>NC_069659.1:344766454-345068660 GCF_027244095.1 Hemicordylus capensis | reverse complement strand
AGGAGAGAAAACAGCTGCCGGATCGGCTTAGTGTGAGTAATGGAGATGCGGATTTTCGTCTTACCATTAGGGGGCGCGGGAGAGCAAGAGCCAGCCTCGGCACCTGGCACCGCGCCAATACCTTGTCGCTTTCACCAGGTAATACAATTCCTCTGCTTTTCCTCTTCCTTCCCCTCTTCTCCCCTCCCACCGGTAAATCTTCCCCCTTTACCTGTTTCCCGGAAATTCACCGTGCCCTCTATCAGATTCAGATGCGCGACAGCGAAGAGTGTCCCTTTCTTGTACGCTTTCTGCGATTTGGCCGGGGTTTTCTTTTCTAACCTAGGTCTTTCCCTTCCTGCCCAAGAGCATTTTTGACAAAGACAACGCCGCTTTGAACCTCCCGCTCCAATAGACAGAAAGCTCCCCCCCACAACGCACACACCCCAGGAGTAAACGTCCCTTTCGCTCCGAAACCGAAGAAGACGCTGAGGCTGGGGGGGGGGGAGATGGCGGGGGGGCACAGACCGACAAACCACCGACGGCAGATTTTTTTATTTATTACTTTTACCTAGCCAGCAAACCGAGCTTCCAAAAACTGTCCACCCAAAAGCAAGGAGGGGGCGGGAGGAGAAGAGAGAGGTTAAGAACTCTCCATCTTCCCAAATGCTAAAGCGGACGGCTGGTAAATAAATGGGAGCTTTGCGTGTGTATGTCTATATATTTTCTTTTCTTTTTCCTTTTCCTTTTTCCTTTTCAAGAAACCGGCGAAGGCAAGAATAAGCAGGCTGGAGTGCATGTCAAAGTTGGTGGAAGTTACTTACAGGTTCCTCCTGCCAGCTCGGGCTGTTGGCTCGGAAGTCGTTTGATTGGCAGAAGACAGGCGAAGTCCGCGGGGGCTCCGTCCTACTCGGCCTCGGGGGGTTGGAGCACTTTCCCCCGGACAGCGGCACTTGCAGATGCTCGGCGGCTCCTCTCTCCTCCCCCCTCCCTCTCCATCCTTTCTCTTCTTCTCCATCCAGAGTGAATCCAGTTCGGTTTTTCTTCCCCCGGCTCTCTGGGTTGCCTACACATCCTTCAAGACCTAGTACTAGCTTTAAACTGCAGCCCCTGGAACAAGGGGGGAGAGTGAGAAAGAGAGAGGGAGAGGGAGAGAGAGAGAGGGAGAGAGAGAGAGAGAATCGTTTATGGTATGGCTTAAAAAATCCAAATGGCTGATTTTGTGTGCGTGTGTTAGAAGAATGCACTCACAACAACAAAAAAGTCAATTCTCCGTCTCTCTCTCCCTCTCCCTCTCCCCCCCTCCACAGAGGAGAATAAGAATAAAGAATAAAAGCTTTATATTTTTGCAGTGGGTATTCAAAGATAATTTGATGCTATTGTTTCTGCTACAGATGGTTCTTTTTAATACAATAACAGTGCGCTTTGTGCGTGCCACACACAATACAAATCGAAAAGCGTTTTCTTGAATAACCATTTTGTTCTCATTTGTATAGGGCCAACAAAAGGCGCCGTGAAGTAATGGGGATTCTGTTTGTTGAAGCCACAGAATAGGGGCTTGATCAAGATTTAGGTTTGGTTTACTCCCCCCCCCCTTGCCCATGGGAGGAACACAAATGTAAAAGGACCTTGCAAAACCCAACGGATCTCTCAATATTATTATTATTATTACTGCTGCTACTACTACTACTGATGTTTATTTTTTATTTTTTATTTTATTGACGGCCTTTTATGTCCCCTTCCAATCTTAATCAGCGCAAGCATCTGCTTCTTTCAGTTTGGGACAGGGTGTATCCATAGCTTTGAACAAATCTAGAATTGAAGGGGTGGTAACATATAAAAGGACTACTGGGAAATGCTGCACTACAACATGTGGAAATCAACTCACTTGAAACCGACATAGGTGTATGTATGTGTGTGTGTACACGTGTTTATATGTATGTATGTATGTACAGAGGCGTAGCTAGGGGAGAGGGGGCTGTGTTCGCCCTCTCCCCCAACAGCCCCTTGGAGTGAGGGCGATAATGAAGAAAATAGGGAGGGATGGAGCTGTGGGGGCCTTCAGGAGCTGGGGGTGCGGGTTCTTTGAACCCACCCCCTCCCTTTTTAAAAACTCTACCCGAACAGATTCCCCAGGACCCGATCCACCAAGAATGGAACATGTCATTTCCTTTGTGGCATACCTAAAGGCAGGGATCTGCCGCCAAGCAAGAGATGCCTCTTTCTACCTCCCACTCTCAGATCCATCCAGCAAAACAGGAGGGAGGGAAAGAAGTTTGTTTTGTTTTTTAGCAATTTCACTCCCAAGAAAAAGTCAACCGAGCCGGATGGCCACAGTCTAGATCTTCCCGTTTAACTGACTGTAGATTGGGCTGAAACCTTGAGGGGCTCTTTGTTCTAAACTGGCCCACCCACAGCATTTGGTCTAAAAGTACTGAAGCTTTAGTCAGGCCCTTTGCGGGAGGGGGGGCTAGGGAGGTCTCCCCTCCACTAATTTTTTATTTTCCCATTTGTTTTATCTCTCCATTTGTTTTTTAAAAACCATATTTTTAAATAACTGAATTATTAGGCCTTAGGACTTATAGGGACGAGATGTTGGTACCCCTCTCCCCAAAAACCTTTAGGTTAGCCACGGGCCTGGATTAGTAGCCGTAACCCCTTCAGACTGGACAGTGCTGCAAAGTGAATTTGGCGCTTCCCTTTCCTTTGCAAGCCCATCACATCTGAAAGTGGCACTGATTTCCGTGCAAAGCATTCCCGTTCCGGCCCACCAGTTTCCCTTTCCAGTCTCTAGCCTCTCCAGAGCGCTTTCTCCACTTCAGTTCACAAGCATTTTCGAACCCGATCTCTTAATCCGTGTTCACCATCCCTGCGCCGCTTTGGCTCCTGAGATCATCAGACTGGATCCGAATTCCATCCTCCCCTCCCCCACATATGTGTTGAAAGAGCGCCACAAAAGGGGAGCCTCCGTTGTGACAAGGAGTTAGTAATCCGTATTAAGGAATTCTGAATATGCGCAGTCAGATTAAGCAGTGCCGGTGCTGGCTACCTTTTATCCGAGTGTAAAGCCCAAGGCGATTTTAACGCAATCGCTTTGAAATGATAACACCACCAACAACAACAGCACTCGGGACTCCCCGCACATGACTAATTTGGATTCGTCGTGAATGAATTAGTGACACTGATCTGGAAGGGGATCGGGCCTCTTTTCCGACGGGGACCACACCCTCTGCTCCGAATCCTGGCAAGGCAGAGCCGCAGGGCGAAGAACTTCCCATTCAGCTGGGAAAAGCCTCGCTCAGGACTGAGAACTGCCTGCCCTCGCCAAGGCCAGCGAAGAAGCCCACTGTCCGGAGAAAAGCGCGCCCAGACAATGGGGCGCGGCGCGGGGAGGCTGTTTGGCTGGGCGGGGTGTTTGTCCTCCTCCTTCTCGGCATCCAGGCGCCCTCTGTCGCCCCGTCCTGACAGTGATCTACCTCCGTGACTTCTTAGCCTCTTGCGGGGGCGGGGCGGGCGACCTGTTGCAAGGCATGATAGTTGCAGCTTTTTTTTTTTTTTTTAAGTCCTCTAAACTTCACTCTCTAATTAGCCCCCCCGCCATCTCCTCCAGCAAAAGAAAAAAGAACGCCCCGCCCGCTTTGCTTGCCTCGGTCTGTTCCTTCCAGGCTCCATTTTGGGTTTTGAAGCGCCCCCCCTCGGCCCCCCCCCTTGGTTTAGAGGCCGCATCTTGGAAAGTCACCTAATCAGGGATTATTGGGGAATTAGCTGCTGCTGCTGCCACATGCCAAGGCAGGCCTCACCCAGCCAGGACACTGCGGGGCTTTCCCCCCCCCGCCCCCAGCACGTGGCTCTCGCCTGGCCACAGAGCCTCGGCTGGGGGACTTGAGGTCGGAGACCCCGCGGAGGCGAGAAGCGAGGAGGCCGTCAAGGAAAGCTAAGCTGGTCTGGTCTTCAGAACCAGCCCAGTTCAGACTGGTCTTCTGGACTTCAGAACGCCCAAGCAGGGCTGGGACGTCTTTGAGTCACAAAGCATTTAAGCCGAAGTACTGGCTGTAAAGACCAGCCATTCGCACGATCTTAAAACATGACTTGGAGCCAGCATGGTGTAGTGGCTGGACTAGAACCCGGGAGACCCGAGTTCAAAACCCCATTCAGCCATAAAACTAGCTGGGTGGCTCTGGGCCAGTCACTTCTCTCTCAGCCTAACCTACTCCACAGGGTTGTTGTGAGGAGAAACCTAAGTATGTAGCACACCGCTCTGGGCTCCTTGGAGGAAGAGCGGGATATAAAATGTAAAATAAATAAGTAAAGTCCCTTGACCTCATAAGGACTTGCTGCCAAGAATCTGGATTCAGAGGAGGGCCTCTTTTTTGGGGGGGGGGGAGTTAGTGGCAATCCTAGTCGAAACGAGTCGCAAATCAACTGATCCTCCCCCACTCCTCCCCCACTTCCTTTTTCTTAGACACACGATACCCATAACGCAGATTTAAGCAATCATCTCAGAGGAAAGGGACGGGTCAACACAGATTCATTTCAACTCTGCAGATCTACGCATCGCATTTCCCTTTCCAAATACTCTAGCCCCACGGACTTCGGTGGGCATCATATGCCTCAGCTATGCAATCATTCCCAAGCCCTATTCCGATGCTAACACCGCAACCCTCCACTTTGTCCCTCGCCCCCGTAGAATACATGCCGTCCCTCCCCACTTCGCTCGTCCATCCATCCGCCCGTCCGTCCATCCATCCATCGATGGATTATTCTAGGGATTATTCTAAACCTATTAAAGCGCGCCTAAAGGTGAAGTAAAAAATTAATTCTGCCACTCACTCCAGGATCCCAAACCTCCCCAAGCACGTTTCACTTGACAGCAAGAGCCTTGATGGCAAATTATCTTAGCTGCTGCCCCATGGACACTTACTTGGGAGTAAATCCAATTGGATTCAATGGGAGTAAATCCAATTGAATTCAATTTAGTCCCGAGCAAATATACAGCGGCTCGGCCTGCAATGAATATTTCAGGATCGCAAACTTAACAGTCAGAAGAAAAGTTCTGTAGCTCGCCTATAGATAGGTTTCGATCCCCAACCCAGTTAAGCAGAGATACTCTCAATTCTAAACACACGATTGTATTCCAATGGGACATATGCATGATCCACTGAAATCCACAGCGGAGCTTCCACTGGAGTGGATGTTGCTGGAGTCCCACTAGGGTTTCAGAGGGGGAGGGGCGAGTCCCGTTGAAGGCAACAGAAGGAGGCTTACATCCAAGTACTTCGACCTAACTGAGTTATGGATCGGGAATGTGCAGCAATAAAATGACTAAGGTTCAGTTGATACAGTCATTCCGGCCTCGGTTTATGGAATGTGTATGAAAAGCCATGCGGGACCCTCAGATTTATCTCTAAAACAGCGGCTTAGGTGAAGTTGGGTTGCAGTTTCGAGTAGAACAGGATTTTATTCGGACCAGGAGAATACGAATCCTAGGAGATCTAGGAACCGCACGCAGTTAAAGTTCGAACTGTTTTTGTAGAAGTTTGCCGGGAAATTATCAGCCATCCCAACTCGCGCCCCCGCCCATATCTCAGGAGGGGGAAGGAACTTTAATCACAGGCTTTTAGAAGGAGTTTCAGCTTATTTGTTTTATTTGTTTATTTGTAAATAACAAAAAGAAATCGCACATAATTGTGTGACTGGTTGGTAGAAATATACTCCCACAAAACTCATAGGGACTCCCCCCCACCCAATACAGACACACAGGCTTGCGCTGCACGAATTACCGGTTTGAATGATGTTTGGTTCAATTAGGTTTAACCGGGTTGTGAATCGGTCTGTCAGAAATACACTTTCTTGGACAAAGATCCACAATCCCGCTTCTCTTTGTGTTTATCTTTGAAAGATATACAAAGCGGGCTATTGATCAGGTGATCAGAACATTTATTTTTGCAACAGCTTTATACCTAGTATGTATGACACCCATCCACCCATGACTAGTCGTGTTTTTGTATGTATGGTTTTCTCTGACACACAGATAGACAAGTCAGACAACCAGACATTCAGGCATTCTGTATCATTAAATCATGTTTTAAAGAAATTGATTATCATCCACAAACCAGTTGGACAACGTAATATTTAAGATTATGAGCAAAATGTGCTTCAATGCATTTTCTAACAGCCCGATCCACAACCCAGTTAAGTCGAAGCATATTTGGATATCTGGGTTTTTTGTAACTGGAATGTGTATTGCACTCCGAATTCACTTCAACTCCAGCACTTCGACGTAACTGGTTTGGGGATCGAGCTGAAGGAATCTCAGTACAGACGGCCTCCTGTAACGCTGAGGTCGGGAAGACGACTGACACATCTATCTATCTATCTATCTATCTATCTATCTATCTATCTATTAATAACATTTCTATGCTGCCCTTCTTTCAGAGTAGCTTACAAATATATTCTGCCTCTCCCTTTTCAGAGCCGCAAAACCCGAAATCTCTCATTTAATGCTTGAGGAAAACCTCTTCAAGATTTCTCCCGAAGCCCCAAGACTGCTGCTCTCTTTGCTTCGGGAGCAGCTGGATCCACAGCCAGGTTCGGACGAAGCACCGAGTTACGACGACGTAAAGCGTCCTGCGAGGCGCAGCTCAGCATGTCTGGCTTAAATCCTGACGGCTAAAGCAAGAGGGAAATAAAACTCCCCCGATCCCACCTGCTCAAGAACAGAAACGTCCATGGGGATATTGATGGGTCTTTCTCCTGCCTGATTTGAATGCCCCCGAAAAAAGGACCTCGGGATCCTAAAACGAGGCAGCTTTCAGATCAAGTTCTAATTAAGTGGGCTTATCAGGAGCACAAATCCCCATCTATTGATTTCCTCTGCATTTCTCTTCTCAGCCGTCTGAACGTCCCGCCAAGGGCACGATTTCCGTAGCGGCAGGTTGGTCATGATCTAACCCAAGACCAGTGGTTCACCTTTAAGCCTCTCTGACAGAACAACACCGGGAAGAGGGTCTTCCCAGAAGGAACGGAGTTCCGCACGAAAGCCCACTCCTAGGACCGTCGCCCGGACGTGCGCCTCCATTTCAGCTGGTGCCAGTAAACGCATTTCGGTGCCGCGTGTCAATTGGAGCTGAACTCCGATCTACCCGTGGACACCTGGGCACTCGCAGGTCAGGGCAACAGAGCCGAAGAGCTCTGGGTGAAGCCGATCTACATCGCCTTGGAATCAACCGGGCCGCGGGCCAGAGTGAAGCCAAAGGGTCTGGCTGTGAGGCGGCATCGCCTCTCTTGGGCAATTGCGGCCGCAGCAGGGACCGCCATCTGCAGCCCGCTTGCTCTGGAGCAAGCCCATGAACATGAATAGAGCACCGAGCACAATGTCGCGGTCTGGGGCTGTTGGGCCCGAATAGTTTGAAACGGACGGAGTGGATTGTGGCTCGGATTCTCCCCCCACCCACCCCTCCCACCCCCACCGCCACTTTAATGGATCACTTTGGCTTCAGGTATTCAAGGACCAAAGAGCTGCCTTTCGGGGGATGGGGGGGGCAAGAGTTTGTGGAGCGGGAGGCATCGGTCTCACACTCAAGATCTCCCCCAGTTGTGGATCGGGCAGGAAAGCCACGACTGAACAACCCCCCCCCGCGCCCCCGCCCCCGCCTTGAAATCAAGGGAACTTGCTTGTTCTGAGTAAATGCGAACATTTGGCGAAGGCAAAACTGCGACAGGAGCAGCAGCCTACAAGCAGACGCCTCCAACTCTTCAAAGGTGGAGAGGTTTGCGCCTAAAGTGGTCTACCAGGCAACACACTGAAACGGCAAAGCCAGGATTTAAAGGCGGGGGGCGGGGGGCGTTTGGGTCTTTTAAGGCTCCCACTTCGAAGGCGCTGCGGAGGATTTCAGGATCCCCCGGTGCCAAAGCAGATTCGGAAAGGTCTCATGGCATGAACAGGTTTCTGACCTGGGGGGCAGGGCAGGAAAGCTGCCTAGAGCTAGCGACGAAGGGAGCAGTCGACTGGGAAATTCTCTTGCGCAAGCCCTGTTTAAATGAATGGGGCAAGAACTTCCCGGTCCTTTATTGATACGATCTTTTATAAAGATTACAAGTTCTTACATAACGAAGTTAGGACAGCTTGATGAGAAAAAAGGGACACCTTCTTTCCGTCTCCAACTTGCCCTTCCATTTCCAAATCCCCCCGGAAAGACAAATAATCTTTCTTCTTCTGTTGGTGCTGCTGCGTAACCTTCAGCCCGCTGGAAGCGGAGCTGAAAGTATCCGAGGGTTCTGCTAACCACCCCAGGAGTCAGGAAATGTGACATGAGGCGTTTTCACACATGAAACTAAAAACAGCGTTTGCATTTTGCAAGCTCTATATAAATCAAGCCTAAAATCTCCATTTAGTAGAATGCAAATCGGATCTGGTTTTTAATCCACATTTACAGCATTCAGGGTATTTTCACACCTGAGGCTTGAGTTATCTTTCGGCCCCTTTGACTTATTTATGCAACACTCTGCTCATCGGTAATGCAAAAGAGAAAGTGGAGGGGAGGCATTTGTAATGCTAATTAGCTTTCTGGCCAGTGTAAGTTTTATGGATATCCAATGGCTATGGGACTGAGCTGAGAGCCAGAAAGTCTTTGGTTTAAAGTTGCCCCTGCTATGAACTCAGCAGCATTTTATGGCCTTTTAATCCCACTATTTACAATTTTATTTTTTCTCTCTCTCTTAAAAAATTATACTAATGTGCTCACGTGTGTACATGTGTGCATGTACACGTGTGCCCACACAGACACAGACACACATGAGATAACACTTCATGCATTTGATGAAGAGGATTCATGTCCATGGCTTATGCTAAAATACATTTGTTAGTCTTTAAGGTGACACAAGACTCTCTTGTTGTTTTAATGTGAAAAGTATAGTGCTTTTACGCTCTTCAACTTTTACAGGTGATCAAGAAGTTTACAACTTTCTAAACCAAAGTGCAACTTATTACTAGATAAATGTCTCTGCTCCCTTTTTTGCCTCACACATGCAGAATGGATCAACCATGCCCCTTCAAACCTCATTGCAAGCATCCACAGACTATTATTCCCAGCCCCTTCTCCCCCCCTCTTCTTTCCAGAGATATTTTTTCCACGTTTGGGGAACCTGAACAATAATTCCATGGTGTATGTACACACACACATATTCCGTTTCCAGCTCCAAGGAAAGTGTGACAAGTTCTTGTGAGAAGGCCATCAAGTCTGACCACTGCTTTTCCCCCAACTGTATATTAAAGTGTCAAGAATAAACCACTGAATTAACTTTTTCCTCTATAATGTGCTGGAAAAACTGTCCTGCCAATTAAATGTGATGGAAAGCACCTTCACACGACCGAAGGGTTTAAGGCACAGATTTGTCTTTGTCCCTGTTGCAATTCATGGTCCCCAAAGAGGGATGTTTCCAAGTCCTGATTGCTAGGCCAATCTCGATATCCGAGAACTCTCTAATTCATATTACAGGGAGAAAATAACTCTCATTATTCGCTGCAAAATTCCTTGTCACCAGTTGCTATAGTGCCAAAAATACATTGAAAGCAATGCAGCCACTTGCTACAGTTCAAGATTTTCCCCAATACATAAATGGGATTTAGAATTCTGCTATATATTTTAACTCTTTCAGCACCATCATGCCAAGAAAATGAATCCAGTTGAGAAACTAGACAAACTCATACACTGCAGAGTAATTATCTGTCTTATCGGTCTCACAATCCACAGGGAACTTTTGCAGAAGTTTCCTGAAATAAATGGTCCACAGTTGCCTTTAGTCTAGAACAGGCATCCTTACTCTGGAGCAAATACTGCTTACTTAGGAACAGGCAAGAATGCTTGTTCCCAAGTAAGCAGTGCTTGCTCCAGAATAAGGACTCCTGTTCCAGACCAAGGACAACTGCAGATGCTACCCATGAGACTTGCACAAGAAGCAGGGTGTGAATGCTTTGGGCTCAGTGATATTAAATCAGCTGAAATGCAACTATTTTGATTAATCAAGGTGACTTCAAGCTTCTGTTATATCATGCAACTGGAAGAGTTTTTGCAAAGCAATACCAATAAAGTATATATATAGATAAACTAAATAAATAAGCCAACAATTACAACAAACAGCATCAAACTAAAATGGAATATTAAGGGTTTCTGGTCAGTGACCATAATAAAGGAATCTGAATCTGAATCTATTAAGGGATGTGTCAATGTGGAAGCCTCTTCAAGATAGTTCCTGCAATGGTACCATGAATTTGATTTTAACAGTTTTTAAATCTGACAAATGCATACAAACCTGCTCAAGAACACAATCTGTATAGAAAAATGCATGCACATCTAATCTGTATATCACTCAACCGCTGGTGTACTTGACCTCAGAACTGGCAGACCTAAACTGATTTGTCCTGTTGCCATGAATAATGTGAGTACAGAGGTATGCAGATTTTGGATCTCCATCATTGAATTCAGGATCAGAGTACACAATGCACACACTGTGGGTATGCACATACTGAACATTCCCTGGCACAGAAGGGGATGGAGCAACCTCTGCTCAAGAGGAGCTTTATGTGCCCACTAAAACCCTGCAGTAGCCTTGAAACCAACAAGAGTTCTTTTCAAGTCATGTGTTTAGAGCAGGGCTGCACAACTCAAATGCCCTAGTGCACCAAAACCATCCATAACTTGGTGTGCAGGGGCCGAGGTCAAATTTTTAGCACATTAATAACATTTTAAAATATTATGAGTTACCTGTGGATCTATTCCCTCTGCTGATGGACCCACAGTTTGAACCAAGGATAGTGGCTAGAGAATAGGTCCTGTCCCCGCTCAATCAGTGGGGCCTCTAGAATGCATGCCAGCCCCAAACAAATGCCAAGTCCTCTCCTCTCCCTAAATTGTTGTTGCTTTCAGGCTGCAATGCTTGGCATGCTTACATGGGAGTAAGCCTCACTGGGCACAACATGGAGCATATTTCTGAGAAAGCATGCACAGGATGGCACAATAAGGCAGTTTCCAGCTGCTGTGTTGCTGCAGGATACCTGGGGGCCAGTAAAATAGTCCCTGTGGGCTGAATCTGGTGCCCGGGCCTTATGTTGTGCAGGCCTAGTTTAGGGACTGGCATGCCAGATCCAGCAGAGGTCAGCAGAAGGGCAGATGGTTTCACGTTAGCTGATTAATTGATGGTTTTTTATTCACATTTTGATTTTGTTGTATACTGCTTTGGTCACTTTTCAAGGTGGAAAGACAGTATAGAAAAATATTAAATAAGCAAGCAAGCAAGCAAATAAATACACGGATGAATGAAAGAATGAATGCAGAAATTTAGGACTGACCAAAGGAAGTACTTTTTCATACAACCCATACTTAACCTATAGAATTCTCTGCCACAAGATGTGGTGACAGCCAACAACCTGGATGGCTTTAAGAGGGGTTTGGATAACTTCATGGAGGAGAAACCAGTAAAAAACAGACAGCTACTAGTCTGAGGGCTATAGGCCACCTCCAGCTTCAGAAGCAGGATGCCTCTGAATACCAGTTGCAGGGGAGTAACAGCAGGAGAGAGGGCATGCCCTCAGCTCCTGCTTGTGGGCTTCCCAGCCCACTGAGAATGGGTCACTGTGTGAAACAAGATGCTGGACTAGATGGGCTTTGGGCATGAATGAATGAATGGATAAATGAATGCATAGATGGATGGATGGATGAAATGGGTAGTGCTTCCAATCATAGGTGGATGCCCTCCGACTTTTTACTCCACTGGTTCTGATGGAATTTCTCTAGCGCAGCTCCCACCCCCCCCTCCCAGATATTGTTGGGCTATAGCCCTCATCACACACAGCCACAACGGCTTTTGGTTCTCAACGTTGGGTCCCCAGATGTTGTAGGGCTACCATTCTGGTCATCCCCAGACACAATGACTGAATCCCCATTGTGGCTGGGGATGCTGGGAATTATAGTGCAAAAACATCTGAGGACCCAAAGTTTGGAACCCCTGCTCCCGAGAAAGAAAGCTTTGGATGGCAGTCTCATATTGACATGTAAAGATAGTGTCCACCCCTTTAAAACCAACCAACCAACCAAACCCCATCCTGCTCACCACTCCAAGCAGCTGTGCTGGATGTTATAAGAGGGGTGTCCCAAGACCCTTTAAAGAGGATGCCATTGGGATATTGCTTTCAGTACATTTGATATTTCATGGTGCTCCTTAAATTATTCCTCACCCAAATATTCCATGTGTGTGTGTGTGTGTGTGTGTGTTGAGAGAGAGAGAGAGAGAGAGAGAGAGAGAGAGAGAGAGAGAGAGAGAGAGAATCCACATCTCCCCCTTCCAATTAGCAAGGAAAGAGCAGCCCTCAACTGGAAATTCCTCAGGGCTCAAAAAAGCCCCTTGAATGGCTGGGTCCCACCTGGCCCTTTGCCTTCCTTTGTGTATTCAACATGATTAAGCCATAACAGGAATGTGGAGAGGGCTATTACCAGACGGGTGCTCATCTCTGGCTTCATCTGTATGGCTTCATACAGTCTCTGACCCTCCTCCCGACTTCATTACTGTTGTCCATATTGATTATCTATTCTAAAGTAAGCATTTGCTACTCACAAAGTGACCCAGCATATTCAGAGTTAATGGGACATTTGCTAAATTCAATGGAAACCCTGTTATTTTTTTCTTTAAAATTTCTTTGTCCCTTTCCTCCCCTATAAGGAACCTTCAAGGCAGTTCACAGAAAATGTTTAATATACATTAAAACCAATCTAACCCACAATTAAAACCAGTAAAAAAACAGTGAAAGAGCCAAAAGAGATGAAGCAGCAGCAGCAGCAGAAACATAAGATGTAGCCAGTACCTATGAAATTAAAAACCATCTTCAAAAGCCCAAGGAAGAGCTAGTCTGGCAAGCTTCCTTAGGCAGGGCGTTCCACAGGGAAGGCCCCACTACTGAAAAGGCCCTGATGTTTTTAGCCATTAGCCTCTTTCAGGTGACGATACCTGAAACAGGAAATTGTCCTATAGTCTTAGTATAATGCATGTCCAGTTTTGAAGAGAATTTGTTCAGGCTCACATAATGTTTATTCTTAGTTGCCACTTGGCCCAGTTTTTCAGGTAGATGGGATAGGCATCCCTGTGCTTATGATACCCATCTTCTTTTCATCTGATCCAGGTGTTGCAATAGCCCTATTCAGACATTATGTTGTACAACTCGTGTATGTGTTTGTGTGAATGATTGTCCTTGCATTCATTTTGAAAGTGAACCTGGATAAAGGTTCCTCAAATGCATGGTATAGATAGGAAGTGTACTGTTGTACCTCTGTTCAACAGAACATGTGCACAATTGTACCTGTGTACAGGTCTGTACCTGTATATGTTGTACACTTACTGTATACCAGTTTGATATCATATCTGAATAGGGCTAATGGCCGCTTCCTTGAACAAGTGTCTGGGATCAGTGGATGACTGGGTGAATAGACATATGCTAATTCCAGACAGGCGAAGATGATGATCAGGGTAGAGCAATAATAGGGCAGACTGGTTCAAAGAACCCAAGGCACTCTGCATCCATAAAAACTATCTATTTATGTTGTAAATAAGTTGGTCCGGGCAATTGCTATAGGGAGGTTCAAGGTTCTCCAACCCTATCGCTCTTGTGCAGTTGTGGTGCCTCTTGTGGGCCTGGTAGTGAAGGCTTCACTTTCTACATGGATTTCCACAGCTGCTGCGGCTGGGTGTCTCTCCTTAGTCATTTTGGATCCTATCTGAATTGTGTAAGGTATTTTCTGCCTTTACATTTTCATAAGAACAGCCCTGCTGGATCAGGCCCATGGCCCATCTAGTCCAGCATCCTGTTTCACACAGTAGCCCACCAGATGCTGCTGGAAGCCTGGAAGCCCACCAGATGCTGCTGAAGTTGAGGGCATGCCCTCCTTCCTGCTGTTACTCCCCTGCAACTGGTACTCAGAGGCATCCTGCATTGGAGTCTGGAGGTGGCCTGTAGCCCTCCGACTAGTAGCCAATGATAGACCTCTCCTCCATGAAGTTATCCAAACCCCTCTTAAAGCCATCCAGGTTGTTGGCTGTCACCACATCTTGTGGCAGAGAATTCCACAGGTTGATTATGCGTTGTGTGAAAAGATACTTCCGTCTGCTGGTCCTAAATTTCGTGGCAGTCAATTTCATGGGATGACCCCTGGTTCTAGTGTTATTTGAGAGGGAGAATAATTTCTTTCTATCCACTTTCTCCACTCCATGCATGATTTTATAGACCTCTATCAGGTCTCACCGCAGTCATCTTTTTTCTAAACTAAAAAGCCCCAGGTGTTGTAGTCTTGCGTCATAAGGAAGGTGCTCTAGAACCCTGATCATCTTGGTTGCCCTCTTCTGCACCTTTTCTAGTTCTACAATGTCTTTCCTTAGGTGTGGTGACCAGAATTGTGCGCCATACTCCAAGTGTGGCCACACCATAGATTTGTATAAGGGCATTATAATATTATCCATTTTATTTTCAATCCCCTTCCTAATGATCCCTAGCATGGAATTGGCCTTTTTCACAGCTGTCACACATTGAGTCCACATTTTCAATGGGCTGTCCACCAGGACCCCAAGATCCCTCTCCTGGTCAGTCACCAACAGTTCAGATCCCATAAACATATAATTGAAGTTGGGGGTTTTCATCCCAATGTGCATTACTTTACATTTGCCAACAATGAACTGCATTTGCCATTTTGTTGCCCACTCACCCAGTTTGGAGAGATCCTTTTGGAGTGCCTCACAATCTGTTTTGGATTTCACTACCCTAAATAGTTTGGTAACATCTGCAAATTTGGCCACCTCACTGCTTACCCCAACTTCTAGATCATTTATGAATAAATTAAAAAGCACTGGTCCAAGTACAGATCCCTGGAGGACCCCACTTCTTACATCCCTTCATTGTGAAAACTCTCCATTTATACCTATCCTCTGTTTCCTGATCATTTTCAAACCACTTACAAATCTCTGGATTCCTCAAGAATTCCCCCTTCATTCCTATAATCTCCCATTTGCACTATAACATCTTGCATTAACCAATCAGAATATATATAACAGTAAATTATGTTTCATTTGGTCATTTGGTGACGTGGTTGGTTCCACCAATTTGCTTGGTCAACAATCATAAAGACGATGCATGCAAAGTCAGCAAAATCAAAATAAAGTTTTATACTTGATATCAGTTTTTCAAATCAGCTAAATGTGACTGGAATGAAATTTGGTTTTGCCATATAGTAATCAGCAACTTGCAGGGATTCCTGATGTGTTGGGTCAACCAAATTGCAATTATTTAGAACTCTAATAAATAAGGAATGCATTAGCATTCCAAATTAATTAAATTAAGGTCAGGAATATAACAAAGTGTGTAGTGCATGGGCAGAAATCAGGAAGTTCAGGAATAATCTTAAGGAGTAGCTTTTAAATTGTGCACTATCTTGTGCAATCTTATTGAAAGGTGATTTTGATTTCTTTTTTCAATATAAACAAATATAACACCAGGAATCTTTGAAAGTATTAAATAAATAATTGTTCCCCTGCCACCATGGGCATGCCACAACCAAAATGAAACTGTTTTAAGTCCCATTGACTTTAATGAGGTATGGCTAGATCCTGTACCATGCACATGTATTTGCATTATATTTATTGCACCACAGTGAAGATGAAAGAGAGAGAGAGAGCTGAAAGGATGGTGATGGTGGCCAATGGCATGCTGGCCATTGGTTCCTCCGCCCTGGGTCTCATAGGCCCAGTGGTGGAGCCAGGGAACAGAGACCCAGGTTCTGCCCCATCCCTGGTTGCCTCACTGTGCATGTGCCATGCATGCCAGTGATGCCTCATGCACATGATGTCATGCACACATGGATGTGGCCCAGTCTCCAGAGGGCCTGTGCAAGCCCTCCAGAGCTCATTCCGAGCCAGAGTTGGCTGGCTGGGTACATTTATTTCCCTTCTTCTCCCTCCAGAGTGGGAGATAAAGGGAAATAAATGCATCGAGCCAGCCAACGCTGGCTGAGAATGAACTCTGGAGGGCTCGCACAGTCCTTCCTTGGCTTGTGGTCGGGTTCTTTGAACCCGTCTGCTCAATGGTGGCTCCACTCCTATATAGACCTTGGCTAGGTCCTCCCTACAACTTGGCCTTAACTCTCACTCACATTTAGGGCTACCATCTTTTGTTTATTTAAAAAAGGTTAGTTTGTTTATTTAACATATTTTTATACCTCCCAAAACTTACATCTCTGGACAGTTTACAACAAAAACAGAAAAGTTAAAAAATGACAACAAAAATTAAAACATTGGTTAAAATAAATAACAAAAAGTTAAAACATGACAACAGTTTAAAACCTTAAAACAATATTTTAAAACAATGTTAAAACTACTTAAATGGTATTTAATTAAAAGCCTGGGTGAACAAATGTGTCTTTAAAGATTTTTTAAAAATTGTCAGAGATAGGGAGGCTCTTATTTCAGCAGGAGCACGTTCCAAAGCATCAGGGCAGCAACTGAGAAGGCCTGTCCCCAAGTAGCCACCAGACAAGTTGGTGGCATCTGCAGATGGACCTCTCCTGATGATCGCAGTAGGCAGTGGGGTTCATGATGAAGAAGATGTTCTCTTAAATAACTTGGGCCCGAGCTGTTTAGGGCTTTATAGGTTATAACCAGCATCTTGTATTTTGCCCAGAAACTTATCAGCAGCCAGTGTAGCCCTTTCAATACAAGAGTAATGTGGTCTCTCCAAGATGACCCGGAGACCAACCTGGCTGCCGCAATCTGAACCAGCTGTAGTTTCCGGACTAAATACAAAGGCAGCCCCACATAGAGCAGATTACAGTAATCCAGTCTGGAGGTTACCAGCATATGTATTACTGTTCTGAAGTCGTTTATCTCAAGAAATGGACACAGCTGGTGTATCAGCTGAAGCTGATAAAAGGAACCTCTGGCCACCACCTAAACGTGGGACGTGAGGGAGAGGCTCGGATCCAGAAGCACCCCCAGACTGAGCACCTGTTCTTTCTGGGGAAGTGTGACTCAGTCCAGAACAGGAAGATCAAACTCATCTCCCGAGTTTCAATACCACACAATAAGTACCTCCGTCTTATCTGGATTCAGTCTTATTTGTTATCCTTCATCCAGCCCATCACTGCCTCCAGGCAGGCATTTAGGGAGGTTATGCCTTCTCCTGATGACGTTGACAAGGAGAAATATATTTGGGTGTCATCAGCATACTGATAGCACCCTACACCAAATCTCCTGATGATCTCTCCCAGCAGTTTCATGTAGATGTTAAACATCAGAGAAAATACAGAGCCCTGAGGGACACCATACAAAAGTTCAGATTTTGAAGAACAACAGTCTTCAAGGGACACCATCTGGAACCTGCCCAAAAGGTAGGAGTGGAACCACTGCAAAGCCTTCCACTCCCAACCCCCTCAGACGTTCCAGAAGGATACTATGGTCAATAGTATTGAAAGCCACCAAAAGGTCCAAAAGGACCAACAGAGTCACACTTCCTCTGTCAATTTCCAAATGGAGATCATCCATCAGGCCAACCAAGGCAGTCTCCACCCCATAGCCCACCCGAAAGCCAGTCTGAAATGGGTCTAGATAATCAGTTTCCTCCAAGACTGTCTGGAGCTGGGAGGCCATGACCCTCTCAATTACCTTGCTCAACCACGGAAGGTTGGAGACATGCCTGTAGTTACTCAACTCTGAGGGATCCAAGGAAGGCTTCTTTAGAAGTGGTCTAATAATTGCCTCCTTAAGACAAGGAGGCATCCTTCCTCCTTCAGAGAAGCATTTATGATCTCTACCAGGCCTTCTACAACAATCCCCCTGCTAGATAGTATAAGCCATGTTGGGCAAGGGTCAAGAGAACAGGTGGTAGACTGCACTGCTCCAAGCAGCTTGCGCATGTCCTTGAGGTCACAAAGTGGAACTGATCCAACCTAACCACACAAGAGGAGTTGCTGGACACCTCCACATCAGACACTGAATTAATTGTGGAGAGTGAGTCTAAGTCAGCCCAAATATGAGAGATTTCCTGCACAAATAATTCATTAAACACGTCACAGCGGGTAATCAATGGTTCCAGATTCTGATTCAAAGGAGGAGGGGCACAGACTAGCCCTCTCACAAAGCCTGAACAACTACACTTGACGTGAACTTGCGGATGCAATACGGGCAGAAAAGAATATCTTCTTTGCCACACATATTGCCTGAGCATAGATCTTCAAATGTACTCTATGTTGCATTGTAAAAAACCCTCTATTTTTGTTTATTTTATTTTATTCCTTATATGGAATAAACTACCAATAATAACAATGCATTTAAAAACCCCAGTCTGTTCAAAAATAGCCAGATGATACCCTACTCCTGTTTCTGGAAGTAGGCTACTCACAGACCCACTGATTACAAAACCATTTTAAGACACCAGAATGTGTCAATGGGGAGATCCTAGCAACCCAGTTCAGCTTTTGAAATATAAACAAGTACTGGTGGGTCCAGGCACCTTGATCTGATTGTGTGAGAATAAGCTCCCTTTCTGTTTTAAACTACCCATTTAAGACTCATAGCATAGGGCAATTCATGGGGTCTCTCTATGGTCTAATTCAGAAAACACCATTACCTAACTTCACCCTAAGGGTGGAGTAAGGTCGTGTCCTCCCAGTGTGTACCTGCCTGTCTCCAACACTTTTGGAGACTCATGCATGGAGATAATATTTGAATTGAATGAAACTGTGCAAATCCCAACATGTGTAGGTCTAAATCAAGCAGTTTATGCCAACGTTTTTGTAGGAAATAACCTGAAGTCTTTGGGACAATGCATGTATCACATCTTACACCAATGTTAATGTTACACTCATGTATGGAGAAGCATGGTGTCAGAGTTGAGGCAGGTGCACTCGGTGGGCAGACCAGAAAGATATAGAGGTAATTGACACAATCAAAAACTGTGTTCTACCCAGGTTTGGGAGCTGTGTGAGAGAGAGCAAGGTAAGAGGAAAACCTGGGTAGAAGTGATTGTGTGGAAGCAAGGTAGGAGGAAAAGCTACCCAGGTTTTCCTCCTACCTTGCTTCCACACAATCATTTCTACCCAGGTTTTCTTCCCATCTTTCTTCCACACAACTGAAAATTGAGAGCACACACAGCTCCCAAACCTGGGTAGAACACAGTTTTTGATTGTGTGTATGCCCTCACTATCTAACTCCTTGAGGCTATTCACACGATTGAAGAAAATCGGGCTAGCATCTGCTAGCCCAATTTTCTTCATTTGTGAGAACCACCGGGCTCAGCTGCGAGCCCGGTGGTTCTTGCGCGGCTAACCGGCTCAAGTAGCCTGCCCCTTAGCCTGGGTTTGCGGAGTGAGCACTCCACAAACCCGGGCTATCGGATCGTGAGTAGCTGCGGCACGGCTCCGTGCCACGGCTAATTATGAGGAGACCCCCGGAGGGGAGGCAAAAAGCCATCTCCCGGCTCCGGGGGTCTCGCCAGCATGCCCTGCGTGCTCGCGCAGGGCATGCTGGAGCTTGCAGGGGCCAATTGGCCCCTGCTCCCCCCCAGCCCCCGCTGGCATCATCACGGAGCCGGCAATCGTGTGGGCGGCCGATCCATCCGCCCAAGGCTCCCTCCCTGCGCACTTGAAGAAACCGGGTCTCACTGATCGTGAGACCCGGTCCCTTGTTTAACAGGGAGAAGGTAAGAAGGGCATCATGCAAATGGGGCCAATGAGAGAGAAGGCTCTTTCAAGAGATTGTTTAAAAAAGGAAATGTAGGCGTGTAAGAGTATAAGGCAGAGGAGAGTTTAGTAAAGTCAAATGTAGAGCTCTTGTAGCCTAGTCTAAGTCCTCCCCATCTCCCCAGCTGCTCTTGTATTAAGAGTCAAACTGCAGCGGTCTATAGTTAAGCCGAAGTCTAACTAACTATAGACTAGAGCTGTTGGTAAATCCAAAGCAGTCATATCAAAGGAGGAAACAGCTATGCAAAAGCATATTACCAAGGTTCACAGACCCTAATTACCTCATTATGTTTTGCCAAACTCTACTATTGCTCTTCTGATATCTCTCAAATTGTCCTTTTTTGTAAGGCAAATCTGGTGGGCTATTACATCATATGTTTTGCTCATATTATGTGAATCAACAATGCTGTTTTTACAGTCATGGGAAAGCATTTGAAAGTGTGTAAGTGTGTGTGTGTGTACACACGCACACACATGGATACATATGGATAGGTATAGTTATTAAACTGTATTGTTATATTAAAAGGAACTGTAGAGAGTTTAATTTGTATCTCTATTAAATTAAACATATGGTGAACAGGGTATAATAGATTTTCTATCATTCAGCTGCCAATGTGGCAACAGAAACCAGTTACTCTTGTCAGTGGTTTGTTTATTGGCTTATTTGAATTAAAATAAAGCTTTGCTTCTGCTGACTGCACATCATTATCTATGAGACCATAATCCTGCTAGCAAATCCTATATCTTCCAGAACTGGCTCTTTTGTTTGGGATTACTGAGAGCTTAGCCTATAACAAAGAGGAATAAGGCATCCCTCTCATCCTCGTAATTAAGTGTGGGGAGTAATTTAGAAACAAACCCGGCAAAGATGTACAATTTGGAGCCATGTTTCTTAACAGAACCAAGGAAGAGGGGAGGCCAAACGCTGATTATGTTGAACATAATGTTTAAGCCATTAAAACTTCTGTACAACGGGAATCCAGATTCTCCTTTTCTCTTCCCTCTTTTTCCCCTTAACTGCCCCCCGCCCTGCAACAAGGTATTATGATACTTTACATGCCAGTTATTTTTCATTTTTTTCATTTGAGAGGCAATTTGGAAAAGTTGGGTGGAGCAGAGGGACCACTGTTTAATTTTGAAGTCCTTCCTTCCTACCTTTCTTTCTTTCTTTCTTTCTTTCTAAACTCTTTCCTTTATAAAAATGAAGAATTAACACTTTAATACAAGCCAAGGCTTGTGTTTTAATATGTAGAACCCTATTAGTAGTTTGTCCAAAGTAAGGGCAAAATTTGAAGCATTGGCCCGAAGGTTACCGTATTAAAGCCCGCAATATTTTGAATCATCGGTTCTTTCCATCTCTAGGGCAAACTCCCAATAGAACAAGAACAGTGTACATTTTATAGGAGATCATCAGCACTGTTCAGATGTTAGTACAGAGGGTACATTCCTCTATCCCTACTCTTGGACTCGCTCCCCATTTTTAGTTATAGAATTTCATGACTTGGTGATGAAAATTAAAATGACTCTTGATAGTAACACGGTAAACATAGCTGGTTGCTTTGTGTAAGACAAGTACAAAAGCATGAGGTAATTTTTAAAAGTCTGCAGTGAACATTATCATAGATAGGAATTTTGAAAAGGACATCACAGAAATTAAATGTAGGCTCCAGTGTATTAAAAGCTATTCCTTAAACTTAAAATGATCCAAACTTGGCATATTGAGGGAGAACTTTCACCCTATGAACCTTCCACGCCCCTCCCTGCAACCAGCTGTTGCTACCCTACTTTGTGTTGTTTCTGTGTGTAACATTAAATCTATGGGGTGCAGAATACTGCGTTCTCAACAACTGCCCCACAACTTTGGAACACCAATCCAAAGGAGAACAATTTGGCACCCTCCTCATATATTTTCAGAAGGATTGTAAAAATGTTTATCCTCTCCCCACCCTCCAGGCATTTGGCATAACTGGCTATTCTTTAAATGTGTACTTGATAGCCTTTAAATGTTGCTAAGCTTAAAAAAACACACACCCTGATTTTGCTACTTGGATGGTTTAGGTCCTTTTGCATTTGATAAAGTTCATGCTGTTTTTATGGATTGCTTGTTTCATATTTTTTAATGGTTCAGCACCTAGAGAACTGCTTTAAAATTGAAAAGTCGTATATACATATTAAAAAGGAAAGGAAGGAAGAGAGAGAGAGAGAGAGAGAATGAGAATTTAGGCAAAATGACAGTTCAGAACATCTGTTAGCCTTCTGTCTGTGTATGAACTCGATGTCATGGAGTGCACAGCTGTGGGCATTTTCAGCTTCTTTTTTCCTCACATCTGTCGCAGTAGTACAGTAATGTAGGTAATTAGCAACACCTCATATAAACCATTTGCTATTTTAATGTTCTGAATAAGTAAAATGAGCATTAGAGCCCTTAAAAGGAAAGGGGTGGGTGAGGTGGAGGGTGGGAAGCAGAAACCAGGAAATAACACAGCCTGTCGAATGCTTTGTCTTTTAAAGATGCTGGATGATGGTTCTGATCACTTTGGAGAAGGCAGAGTTTCATAAAAATGTGGCCATAAATAAGAACCTTATCAGCTAGCATGAAAGAAGCAGCCTCGGGCGCACATACGTATAACATTCTCCTGCTCCAAGTACTCAGCTGTCACAAGGAAAGTCTCAGTTAAAGATAGGCTACAAGCTAGTCGTCTTGAATTTGCCCCATGCAAAAGCAGCCACCAAATTATATATTTCCCCACAGCAAGAAAACCAGGAGCTCTTCAATACCAGGCAATCTTACTGTCATCTGGTCATCTCTTTGCTCAACCTCTGCAGCCTGGAAAGAAAAGGATCACCTTGCAGCGGTGGCTATGATCTTTACCCCCACTGGGCAGGGGGAAAAACTAAGTGGGGTAATTAGCAGTAGGATATTTCTGAACCAAAGCCAACACTGTGGAAATCTCTGAACAGGTGAAGAAAGAAGGCAGAGGAGAGAACATTCAAACAGACTTTCAAGCCACCCTTTCAGGCCATTTCGCCATCTCAAAGGAGAGCGCACACACACACACACACACACACACACACACACACACACACACACACACTGATGATAAAAATCTAGAGGATAAGAGTTAAGAATCAACTCAACTGGTGATGTAAAGAGCTTTAATTCCTGAGTGGCTAAGTAGAGGCATGGCATCTCCAGAGAATTTGAGGATTTCCATGTTATTTAGGGGCACATATCTCTAATTTGAAAGCATAAAATACATAGCTTAAAATAATATTCAAATATTTTGTTTTTGTATTTTTATGGAGCAATTAAACCATAATTTTCATTGCTTTTCTCTTCACTGCTTAGGACAATCATAAAGGCTAGTGACTCTCTCTGTTCAATGTAGCAAGGGACCCCCAAGATCTATATGTTTCCCATCCCCAATGAAAATAGAAGGAAACTAAAACAGTCACACAGAAGCTAGATTTTGTTGCCTTAACATATGTTTATATTGTCCTGCAGCAACTGTAACATTTTCCTGTACACACACCCACACCCCAATTCGAGTTCATTCAGGACTATAAAGACTCTGTCAACTTCTTTGATGGTCAAACTAGACAAACGGAAATATATTTGTCATTCTATCACATGCATGTTTTAAAACATTAAGCATTAGAGAGAGATCATAGCGTAGTGGTTAGAGTGTTGGGTTAGGGCTGGGAAGACCCAAATTTGAATCCCCATTCAACCATGGAACTCACTGGGTGACTCTGGGCCAGCCATGTATCTCTCAGTCTAACCTACTTCACAGCGTTATTGTGAGGATAAAAATAACCAAGAACACTGCTCTGAGCTCTTCGGAGGAAGAGCGGGATATAAACATAAGTAAGTAAGTAAGTAGTAAGTAAGTTAAAAGCAGCCACGGGTGAAGGCATCAGACTGGAACCATTGCACTGAGAAAGGTTTTTAAGAAAACCTTTTCTCTGTGCCATCTAAATCTATAAAGCTTTCCTCTGTTTCCCCATCTAAACCTCTCCTGCAGTTGTACCAGTACATAGATACATGGGTACCACATGGATTTCTGCATATGTACTAGCCTGTGTGGCCAATGGCAGCCAGGGCAGTAATTTAGACTGGGAAAATAGCAATTGGAAAGTGTTAACCTCCCCCTCCTCCAGGATCACAGCTTAAATCTGATTCATGACCCTGCAACTTCTCATAGCTAAAGAACAAACAAACTCCTGTGAGAGATTCAATCACGAATGCCCCTGACATTTTGTATACTTTGGCTCTGAACTAGAGTAAAGTGATAACCAATGTGCTATTTTAGTGCCTAAATCATACCGTAAAAGAAGATATGCAATGACCACTTACATACATTGGCTGACATCCTCACTAACGAAGTGCCAGTGCTCTTTGAGATGTGCCGGTGCTGCAGATGCAGTTGACTAACTTAGCATTGGCACTCATGCAGGGTGGTGGTGCAAATTTCAACCATCTCCCCTAACCACAGAAGCCCTCTGCACCACCCAAAAATATGTCCCTGAAGACCACACAGCCCTTTGGGACATATTCTCAGGTGCTACAGAAGACTTTTTTGGGAAGGGGGGAGTCATTAAAAAAGCACAGGTGCTGCATTAGTCTGGAACTTGTCCGCAGCACCAGTGCATCTCATGGAGCTGGGCACTTCATTAGTTAGGAAGTTAGTGATGTTGTCATTGCTGTGCAGGCCCCTCCTGTACCACACATTTGTGGCACTGGTATATTACTTCTCCAGAATACTTCTGTTGTATTCCCCATTTGGTACTAAAGATCCAGCTCCACAATGAAAAAAGTTCATATACAGATAGATCCTTGGGCTAGCCTTACAGCTATCAGTTTCAAGGTAGGAGGAGCCACGGAAATCCTGCCAACCCAGCTTCCCAAATCTACATAACCCAGATAATCTACCCCACTCTAAACCAAGTTATGAGGACAACAGAGCCCTCTTACCTCAATCCTTTGGCTGTCTGGGTGCACAAACCATATTAAGTTGTTCCCAGGATCCAGCAGCCATTAAAACAATAGAGTGCTGTGGCTACAAGGGCTTTCATTTGTGAATATGCTGCTCTGCAAAGCACATTCTATGGTCCTTTCCCTGCAATGCCTTCAATAGGACTGGGTCACTCTCCTGCCCGTTCTCAGACAATCAGAGAACAACTAATGAAGGTTCTCAGTATATGGATGGTGCAATGCATTGTGGGACACCTTTTTCAATCCTTGGTGGTCCAAGCTCCCTATTTCTGCAATGGAGATGTGGCTGCCTCAGTCATCTGTGTGCAGGGTTTGCAGAGCCAAACAGAGGCTCTGCTCATCTGTCTGCAACAGGGAGGAGATCTCCCCCCCACCAAACCATCCCCATATGGTCATGTGAACAGACCTTCTATCTCTTAAGGCTGCTTCACACATCTGAGTTTGGGACATTTATAAAATTTGTTGGGGATTATTAGTGCTTACCTGTGAATGCTGATATTTACCAAATTTTGGACATTCACAGTAACACATATATTGCAATTGTGATTCTGCTATAAGGACTTTTTGGTAGAGATTTTCTGACATTTCATACTTCTTGAGATTTATTTGTTACATTTCTTATCTATTCATTTCTATTTTTCTCCAAGGAGCTCAGGGTTCTCTCCCCATTTTACCCTCACAACAACCCTGTGAGGTGGGTAAGGCTGAGAGATAGTGTAACTGACCTTGGGTTACCCAGTGAGTTTCATGGATGAATGGGGATTTGAACCTGAGTCTCCTTTTTCCTTGTCCAACATGTTAACTGCTATACCACATTGTCTCTCTACTTTGTATATGGAGTTATTTTGGACATGGACTCTTTTTTTGGCTGGTTACTGAATGTGTGCATTTCTGAGATGTTTTCCACATAGCCTAGTGCTGGCCAACTGATAACTAACTGGTTTTATCCATTCTGGAATTTGTTCTCTGTGTGGCCCCTGTGCCCCACCCACCCCATGCCCCACTGGTGTTATCTCCATAGCTTGTTACTTCTCATGGAGGATCTAGGACCCCTGGCATATTCCAGGACCCAAGAATAAGCAACAATTCAGTCTTACCCAGAATGGCCCAGAAAAGACACAAAATGGACACACAGAGATCAGAAAAAAAGTAGGGCCACACATTAATTGGTCTGCAGCACCCTTCAATCTGACTGCTGAACTAGAAGTTTGGAACTATGTTTGACTCTAGCTTTTTTCTACCTTTATAGAAAGAAGGATGAACAAAAACTATGATGGAACATTGCATCTCATGGGTGAAGCAAGGGAGATAGTGTCATGTTTCTGTTCTGAGGGGTCGCAGACATAGACCCTAGAGGAGGGTCCCCCCTCAACTCCTGCCTGTGGCTTCCAGCAGCATCTGGTGGGCCACTGTAAGAAACAGGATGCTGGACTAGATGAGCCTTGGGCCTGATCCAGCAGGGCTGTTATTATGTTCTTATGAAAGCGGATAGAGAGAAATTCTTCTCCCTCTCACATAACACTAGAACCAGGGGTCATCCAATGAAATTGATTGCCATGAAATTTACGACCAGCAAATGGAAGTACTTTTTCACACAACGCATAATAAATTTGTGGAATTCTCTGCCACAAGATGTGGTGACAGCCAACAACCTGGATGGCTTTAAGAGGGGTTTGGATAACTTCATGGAGGAGAGGTCTATCCACACCTAATAGTTGGAGGGCTATAGGCCACCTCCAGCCTCAAAGGCAGGATGCCTCTGAGAACCAGTTGCAGGGGAGTAAAAGCAGGAGAGAGGGCATGCCCTCAACTCCTGCCTGTAGGCTTCCAGCGGCACCTGGTGGGCCACTGTGTGAAACAGGATGCTGGACTAGATGGGCACTGGGCCCGATCCAGCAGGGTTGTCCTTATGTTCTTATGAGGTAACCTCAGGGAAATGTTGCCCCAAGTGAAACAGTGGCCCCACCGTGAGCAGACTATAGACCTATGTTTTGAAGACTCACAGTTGGATGTAGTAGCCTAGGCCACTTAGACATGGACCCTGTTGGACACAGTAGCCGAATCCTGTTGGACACTGCAACCCAGGGAGGGGAACCACCCAAGTGACTTAGAACACTGAGTCCTCTAAGAAATCAACTCAACAACCCAATAACTTTATACTCCCTTTGGAATTCATGCCTTAGGCATCAAAATACCTGTGAAGAAGTATAAAGTACCACAGGAATGCTAGGTCCAAGGTCAAAAGATGGCCTCTTCAACCTTTGTTCCCTCTCTAGTGAGGACCAGGGTTGAAAACAATCATCAGGCCCTGCATGAAGATATAATGGTTCAGTTGAGCTCTGCAGCTTATTGGAGCAACTTGTCTGCTGTCTTGGAGCTGTCCATAGTCTGGTATTTGCATTATATTTTTATTGCTGCTTTGTTTCTATAACAATTATATCCTGAGAGGTCTTAACTAGCAGCTGATTTGCAAGGACTATGCAAGGGATGGCCAATCTCCAAAGCCTGAAGAAGATGTATTCTGTATCCATCAGTCTGAGGGCTAGTTGCACAGCCTAGTGTTCAGGAGATAATGTGCAGAGTGCCCTTCCCACATGTCTGAATAACCACAATCCAGCCTGATGCAAGGTGGAACAACTTGTCTATCATCCTGGAGCTGTCCATGGTCTGGGGTTTGTATTCTATTTTTATTTACTTCTGTAATTCTGTAAAAATTTACTGCTTTATTTACTTCTGTAAGCTATTCAAAGATATTTTCAAACTGAAGGATATAATTTCAATAAAAACAAAACACAAACAATCCTGCTTTTGACTAAGACTGTCTTTGCTCCCTTTTGTGCCTTGTGCAATCCACCATTTGACTTCTGTTTACTGAATGCTGGCTGCTGTTAGCCCTCCCTATGTTTCCTGACAATCTCTGAATGACTAGTAGGCACCCAGAAAGCCCAGCTGCTCCCTACAAGACAATGTGGGATGGGGGGACTTGCTAGAATGAAAGATGGGGGACAGGGTAGACACACAGAGAAAGGAAGAAAGGAAGAAAACTAGATAGGGAGAGGTGAGAGAGATAGCTAGAGATACAGAAAGACAAACTGACTAGGTTATTCATGTAGTAGTTGTCTTGAACTTGTTCTTAATTTTGACGTTAGCATTTCAGGGAGCTAAAGCCTGCTCGAAGTCAGAATCAGAGTGGGATTGTGGTTATTCAGCTGTGCAAGAAGGGCACTCTGCACATGCTCTACTGGGCATTGTGGTATACAAATAGTTCAACTCTCAGATGAGTGCATTCAAAGCATATGTGTCCTCTGGGCTCTGGAAATTGGCTGCCCCTTTAACAGACATTGCAGATCAATTGCTAGTTAAATCAGCTTCAGCTCAGCATGGCTGATAGGATAACCTCATACAGCGGAGCAGCGTGCACACTCTGCTCATGGAGTTGCTTCCATGGGAACAAAACTGCAACGAGTTACATAGAAATAGGCCTGATGGTAAGCCTGTTTATGGGGCTATACCAGCACAAGTGTTTTCAAGGCTACACTCTGTGTGAGCTTTAAAAGATGAAGGGGCTGTGTGCTCGCTTGGTATGTAGTATGGCAATGTTGCTTTGTAAAGGACTTGGAAATGCCAGTAGCGTGAAAAAGTGCTGTAACCTCCCCACAACAACTCTATTCAATTTCAGAGATGTCCAATTAAAAAAAAAAACCCACCATAAATTTGAACTGTTCCTTCTCTCCCTCCTCCAACAATAAGCACGGCAGAACAGTCCATTAACACTCTTGCATACTCTTTCTGAAAGAGCCATTGGAATGTTCAGTTAATAGAGGGATCTGATTGGCTGAACATTGTTGGACTTATTTATAATTGATACTTTTTTAGCAACAGCACAAAGGTAGAGACTTTAGCCTTGAATACCACCTACCAGCAAGATGCCTGCAGGGAGAAAACTAGTGGTAAAGGTATTTATTAAAATACACATTTTAAAATATGATGCCTTTCAGATCCAGTAATTATGTTACAGTGTGTGTAAAAGGTACTTTTGTAATCAATGGCACACAGGGGCTTCAAACGCACACACAGATGCCCACGGGACTGATTCATTTCAGTTGGAATACATCCAGACTGGTCCCCTTTTTGGAAATGAAATCAAAATACTTCAAGGCCACCATTGCTTCACAAACCAATCAAGCTCAAACGTCACATAAGAGATCGCATACATGATTCTTTTTAGAAAATACTTCACGTCCTAATAGAACGGGGGAGATTGGAATTCTTTGGCACTCCTCTGGTACTTACTGCAGAAAGGACAAGAGAAATATGTTGTTGGCAGGAATGAATTTTGTAACAGTCAAAATAGGCAGCAGCTCCTGCAGCTGCCCACTGGAGAATCCCAAGTGCTCTCAGCTTTTCACACAATTCCTGGCGATGGCAGCTATTCACAAGCAAGCTAATGGGTTAACCCATTGCATGCCTTGGAATCACAGGAAAGAGAAGGGAAAGCAGGTCAGGGAAGAAACAGAGAGAGCATTCTGAATCAGGGCACCATCCACTGTCTACGACCCATAGAATGAATGGGGACTGCACAAGAGCTCTTATTCATTTATCACCATTATATCCCATTTTTCTTCCATCATAGAACTCAAGGAGGCGAATGTGGGGCTCCCAGGCAGTCACCCATCTAGGCATGGACCAGACCCAGCCTTGTTTAGCTTCTGCAAGGTGGCTGCATCATCTTAAGAGCATGTCCTGGGACCTAGACTTAAACTTAGTCGTGCCCTAGCCCAGATCACAGGAACGTAGGAAGCTGCCATATACTGAGTCAGACCATTGGTCTATCTAGCTCAGTACTGTCTTCACAAACTGGCAGCAGCTTCTCCAAGGTTGCAGGCAGGATGTCTCTCAGCCCTATCTTGGAGAAGCCAGGGAGGGGAACTTGGAACCTAGATGCTCTTCCCAGAGCGGCTCCATCCCCTGAGAGGAATATCTTACAGTGCTCACACTTCTAGTCTCCCATTCATGTGCAACCAGGGTGGACCCTGCTTAGCTAAGGGGACAAGTCATGCTTGCTACCACAAGACCAGATCTCCTCCTTAATTTCAGTGGGTTTGCGCAAAATAATTTCTTTGACATTGTGGTGCTCCACTATGACTGCGACAACTACGACTAATATTTATATACTGCTTTTCAACCAAAGTTCCCCAAGCAGTTTACAAAGAGAAATTTAAATAAATAAATAAATAAATAAATATTTTTTTTTAAAAAAATGGCTTCCTGTCCCCAAAGGACTCACAATCTAAAGAAGAAACTTAAGATAAAACACCAGCAACAGCCACCAGAGGGATGCTGTGCTGGGGATGGATAGGGCCAGTTGCTCTCCCCCTGCTACATAAAGAGGATCACCACTTTTAAAATAAAAGGTGCCTCTTTATTCAGGTAGCAGGGGACTCTACCACTCTTGACTGCTGAGTTAGGGAGTTAGCGCACAGACAAAGGAATGGAAAGTCAAGCCAGGAGTAAACAAGGTACCTTGTTAAAAATGGGCTTACATAGCCTTCCACTATGAGGTCATTCACACAATCAAAAACTGTGTTCTACCCATTATGAAAATATTGCCTGAGCCTTTCCATTCAGTAAGATCACTGTGTTCCCTTTCAGCTTAATAGCTTAATTGCTTTGACCGGAACTCAGAGTTCAGAGCAATAAGCAATTAAGGTCAGTAGGTGAAAAGGCACTCTGTTATTTCCTATGGAGCCAATGCATGTCTATGGAGCCAAAAAATAATTCTTTAAAAATTCATAAATAAATAACAATAACTCCTATCAACTTGGGGATGCCTGGGGGAAGTTGAGGTCAGCCATACCATGCCCCAAGACCCACTTTGGGGTGCTCTGGCACTCCCCAAAGGTGGGGAATGGGGCATCCTTAAATTCCCATTATTCCCTATGGGAGTAATACAAAAATTGAAAAATACTTTAACAACCCACCAATAATCAGAGAAGTGTCTGATTGCCTTGGGGTTTGGTGGGTGGTAGGCACCCCTGGGTGCCTACCACCCACCCCAGTTTTTTTGCCCCTAGGTACTCCACATAAGGAATAACTGGCAATAATATAAAAATTCATTAAAAATCCTAGGAATGTCCAATTGCTTTGTGGTTGGGTGGTAGTTGGCACCCATGGGTGCCTACCACTCAAGCCAGTTTTGGAGGGTCAAACTGATTCAAACCAGTTTGAATCGGTTCGAATCGAACCAGGCTAAGTTTGGTCCGAATTCGAACTGGCAGGTCGAACCAATGCCTGGTTTGGTTCGAATTTGAACCATTGAACCAAACTGATTCAAAGTTGAACTGGTTCAAATTCGAACCGGTTTGCACATCCCTACACCCTTTATGGATTTGCCGTAATAAACAAAAGTTTGCAGGTTTGCTTCCTAAAATAGAGTAATTGAAAGAAGTAATCCACTAAAATCTGGGCCTTCGGCAGACAACTCTTTTTCAGAAGACAAGCAGAGGGATGAATTCTATCATCCAGTTGGAAGCTCTGGTTAGAGCTAGGTGATTAAAGATCAGTGGTTGAGCATTTGAAAGAACAAGACTTTGACCTGCTATTATTTGAAGAAACTACAGCCTACCTCCCATGTGTACCTTCATATGTAGTCTTGTCCAATAAGTTAATCATGGCCCCTGGAGCTAGAAAGAGCTGTGAGGCTAGCTGTAGGAATGCAGGTGCCCTCAACAAAGATCTGACTCCTTCTCCATTCAGTCTGGATCTCCTCCCCAAGCCACACCCCTCTCTTTTCAGTTCCACACCCATGCAGTGAGGAGGTGGTTGGGTTGAGGATTGTGTCCTGTTCCCCAGCAAATGGAATACATTTCCTTATTCTGGATAAAACATTTGGCTGTATTTGACCTAAAGCTACAGCAGATGTGCCTTGTGGTTGTCTATTTGGTGTATTCCACAGGACTGATGTCTGGCCTGTTCCTGAAGTTGAATATGGGCTGGTCTCTTAAGGCAGATTCTTGTACTGCCAAGAGTGAGAAATAGGGAACCATGCAGGCATATGGCATATGGACTAGATGGGCCTTGGGCCTGATTCAGCAGGGCTGTTCTTATGTTCTTAACCCAGTCATGGTGGCCATCCACTAGAACTGGAAGCTTTTTTGGTGTGACTTCTTGATAGAACTGAGATCTTTTAAAGTGACACTGGCCTATTCTCTGGGAAGTTTATCTCAATCAGAATCTAGTACCAGCTGCGATGTGCTCTTGTGCAGCGATTCCCATTCATTTCAAAGGAGGTTGCTCAGTTTGGGGTAGGTTGTTGTACCTATTGGCAGATTTTGCAAACAAAGCCAAAACTATATTTAGTGCTCATACTATATAAACTCTGTTTTATTTGTTTATTTATTTTGGATATTTATATCCCACTGTTCCGTTTATGCCGAGTCAGACCATTGGTCCATCTAGCTCAATACTGTCTACCCTAGTGGTTCAGACAGGAGTCCTTCCCATCTCCTGCTGAGGATTGAAACTTGGACTTTCTGCAAGCAAAGCAGATGCTCTTTCACTGAGCTACAGCCTCATCCCAAGATGGCACACATCAAAGTATAAAATAATAATAAATAACAAAACAAAAACCAGCAAAACATGGTAGATTAAAAAGCAAAACAACAAAACCCACCTCCCAGGGAAAATATACCAGCAGCCAGCCAGCTACATATTTATTTATTTACTTTACTTTACTTTACTTTACTTTACTTTTTACATTTATATCCTGCTCTTCCTCTGAGGAGCTCAAAGTGGTGTACGTGCTTATTTTTATCCTCACAACAACCCTGTGAGGCACATTAGACTGAGAGAGAAGTGACTGGCCCAGAGTCACCCAGTGAGTTTCATGGCTGAATGGGGATTCGAACTCAGGTGTTCCAGGTCCTAGTCCAATGCTCTAACCACTACACTATGCTGGCTAGAGGCCCACAGGTACAGCCACATCTTCAGACACTGAAGAAAGATCATTAAAGAGTGAGTCAAGCAGGTCTCCCTGGGCAGGAAGCTACACTCCCTAAGCACTGAGAACGCCCTCTTTCTTATCCCAGCCAACCTTGACTCTGACAATAGCAGGACATGCAGAAGACTCTCTCCTGATGATTGGAGTAGATGGGCCAATACATGTGTGGAAGGCAGTCCCACAAAGCCCCATTTAAGGCTCTGAAGGGAATCACCAGCAACAGTGGAGTTGCATGTTCTATGAAGCCGGCGCTAGTCATAACCTTGGTTGCCTCTTTTTGTCTCCGTTGCAGTTTCCAGGCACTTTTCAAAGGCAGCTTCACTGCATGTTAACAGCAGTCCCATGCACTGGCACATACTGAATGATGTGTGCTATACAACTCAACAGCGGGATCTGCATGGTGTGGTGAATTGGTTGAGTGCCAGCTGCATGTAGTAGGATCTACACTGAAGACAGATACATTCGCTACCAGAGTGCCTGCCGCAGAGTGTGTTCTTTCTGCGCGGAGCACAGAGCAAACACGAGGGAAAGGTTTTTAGGTTAACTTTACTTGTGAGACAAAGGCACTCAGAGAGCAACACAGAAAGGAATAGGAATAAAGAAGAACAGGAAGGAGAATATAAACTCCTAGCTAGCCCAACCAATACAGAGGAAACTACAGTGCCCCCCTCTGGCTTTATAGTATTAATGCAAGCTATACAGCAAGCTAAGCTGCAAGTGTTGCATATCCTAACAATGCCTGCATATTTATTTATTTATTTATTTGATGACAACACTGCTTATTTCTGGGCTATGCCCTTGACCAGAAATGAATATGAGCCATGGGATCCTCATGCACATCAGCTGGGAACCTCACGCACATCCAAAGGGCATATGACCAAACTACTCACACTGTGCTTATCATCTGTCTGATTGCACTGCAGTGCTACTTCTTCAAAGTGAGAGGGCAGAACGCCACCCATGCAAACCCACTCAGGATCTAAGAGGTCTCGGGAAGCAGAGTTTTCCATTAAACACAGATGGCAATTTGAGGTATAACACTATTGTAACTCATAGAGGCCATATTACTGAATGCCAGCTTTAGCACAGGAAGGCAAGATCAGTGAGAGATGCACAGTTCATATTTTGCCTTGATAAAGCTGAGGAGCTGCCATTAGACAGCTGATGGGTGGGATGACCTCCAGGAGGTGTGGGCAGGAGGGATTTCCTCCAGATTGGGACACTGCCAATTGTGATGTGTGTGTCTTCACAATCTTGAAGAAGAGATGGTTGAATTCCCCAACTGCTGCAGCTAAGCACTTGAAGGCCAGCTGCATCTGAGGATATTATTTCCTTAGAAATAAAGGAGAAATGGGAGCTTCTGTATTTTACCAACTCTCTGCTGCAATTGATGACAGAAATGTTTCCAGCATTGGACAGAAACACTGGGTTATTCTTGTACAAAATCAAAACAAATCCCTCTGAGAATTTTAATTGGAAGTGCTCCCAGGGTGAATACCTTGAGAATTTGTAAGAAAACCAGACTTCTATTATCTGCAGAAGCCCAACTGGGTCTTGCTGATGTTTCTTCAAGCATTAGAATTTAGGACCAAACGACACAGAGCACAAAATACATGTATGTAGAGCCTGGCCGCCACTACTCCAAGTGGGAAGTAGCTTTGGGAGGAGCAATGTTCAATGGAGAAGTGGAAATTAAGTGGCAGATAGAGAAAGGAGTCAATGCCCTGCTTTTCCTCTGCTAAAATCATGGTTTGACATCCTAGCTAATGGAGTGCTCACACTTCTAGGGGGCACAATGGGAGCCCTCACATGATTGCCCTTGTCCAAGTGCAGTTGCACCAGAGCCTGTCAACTCCAGAGCACCCCCCACACTCCAGAAGGGCTCTGAGGGTCAAGAGTCCGGAACAGGAGTCCTTATTCTGGAGCAAGTACTCCAATTCCAAGTGGAGGATGACTGTGGATGCTACCCTATGTGTCTATGCTGTTTAGGGACATAGACATAGGATCATAGGAAGATGTCATATACTGAGTCAGACCATTGGTCTATCTAGCTCAGTATTGTCTTCACAGACTGGCAGCGGCTTCTCCAAGGTGGCAGGCAGGAATCTCTCTCAGCCCTATCTTGGAGAAACCAGGGAGGGAACTTGGAACCTTCTGCTCTTCCCAGAGCAGTTCCATCCCCTGAGGGGAAGATCTTCTAGTGCTCACACTTCTATTCTCCCTTCATATGCACCCGGGGCGGACCCTGCATACATAGCTAAGGGGACAAGTCATGCTTGCTACCACAAGACCAGCTCTCCTCTCCAGCAATGCTTTTGCTGCTCCTATATTGGAACTCTAAAACTTTGCCAGATATAGGACAGCAAACATTTGAACAACCCCTGCTAACTGGGCAAAGAGGCAGCTTTTAAACATTATCTTTATTTAGCAGGGGGGGAGAGCAACTGGCTCTATCTACCCCCACACAATACCCCTCCAGTGACTGTTGCTGGTGTCTATCTTATGTTTCTTTTTTAGATTGTGAGCCACGGCCTCACAAAATGGTGCTCGCGCACTCGTACGGAGGCCTGAAAGGGCCAAAAATGTTCAGTTTTACCTGGCCGCGGCGGGCCGTGGTGGTGATGAAGAAGGCTGGTGGGGGGAGAGGGAGCCTGTGCAGACCCCCCCTGCAGCTTCAGCAAGCCTCCTGAAGGGGCCAAAGGTAATTAAAATGTAATTTAATTTTTTTAAAAAATTCGCGGACTGGCCGGACCAGACCCGGCGGTTTCATTCCAGTCTGACGGAACTGGGGGGTGGGTGGTTCGGTTCAACCCCGAACCGCCAAACCCCTGGACTGGACCGCCGGACCGCCAGACTACTGGACCGGTCCGCACATCCCTACCTGCGTGCTTGCATGAAGAATGTTCCAAGCTCCCTCCCTGGCATCTCTCACACAAATTGTCAGGTCAGGTCATGTTGGATCAGACATCTAACATTTTTGTTTTGTCTGCTATCAATGTACATGCCACTTTACAGTGCCACTTACAGTGTTTCACAAGCCAAATACAAAACAACAACCACCTCAACATGTTCTCAACAAAACAACAACCACCTCATCATGTTCTTGTATTCAAGGAACTTACAATCTAAATGCTGACAGTGGAGAAAATAATGGAGGAACAGGAACAGCTCTGTGGCATGTGAATATCAGTGTGGCACAGCCAAATATAACTACAGCAAGACTAGGAAGAGAGGGCTACCTATTAGTACAAAAGCAACAGACACACCAACCCCTCGATTATGAGCATATCCCAACATACAAGGCCCATTCACATGTTATGTTCAACACTTGTACAATGAGTGTACAGTGTACACAGATGCAGCCAATCACCTGTTAGGTTGAATGTAGGTATAGCAGTATACTTCCTATCTGTACCATGCATTTGAAGGGCCTGTATCCAGGTTCACTTTTAAAATGAACACAGGTCCAGCCATTCACACAAACAAATGTATGAGTGTACAGATATCTGTACACTTGTACAGCATCATGTCCGAATTGGGCTACGATTGTGATGGCTCTGAGTAAATGTCTACTGAGCCCAACAATAGTAAGATTCTCCGGAGAAGGTCACAGTTTAAGATGGAAAACAGCTAATTCTGGATGCTTGACCTCAGGAACTGGTAACCTGAGGTATACTGCCTCTACATAGGGAAGATCTGTTCCAGCAACTATGGCTAGTAATCATTGGCAGAGCTATCCTCTATAAACATACTTAAATATGTTACATTAATACATCCACACTATTGTTGCAGCCTCTAAAAGCAACAGGCTCTTAGTTTGGCTTTTTCAATTGCATTGTTTTGTCACTGCTGTCACGATGCTCTTTGCAATGTGTGTTCTGATGTCTGGATGTCAGTTGAATAGAATGTACAGCAATTAGCCATTCATTCCTCTTGTCTGTTCCCTGAGGTTTATGCTTTCTCTTTTATCATTTTGGCAAGGCCATTTAAAACACCGGGGCCTTCGTTGCATATAAAATACTACTTTGCTTGTGATTTCTTGGCCTAATCTGCCTCCCAAGGCTGGATTAATCTTTATGCTAAATCAATCCATGGTATCATTCCTGAAAAATTAAGGGAGATGGAGCATTTATCTGAATTTCTGAGAAGTCCATGTTTTCCATTTTTAAAAAAGACAAATGTATAGTCTAAATAGAGTTGGTTCACAGTTTAGCTAGAAATCAGATAATTCCACTTAGCGCAGTGTGTGGCATGAACATTAAACTGAAAAAGTAACTACAAAGGTACGTGTGGATGATGAGAAACTAGAGAGAATGGAAAGGGTAAAAACAGAGAAAATTGGGGAAAGGAAGGGGAATTATGAAAGAACTAGGACACAGCAAAGTGCAAAGGAAGTATTAACTGCAATAATAATTCTCAGTACTCACAGAGTCCTTTCTCGAGAGGCACATCTACAGGGTTTCAAGGATATATGTGAATATTTACCCTTAATCTACTGGCAGACAAAGAAATGATGGGAACTGTAGTTCATCAACAACTGGGGAACCAAGGGGTTGGCCTGACCTAGTCATCCCTGAAGTGAGATTTGAACTAAGAATTTCCTGTCTCAGAGCAAACACTCTTCATTGCTCTGATACAACAGCTTAACTAGTATGGAGTGCAGGTTAATAATTTCCTAACATATATCACTTGGAACTGACAGATGGAAATGTTTGATGACAGAAACCTCCATTAAATGCAGCATAAGGTATAGTGTTACGACAATGTTGTTCTCACTGAGGAACACTGAATAAGCTTTCAAGGAACCCCAATGACCCTGGGATCACAGGATGCAAACTGCTAAGGACACAGTTCAGAGCAGCAGGGCTTTGGAAGGTATGCTATTATAGAGCCTGCCCCCCTCCCGTTTTAACTCAATGCCATTCTTACCAACTCCACACTAATTTGCTTCAGACTCTGCTGGGTAGAATGACAATTTCCATATTTGTGTACATAACTGAATATGCTAATATACTCCAAATACATAATGAGCAATCAAATTATCTTGAGTTTGGTGCAAACTTTCTTCTAAAAATACAGCTCTCCAATTGCCAACAATTTATATTCAGCAAAACATTGTTTGAACAAAACGTATCATGCCTGCCTCAGTGCTTTGTTTTTAATACTATCGCTTGGGATCAGTTATTCTTTTCTGCCCTAGGAATATTGCTTTTACGATCAATACTTCCAAGTTAATGAGGAGAGTCTCACGATCCACCAAAAGCAGGCTAAGGGAGCCTCGCCCACTTTTCGTGGCTCGTGTGCTGCCACGGGAGTCCTGCGGTTCGCGGCAGCAAACCCTCTTACTTCTCCCTCCCCTTAGTCGAGGTTAGTGGAGCGAGCGCTCTGCTAACCCCGTCTATTGGACTGTGTGTTGCCACAGCGCGGCTCTGTGCCGTGGCAACACATGAGGAGACCCCTGCCAGGAGGCTGAAACCAGCCTTCTGGCCCTGGGGGTCTCTTCAGGATGCCCACCGCGCTCATGCCGGGCAGCCTGGAGCTTCCGGAGGCCACATGGCCCCCGATCACTGCAACCCCCGCCAGCTCCGTGATGGAGCCGGCAGTGCTGTGGGCGGCCGATCCGGCTGCCGAGGGCTGTCTGGGAATCATCTGCGGGGAGAGCGGGCTAAGCCCACTCTCCCTGCAAACCCTCTTAAGGCAGGGTCTCACTGATCGTGAGACTCACCTAATTATGTATTATTCATTGGTAGCGTCAATGTGACGTTCCCATGGACATGGAGGCCATTCAAGAGACCATGAGACTGTTCTCACGAGCAGCCTAGTCCAGGCTAGGGAAGCTCAGCTTGGGTTAGGCTGCTCGTGTGAAACACCGGGATCACGATCCAATACGCTCCCAATCCCGTCACTCCCGCCTTGCCTAACCCTACTTTGTTCCTTGGTCTTGAGCCAGGGTTAAGGGTGCTAGCACAGTGCCTGGGTCATGTGTATGCTCGGGCTGCTCGTAGCCTGAGCATACTCCAAGCCAGGTGGCAAGAGTGCCCAGCGGAGGGAGGCCAGAGGACTCCCTCCTTGGGCTTCCTGCCTTGCAGCTTGCTGCGGCACTGCCTGTGTGCTGCAGTGGGCAGCGGAGCGAAATAGGGAGGGAGACTGTGTGCCTGCCTCCCGCCAGGCCCCTCCCCCACTGGCGATTATGGTCATGTGCACAAACTCAATAAATAGTTTCATAGGAACATTTATTTGTTCTCACTTATGCTTTAACATTCCTATTGTTACTTATGTTGTAAACTGCCCAGAGACGTACGTTTTGGGCAGTATAAACAGACAATAAATAAATAAATAAATAAATAAATAAAATAAAATAAACCTAGAAATCTGCCATACCAAAGAAGAGCCCCTGGTGGCGCAGTGGTAAAACTGCTGCCCTGTAACCAGAAGGTTACAAGTTCGATCCTGACCAGGGGCTCAAGGTTGACTCAGCCTTCCATCCTTTCGAGGTCGGTAAAATGAGTACCCAGAATGTTGGGGGCAATATGCTAAAATCATTGTAAACCGCTTAGAGAGCTCCGGCTATAGAGCGGTATATAAATGTAAGTGCTATTGCTATTGCTATTGCTATACTGAGTCAGACCATTGGTCCATACTGTTCAATATTGTCTACAATGACCGGCAACAGCTTCTCCAAGGTTGCAGGCAGGAGTCTTTCCCAGCCCTCCCCGGAGATACTAGCGATTGAACCTGGGGCCTTCTGCCTGCAAAGCAGATACTCTCCCACTGAGCTACAGGTCAATCCCCAAATATCTGAGGTCTACAGAACAATGTGATTGTAAAAGCAATCCTAATGCTAATGTCGATCCACATATCTTTTCATTATCATTTCATTTTTACTGAGCACTAATTCATGTAGCCTTTGGTATGAATACCTCATCCTCAGGAAGGATACCATATTAATGTAGATTTATAGCTCAACTTAATTCCACAACTAATGGAATATTTTTGTATCTGTTCTCACAACATCTCTGTAATATTTCCATTTAAATCCTAAATTTAGAGGCGAAACAGCTTAGGAATGTTCAAGGACATAAACACAATGTTGATGACTAGTAAAGTTTCACAGAGAGATTCCACGCAACATTATCTGGGATGTGCAGACAACAGGAACACAGGTTGTTAGACAAGATGTAAAAGCATCAGTATCGTCTGTCTCTCATTAAATGCTGAGGCACATTTCTGAGGATTTTGCTTTCAAGAAAAGGCATACAACTTTGAGGAAAGACAAAAGAGTTTCAACAAACTGCAACTGCTCGAGACATTTCTGAAGAAAGTTGCCTAACATCAGCTCAGCCTGCCAGTCATCAAATCCGGAAGCTGCAGTTTGGCATGCAGAAGAGGACACTCACATGAATAAGGGATACAGGCCTGGAACTAGTACTTGAGGGAGAAAGCAGTGCTGCCATTGCATCTAAAGCAGCAACCCACGAAAGGCCGTCCTTGTCCTGCTAGGTTTTCCAAGCCCTTCTAAGCTCCTTAATGACCATGTTTGTGAGCACAACACTGTACCAGCAACACAGAAGCAGGGAGGGAGGTATTTTAGTGGTACTTAGAATGCAATTGCGTGTGGATTATTGTCTGCTGCAGAAGTGGATTGACTGGCATCTCTGTACCAGTGTGATGGAACCAGCTGTCCCCTTGTTTCAGTTCTGGGAACTTAGTCAAAGTGGTGTTCCTCCACCACAGCACAGGAGAACATAGGACCAAGTTGATCTACAGATTTAAGACCTGTTTTATTTAAGACTGGACTAGGAACATTCAAAAGTGTCCTGTTAGATCAGTCCAAGAGTCCATCTAATCCTACAGTGGCCAGCCAAATGCCTCTGTGAAGCGTACAAGTAGGGCACGAGGACGCCGGCACCCCAGTAATCTGCCACCTGAGGTGAGCCCTCATGAAGGGGCCACCCTTGCTAATGACACACAAAGTGGGAACTTTGAAGGCAGAACATTTCCCCCTCCCTGGGATCTTCTGCCCTAAACTATCGTTTCCCATTATTGTGATGGAGCCAGCCGTGGCCTCGAGTTGAAGAAGTCTCTGTTTTTCTCTTACGAGGAGGAAAATACTGGAATGCCTTATAATAGGAAGATGGAGGGATTTTCCTCTTTTATAAATAAATGTGTTTCATTCAATAGCAGGTTAGAGGTGCATTCTTCACATGTGAACAGGACCCCAGATGACAGCTCTTCTTTTTCTTCTTTCTTTTGTTCATTTCCATGAAGCGCCAAGCAAAAGGCATTGATTCTGCTTTGGAGTGCAGAAGAGCCATCAAAACCAAACCAAAACAAAACCCACAGTTCCCTTGGGGCAAGAAAAGAAGAAAAGGGCATAAAGGAGGAGTATGTAAACAGGGTTACCATGGAAAGAAAGCCAATCAAAGCTCTAGAATGCAAAATCAATCACCAGACCAATACTGATCCAATGGCAATTGATTACAAATCCAGCAGAGGGAGATTACAGCACCTTATAGATCTCTCCATAAATACACTGGTAAAATGGGAGGTGGAGGTAGAGAAAGCATGTTGCCCCCCCACCCCTGCTACCATTTCCCAAGTACTGCCCGCCTCCTGTGCTGGCATTGCTATAGTCCTGTAATCAATGGCTGATATGCTGAACAACGGTAAGACTCCATAATGCTGCATAACGGCTCAGCTGCTGCAGACTTGGAATGTAACCCCAACACTGTTACGAATAGGCACTTGCACTAGCAGTGCTTCCACAGTTTTCCCCATTCAGAAAAAATGGGGAGAACTGTGGAAACCCCCTATTCCTAACAGTGCTGAGGCTGCATTCCAAGTCTGCAGCAGTGCCGGAGCGCAGTGTTATGGAGCTGGAACACTGTGCAGCATGTCAGCCACAGATAACAACTGCCCTTGCATAGAGCTAACTGTTCCACTCCAATCCCAATCCCTTGTCTTTGTTGCCTAGAGTCATATACCATGACATTTAGAAGTCTACAAAGGAAATTCTCAGAACTGGGAATTGACAGCACTACTGCACTACTGCAGAAATCGTTAGTGAAGACTGTGAGGAGTAGCAGTGGAGAGAGGAGGAAAGCGTATGCTTGATCAGGGTCTGGTTCTAGAGGACTCTGGACTACTTCTTTTACTTTGCTCATTACCAGTCACTTTGTACATCTAACAAAGGGATTCCCAACCTTTTTTTTTAAACAAGTGTGTGTCACAAACCTTAAGCTCAGATACATACATGTGTTTGCCCGTGTGTGTGTGTGTAAATGTATTAAACATGAGACAGGATACTCCAGTCACTGGTTTACATCTAGACCACGTTAGTCATGAATACTTCCATTGAAATTAATAGGGCAAGTAAATGTGTTCCATTAATTACAATAAAACTGTGCATGTGTACACATATGTACATAAAAACACGTGTTACAGATAGGGAGATGGGCTATTGCAGTCACGGGCTTACATTCACACTAAGCTACTCCCAAGGAGCCTTACTGAAATTAAGGGGACATGTTTAATTGTCCTATTAATGTCAATGGTCATCTGGTGGCGACCCAGAGGCGGGCCTTCTCTGTAGCTGCTCCTGGACTGTGGAATGCGCTCCCTGCAGACATCCGTAATTTGAATTCTTTATTGGAATTTAGGAGCGCCCTAAAGACCTACCTGTTCGGCCTGGCCTTCCAATGCTCTTAAATAGCTTTAAAGGGTCTTTGATGTTTGTGAACCACCCTGAGCTATTTTGTAAGGGTGGTCTAAAAATCGATCAATCAAACAAACAAACAAATAAATAAAGGGAAAACTCAGTGCTAATTTTCTGAAGCCTGTCAAGCTGAGGGGAGGGATACACTCACCTCAGCATGCAGCCCTTTATGTACCCCTAAGGGTACTAGTATCCCTTGTTGGGAACCCTTAATTGAACATAATACAAGCTGACACACTACTCAGATTTTTGAACTGCACAACTATTCTTTTGGAGCTGTACATTTTTTTTGTCATACATTCTGCACCTGATGACACATTAAAGAACAGGAGCCAATGTGCCTACTCCTGCACTTCTGGAAAGGACTTCAGCTAGCAACACACCACACATTTCCAAGGCTGTTTCCAATACCTTCTGATATGTGTAGGTATAGGCAGTGTCATAAGGCAATAATAGAGCATCCAAGCCTGGGACTCCAGAGGCCAGTGTTAGTGGTAGACGCTTGATTGGTAATGCATTGGCTCCTGGAACCCCTGTCTCAGGTGCCACGCTTCCTTATGATACAGCAAATATGCTAAAAAGTGCCTCTTCTTGGGGGCGGGGACGCCAGTGATGGGGGGGGGGAACCACCCAACTGTTCATATGGATGGATTTCAAAGCTCTAAGAGCTGTATTAGGAACTTGTAGAAAATCATCATTTAAGAATTAGACAAATCCTTAACGATTAGTCTATGAATTGCAGTTAGTCATGATAGCTAAGAATGGTGTTTCCAGGTCCAGAGACAGCATATTTAACATAGGAACACAGTAGGGATGTGCGGACAGGTTCGACATTGAACTTGTTTAGTGTTGAACTGGTTCGGTTCAACTGTTCAGGGTTGAACCAAACCACCCCCTGTTCGGTCCGACCCTGGACCTAACACCCACCCCCAGGGATTTGTGATTTCTTTTCTTAATTAGTTTTTTTATTACACTTATCGCCTCTGGGGGAGTCGTTTGAGGCTGCATGGGGGGGGGGTGTCCGTGGAGGTTGCCCCTCCCCCTGCTGGGCTCCCTTATGCTATAATTTGGCTGTTCAGCTGCTCTTCGGCGTTCCCCCCTCAGCGTTGTGGCCATTTTGGACTCAATGGACTCAATGGACTCAAACCAAACTGGACCAGCTGGTTCCATGCACACCCTTAGAAAACAGGAAGGTACCTTATACCACATCAGATCATTGGTCCATCTAGTTCAGTATTGTCTATACTGACGTGAACATGGGATCTGAGCTATCCAAATGCAAAACAAGGTGGTCCCTGCTTAGCAAAGGGGATGATTCATGCTTGCTACCACAAGACCACTCCTCTGTTAATGCTGGGGACAAACAACAGGGTGATGTCTATAATCATCAAGCCCTGAATGACTACTTTCCTGGGGTATCTGACTGGCCTCAACAAAGGTCCATCTAGTTTAGCACTGTGGTCAACAGCCCAACACTGCACATGTGCCACCAAAGGAAGCAGACATGCAACAGATTCACTCCTGCTTCTGGAGTGCAGGTGCTCATGTATGCATGGGGGCGGGGGGGGGAGAGCAAATTTTGGCCAATCTCCCCTTCTTCTGGAAGCACTCTGTGGAGTCTGCAAATATGTTCCTGAGGGCTGCACGACCCTCAGGGACATATTTGTGCATTGCACAGAGTGTTTTCAGGAGAAGGAGAGATCCGTAAAAATTGGTCCCTGTCCCATGCAGACAGGAAGCTTTCTGTACTGGCATGGACTTGGGATCTCCTGCATGTATGTAAACAGATGCTCTATCTCTGAGTGATGGCCCCATCCCCTTAGGAGAATATTTTACAGTGTTCACATATGAGTCACATGTGACTCAGCATGCAAATTCTTATTATATATGCTTTGTGGATTTAGTAGGTACATTTGTTTCTCATTGCTTGCTAGTGAACACTGGATGAGTTCATAGAGCAGAAACCTATTTGCCCTTTTGACTGGCATAGTACAATCTATTTTAAGTGGCAACTGGATCTCATAACTTCAGTAGCATGCACTAACACCCTCCCCCCATAATTTGAAATTGTGTGATGGTAACAATCTATACATTCTTGACATTGCTAAAGAAAATATACTTTCTGGGTTGGAGGAAAATGTATGTTTTGAAATTAGTACTGCAAAAATCCATTGGTGGCATGTTTCAATGAACTCCTCTAAGTAGCTTGCTTGCCATCTTGTTATGTATCAGACCCCCTTATTCATGTGATATAAAACAGATATAATTATTCTCCTCTAGCTGGTGGAAAATATGCATAGGAGAGTCATCTGTCCCCTTGAAAACATAAAAGGTCACTGCTAGTTTCTAGAAGTGTGCACAAATCATTTTTTGTGATGCGGTTTGAGCTCAAATTGAATCACAAAAACTCAAAATGATTAATCAAAAACAGCCATCAAATACAAACCCGAATCACTCAAATTAGGTCGAGTGATTTGAGCACCAATTTGAGGCCTGTTTTTCCAGGGTGAGCCCGGTAGACCAGTCCTCTGAGGTGGGCAGACAGGCAAGTCTGGAGCAGAGGGCTGGTCTACCTGCCTACCCCACTTGGTAGTCCAGCTTTCCCTGGAAAAACAGGCCTCAAAATGGCCCTTCAATCACCCGAATAGAGTCAGGTCGAATCAGGGATGATTCTCCTTGACCCTAAATCAGGCCCTTTATTTTGAAGGCAATACGATTTGAGGTTGAATCTCAGAATCATCCCTGATTTGACCCAAATTGATTTGAGGTTGAATCGGATTGCACAGCCCTTCTTGTTTCAGCATGTGATTTAATTCACATACTGAATTAAATCACATACTTTCCAAGGTTTTAAAATCAGTTTTAATATTTTAACCCGGTTTTGGGTTTTTAATTACTGCAATTGTTTAATTCTTGTTTTAAAATGTTTTTAAATTGTTAACTGTTGTTATATTGTTTTTAATTTTTGTTTTAGCTCTTTATTGTTTTAGTGGTTTGTTTTTAATTGTAAACCGCCCTGAGCCATTTTGGAAGGGCAGCATACAAACCAAATGAATGAATGAATGAATGAATGAATGAATGAATAAAAATTCATCTGAATGTATGTGAATGGAATACTTGTCAATTTCCAAACATTGAACTAGAAGAAAAGAAGCCACAACACAGAAAAGCTCGCCTGATGAAAAACTTCATCTTCACCCAAGATGTGAACTTCATTTATAAGGACAGGGGCTGTTACCACGTCACACTGAAAGCAGAAGCTCCCCTTGCTCAGCAAGTAGATGAGACTCACTGCACAATTATAGTTGAGCAATTCACCCAGTAGTACTGGTGAGATGATTACTCTATTTTTCACAGCATGCCTCATGGGTAATGACAAGCAGTGCATATAACTTTACGCGTGAGTGTCTTGTGTCTGTTTATTCCCAGCAATGTCAGCAGGGAAAGCTGCATCTTGTGACAGTCTGAACTAGAGGTCCTTGATGCTTCAATAAGCAGCACTCACACCTTGCTCTAAGTCATTTTTTATCCCCCCTGACATTATATGTTTGTAACAAGATTCCACATGGCACCCATTTTACAGAGTAATCGTGGAGTCCCTTGCCCTCCTCAGAAAAGATGAGAGTAAGAAAGAGATGAGCTGTTTGCCTTCCTGTCATCTATCTATCTATCCGATTTCTATAACACCCATCCAAAAATGGCTCAGGGTGGATTACACAGAGAAATAATAAATAAATAAAATGGATCCCTGTCCTCAAAGGGCTCACAATCTAAAAAGAAACATAAGACAGACACCAGCAACAGTCATTCGAGGTACTGTGCTGGGGGTGGATAGGGCCAGTTACTCTCCCCCTGCTAAATAAAGAGAATCACCACGTTAAAAGGTCCCTCTTTGCCAAGTTAGCAGGGGTTAGCAGGGGTTGCATTTCTCAAGTTGCTTTCTCTGTTAATGAATAAAGTCTTTAACCTCCTGAATGTTTCTGGACAACCACTACACACCTACCAATGTGACACTTGGGGATGAGTTTTGATAGGCACCAGTGGTGAAGAATGGAGTTGTAGCCATTTACTTAAGAGGATGACTCTTGATTTACATCCTGCCATGGAGCTGAAGAATGTTTTCTATAGCCTCACTAAAGGATAAGTTGATAATACAATATAGCTGCTCTCTAATGGATGAAAGAAATGGAGTCAGAATCAGCAGTGTCAGGTACATAACAAGCGGGCGACTTTGATGCATAATGGTACATGGTCAAGAGATGAACTCCAGAGCATATAGCACATATGTAGCCAATGAAATTGAGTTTATAATTATTTCCCCATCCACCCACATTCCTCATGGTAAGAATACAAGGATGAATAGCAAATATGTCACAAAAGTCTCTTACATATATGAGGATTCTTGGACCATGGCCTGTGCTACCAACATGATAGACTCCTGGCAAGAGATGGGGTGCACCTCACAAGGCTGAGAAGAATGTGTTTGGTAGAAGCAGGGCTGCAGGTTTCCCCCTAACAGTTGAAAAGCCCCCCTCATTTTACTTAACTCCCAAGTGTTATCTTTTCACCTCCTCCCGCAAGTGTTTTGTTTCTCCTTCATTGTGCTTATCTTCTCCACAACTGTTAAACAGTGTTTTTCTCTTCCCCACATTAAAAAAAATTGCCTTTCTATTTCCCCATAGCATATTTTTCTCCCCACAGAAGTGTCTTTCCTCCCCTCAAAAACACATTTAAGTGAGGAATTGCTCTTTGTGAATTTTATCAAGAGGGCTTTCAATTAAATATTGAGGGATAGGGAGACAAAAGCCCAGAATCAAGCATAAAACCAGGTACAAGGAACAAAAATATGGGTGACAGAGGTCGAAACAGCATGATGGAGAGGGGACTCTGAAATTTGCAAGAAATTACACCTAATGGCGCAGTGGGGAAATGACTTGATTAGCAAGCCAGAGGTTGCTAGTTTGAATCCCCGCTGGTATGTTTCTCAGACCATGGGAAACACCTATATTGGGCAGTAGTGATATAGGAAGATGCGATTCTGCATGGGAGATGGCAATGGTAAACCCCTCCTGTATTCTACCAAAGACAACCATAGGGCGTTGTGGTCACCAGGAGTCGACACCAACTCGATGGCACACTTTACCTTTACCTTACAACAGGAAAACCTGGAGGAAGTGTATGTCCATTGTTTGTGATGTCTATACAGAACTGCATAGAGCATGGGGAACAGACAGGACAAACCTGAGCTCCTATCACAGGAAGGCAAATATGATCTAATAGGTAGCACTGAGACTTGGTGGAATGAGACTCATGACTGGAATATAGTACTTGAAGGGCTTAACTTATTCAAAGTTATTGTTATTATTCAAAAGGAATTATTAAAGTTATTATTCAAAAGGAATACACCCAACAAAAAGAGAGGTGGAGTTGCATTATATGAGAAGAGGATATACACCTGATATACACCAAATCCATGTATATGAACATGGAGGGGAGCTCCGTTGAAAGTGTCTGGATAAAAATAAAAGGAGAGAGGAATCAAGGCAAAACAATCATGGGAGTTTATGATACATCAGTCTTGTACACATGAACATTAAGTGGGTAGGACAAGCATCCTACCCGCCTTTGGGAGCTGTGCATACCCCTGATCTTCGGTCCTGTATGAACTAAATGTTAGATTAGAGGAGGGAAAAGTGATCAGGAGGGAACAGGGCAAGGCTCTGATGGAAGCAGGGGGTCTATTACTTCAAGAAGATGCTGGAATGGTAACAGCCCACAGAGAGAAGGCAAAGTTGCATAACTCCTATTTTGCTTCTGTCTTCTTCCACAAAGAAAAGGTGACCCAACCTAGGAACAGTTGCACTAATAAAGAAAGAAGGAAATTGTGTCTCAAGATAGGTAAAGGTTGGCATGGAAACACCAAGATACTTTAAATGCATTTATGTCTCCAGGACCAGATGAATTAAATTCCGGGGTGTGGAAGGCCCTGCAGAGGTGATCTCAGAGCCACTGCCTGTCAACTCTGAGAAATTCTGGAGAATGGGTGAGGTGCCAGAAGACTGAAAATGAGTAAATGTTGTCCCTATCTTCAAAAAGGGGGAAAGGGAGGAGCTGGGAAACTACAGAACTGTCAGCTTGACATGAATACCCTGAGCCATTTTTGGAGGGGCGGTATATAAATCAATCAATCAAAGAAACAAACTTTTGGCTCATAGGGCCGCTTGTGACCCAGGTTGTCTTCGTCCCTGCATGACACGCTAGGTGACCATCTAGGCTGCCTATTGGATGGGTCTAGTGGACCGTCTAGTTCCCTGTTCCCAGTAGGAAATGGAATCTGAGCATGTGTGGACACCATCTTGAGTGCTCAGTGTTGTGAACACTCAAGATGGCATGCACACATGTCCAGACACCATTTCCTGCTGGGAATAGAGAACTTCTTGTTCCTAAACAAATGCATCTGGCAAACACAGAGCCTGGCTGCTTCATACAAACAGCACCACTCTGGGGAGGCAGGGGGCAGCAGAGCTGCAACGGAGGGGCAGGTAAGACCTTCCTTCCTCCTTTTAAAGTGCCCGCTCTCTGCTGCCCTGGATGTGCATGAAATACTTTGTGCACATCTCTACTTGTCTGTGTCTGTCTGAACTCACACCATGGCAAGACCTTGAGCTTCACTCAGGGCCTCAAACTGAGATGTGTAACCAAGAGCTGAAGCTGGCTTGCCAAACTGAGTGTTGCTCCCACTGAAGTGTGTGTTATGTCTGAACCCTGCTCTTCATGAATCTGTGGTTTGTTCCCCGTGGCCCCCTTTGCCATCAGGACCAGTGATGGCACAAGACAAGCTCGGTAGCATCCAGGGCCTCACTGGGAGGTCCAGCCAGGGGAGTGTACCTCTGGCTTGGCTACTTCCAACCAACCAAGAAACGTGATACTCTGTAGTGTCAACTTCAGGTTTCATGCATACGCTGGGCTGGGGAAACCTCAGGTTCCATGTTCTGTGTGAACTCGTCTGAGCTACTGTAGTGAAAAAATAAATTTTAAAAAAGGAATACAATTGCTGCGATTGAAAATGTGCTTTTCCGATTTTCTACCTTGCACCTCAGATTTATCCTTGCTGTTTGACCCTTAGCATTTGTTCACCCCCTGGTTGTTTCTGACAAGACAAATCCGAGTCACAACATTCCAAACCTAAACTTTGCCACCAGAAACTGAAGCTTCTCCACAGTCCAGGCCACGTGATCTCATTAATATTCATATTCACCTATTAGAACTGGAGAAACTAATCATATTTAGATTTTGTGATCCCCCCCTTCAGCACAAATTTTAAGTACATGGCATCGTGAAACTGCTCATATTTCTTGAGCTAGATTCTTGCTGTTCCTGAAACCAAAAACAGCCTATTATTAGGTACAAATTAAAATACAACTTGTATTATCCTTGGTGAACTGTAGTGGGTATTGTGTTGTACTGAAATGAGTGACTGACAAGTATGTCATTCTCTGCATGACAGTCTTTGAAATGTGTGATTAGTTTAATATTGAAATGTTTCATTGAAATTTTTCCAAAGTGTAGTGATAAACGACTCCTGGATGCAATAGTAATCACTAAGCTATTTTTCAGGCTTCTCTGTTTGCACAGGCTCAACTCATGGCTTGGAATCTGAGTACTCAGGTATATTTTAACACAAACCATTATTGTAAATGCTTCAATATTGTAAATGCTTTACCAGGGGAAAGCACATCGCTGGAATTTAAAGGCTTTTAGGAACAGGTAGGCTAAAACTCAAGACAAACAAATATTGTCCCAGGATTTTAAGAGACATCTAGCACTCAGACAACATTGTTACAGCAAGTAATCCAACAGTCAACGTGAGCTGCTGAATGTAATACATAGAAGTGATGGACATACTGTACAACGTTCCATTGGTCACTTAATGGAACGTGTGAGCAGTTGTGCAATAGCGCTCTTACACAAAATGAAAAAATTGTTCAAACACTGTTGGATGCAACATTATTTCCAGTGATTGCCCATCACACTACTACATTTGCACAAGCCTTTTGAACAAGAGTGGTCTTGCACAACTGCATGCACATTCCCCTAAAAGGCAGATGGAACATTTCACAGTATGTCAGCCAGTGTTTTTAAAAAAATTTCTCTTGGAAATGCTCGATTTCCACTAGATATACTTGTGCTATAAAGTAAAGGTAAAGTGTGCCATCAAGTTGATTTTGACTCCTGGAGCCTACAGAGCCCTGTGGTTTTCTTTGGTAGGATACAGAAGGGGTTTACCATTGCCTCCTCCCACACAGTGTGAGATGATGCCTTTCAGTCTCTTCCTATATCGTTGCTGCCTGATATAGTACCAGCGGGGATTCAAACCAGCAACCTTCTGCTTGTTATTCAAGCATTTCCCCACTGCGCCACTTAAGGTGCTCATAATTGTTCTATGGGCAGGGACAATTCCAAAGCAAGAAGTACCAGCTTGTCACTAGCTTCTTCTTTTTTGCTGGAGTTTGTCTGTAATTATAAACTGGGAAGAAGATAATGTGAATGGCCTCTCTTCCATTACTGGATGAGGGAAGAGACAGTCACTGGGCATTGGATGCATCCTTAGGGAAGGGCTAGTGTTGCACACTTCCATATGTAGGGATTTATTTTCCCCAAAGTAGGGAGTCAAGGTCTTTGATGACTGAGGTATAAGGAAAGGGTCGGGGTAGGGAGAGAAACACACACTCACTGCCTTTCTGTGAGCATTTAAGGGGAGGCTAAACGGTTTTAATCCACAATACAAACAAAAGACTTTAAATCCACAGTTAATCTAACAATATACCAATCACAACAATAACAATCTAACCAAATCATAAACTATATAATAGAGCAGCGACCAACTGTCACAGGATCAAAGTCGCCACAAACAGGCATGAAGGGATAATGAAGTGGACGGGGTGTGTGTGTGGAATGTCCGTGGGGCACTTCTCCCTCCTCCCTCCCTCCCCCCATCATTCCCACGCAGCATTTCTCCCCCAGGTGAGGCGGGGCAACCTACCATGCACCAGCCACACACCCCTGCATCACCACACCGAGACAAGCAAGGGGCATGGCCAGTGATGGGAAGGAATGCACAGTGGTCCCCTCCCCCTCTTCAGCCGGTGAAGCGCTTGCTTCGCCAACTGGTTGCTTCTTTTTTCCCCTCTCTTGTGCGCAAGTCCTTGCAATGTGCAATGTATGAGTGTGACGAGAGAGGCAGAGGCAGCCCTTTCTGGAGGCGAGGTGAAGCAGTCCCCTCAGGCAGCAGATTTCTGGGGCACCAGAAGGGAAACAAGATGCCCTCCTGTTGTTGCCATGCTGCTCAAGCAACTCTTTGGGATGGATCTGACACTTGCAAAGGAGCACCTCTCCTCACACGCCTGGAAAAGCTTTCAGGAAGCACGGAGAGAGAGAGGGAGGAGGAGGGGCTAGCAACCTTCCCTTCTCCCTGCTCCCCATGCACTTGCAGTGCTTGCAGTGGGTGTTTGGAAAGAGGCTTTTACTCCACCAGATGCGTAGGGCAAAGCCAGATTTTGTGCCTTGCCTCAGATGCTGAAAAGCTTGAGCCACCCTTAAAGAGAAGGGAAAACAGACTTTTCACAATTTACTTTCTCCACCATGAACCATTCCATACACTCCCTATCATGCCCCTCCGTTGTCATCTTTTCCCCCTAAACTAAAAAGCCCCCAGTGCTCTGGCCTTTCCTTGTGGTGCATTTGCTCCAGCCCCCTGATCATTTTGCTTGCCCTTTTCTTCACCTTTCCCAGCCGCTTTTTGAGATGTGGAAACCAGAACGGTACAGAGTATTCCAAATGCAAGGGCACCACCAATTTTGATAAAAGTATGACAATACTGGAATTTTAATTTCCCATCCCTTTCCTAATAATATATAGCATGGGATTTGCTTTTTGCACAGCTGCTGCACATGGGGTTGATGTTTTCATTGAGCTCTCCACCCTGACAACAAGATCTCTTCCTTGGTTAGTCATCGCTCATTCAGACCCCATCAGTTTATATGTGTTTAAGATTTTTTTTTGCCCCCAATGTGGAAGGAATTCCCACTCACAAACCCATGGGGGGGGGGAGGAATGCAGCAGAAAGAAAAGGAAGCAACTTCCGGCCTCTGTTGTTGGCCAAATGGCCAAAAGGAGGGACTCCTCTATCATGTGGTGAACTGAAGCAACAGCTTCAGGTGGTGAGTGTATCCAGGGGTGATGAATGTGGGGACCCTGCCCCGCCTTCCTCCAGATTTGAGTGCATATTCCATTGAAACAACACAGGGCAGATCAACACAGGGCAGATCAATGGCATGCCCATTCAGAAGCATCTTCAAATGCAGTTCAGAGTTCTGCCTGCTGTTGCTGATCCAGCAAGATGTATGCATGCAGAAGCCTATTTATGTTCATGAAAGCCTGTTCACATTTACACATTTCTTTTGCTGGATCAGAGTAAGGCGTAACTGGGCCTTCCATGTGAGGGTTTTGCAGAAAGCTCAGGTGAAACTTGAAAGCTCTATCCCACGTTCTAGCAGAAATAACCCCTTGTGGCTTGGAAACACAAGTATTGTGCCTGTCCCTGAGCCCACAAAGCACAATGAGATGGCTGGAAGGTGCAGGAAAGCAGGCAGGGGTTGCAGGACCTTGGAGAGCTCCCTATGAGCAACTTGCTCCACCAGAGTCTGAGCTCCAGGGTGCATATGGCTTCTGGGCTTATCTGCAATAACTCTCCAGGCATTTGGGTTTGTTTCTCCCTCTCTTCCAGCCAGTATTGCAAATCTGATTGGTTGGCTGAGTAGGGGCATGCCCATGCCATTTTTAACCTCTTTTTCTTTGAGTGCTCAGAACTGCTTTTACTTTCTCTCCCATTAATTTCTCCCCATTTTCTTATCGTACAAAGCAGCCTCTCTTGCTCCCCTCCTGTCCTGTAACAAAATTCTCAGGAAATTTGGTTGCTTTGATGTAAAAGTCCATATTCTATTGATGTAAATGTTCGTAAAAGCTGCCATTTTGTGACTGACTCTGCCTCTCTAAGACCCTGTTTTATGCTGGTATTTCTCAAGGCTCTGGCAAAAAGAAAAAAGAAAAGGGGGGGAAAGAGTAATTCTTAGAAACCTTAAATCTGCCCACCTCTGCCTTATATAACTCCATTCCCTTTCTACTCCTTCCAGGATCCTTGGTTGATGTTAGGAGTAGAGATCCTTAAAGTGGCATCCCTCAGGCCTAGGGCTGAGCACTTTGTTGCCTCTCCATTACTTTCCACATGGTCAGCACCCAGCACCAATGAATAGGCTTTGAGCAGTAGGAGGTGTCTGGTGTGATGGGATTTAGTCCTTTGGGACAGTCAGGTTCAGAAGGGGTTGTCCAAGGGTCTAAGCTTGGTGGTCTTGGGTACTAGACCATCAGTTTGAGGCTTGATGTTGGGGACTATATTTTGCTCCTCTGTTGGTGACACCAATTCAACTGACTCCTCCCCACCCTGCTCCAAAAACTAGCTGCTGTTCACATCTCAAGAGATGGAGAGACCTATAGAGAGAGAGAGACTCTTCCTCTGCTAGGCTGGATCCAGGCCATAGAGGGCTTTAAAGGTCAAAACCAGAATCTTAAATTGGGAAATCAACTGGCAGCTAGTGCACATACAATTAGTGTCACAGGCCTTTGACAACACACACACACACACACACACACACACACACACACACACACGGATCCCTCCTGCTCACATCAGATAATTTCTTGTTGAAGCCTTCATGTGCTTGTTGGCTTATTTTGGACTTCACTTACCAAGTACGCGCTTGGTATTTTGCCAGGATCCAGAATTTCTTTGCCTACACTTGTAATTTTTCACCTCAAGTTGGTATTCATTAATGATGTAATTAATGAGTTAATGCTAGGCCCAAATGTGTATAAGTAGCATTATAGTCTGGCTGATTTTAATGCCTGCTTTTTGCCATCTTTTTTCTGCTCACCCTCTGAGCCAGCCAGTGAGTCATTTTCAAAGTACATATCTTTAAAATTCACATGAATAATAATAACACAAACAATAAATGTAGACTTTTCCTTCCTTAAGAGAGGTGGCAACCCCTGCACAGTGCATTTGGACGTCTGGATTTCTTTGTTAGTTGGATTTTGCCTGAGCAATTTAAAAAACACTAGAATTACGGTCTCTTAAGACACAAACATTTACCAGCATTAATGGGCACATCCCTAGGCTTGAGGAGCAGCATTTCTTAAGTAACTCCTTGCTTTCTTGTGGAGTCCAATTCAAGTGCTGTTAAATCTATAAAAATCAATAGTGAGTCTATGTATTATGTGGCAATTCCATCTAAAAATATCTAGTATGGAATATGGGCCAGATACAATAGAGCAGCCAAGCACATGTAATTTACCAAACAAATCTAAAGCACTCCCACATTGATTTTTTCAGTTTTCTAGCCCCTAGTCACTACGCACGGTGTGGGGGGATGGCTTACTCACAGAGTACGCTAGTTCTTGGGGCTACAACATGCTCATCTTAGTGCCTCCGAAAAAGGTTGCTAGCCAGTTACCATTGCCAATGAATTTCTAGGTCATCTTCCCACTTTTCTTGTGTTCCCAGTTTGTGATATTTACTTTTATGGCCCAAATAATATAATCTTCTTCCTATGTAATTATGCTTTTCAAAAATGTACCAGTTGGTAATTTGGGCCATTACTCCCCAAAATTACACAAATCAAATATTTGCTATTTGACTATGTTCAAAGTTTTTGGACATTCAATGAGAAAAAATGGTGTATTGATGTGATATGGTTATTTTTTTAAAAAAATAACAGTGCTGTTAATGAACACCATCAAGAATGAGGTGGAAAGGAGTAAAAGAAAATTTTTGACCTAGATTATAAATATAGTTTCTGTATATGAAGAAAGAAAGAAAGAAAGAAAGAAAGAAAGAAAGAAAGAAAGAAAGAAAGAAAGAGATTTTAATGCAAAGAGAACAAAATCACAAATTTAGACATTCACGCTTATCCAAACATTGACAAGTGGATGAATTTCTTTATCAGTGCTTTTTTAAAAAAAGTCTTATTTTAGATTCTCTGTTAAAATTTTATATCTCTGGGAGTATGTATATATCTGTATCTACCTATGTATCTTAAGAGGATAAATTTGAACATTGCTTCAGTTTGCACAGCAAGCTACGAATTATGATTATTCAAAGCACCATCAGAAACCGTTATCCGAGCACATCCCTGACTTACACATGTTGTATGTAGAGTGCTTTCCCCCAGTTTATTTACTCGTAAGTCTCATTAACACATAAGATCTACCACCTCTGTGGCCATGTATGTCACTCTCTCTCTTCAAGTCTTTAGTAGTCCCATGCTTATCTATTTCAGTCAAATGTATTTCTTATCGGGGGGAAAAGAGTGAGCAACCTGACAATACGCTGTTATCGAATTTTTTCAGCTGAGACCCACATGTCATTCAGCATGCAGACATGCCTGTGCTTGATTGATGGATGGGTTTGTGACAAATAAAACTAGGATCAACAGCTTTGCACCTTTCCCCCCCATCAGGAACCCAGAGTAAAGCACAACTCTGTAACAATGGCCGGATTAGGGATGCATTAGCTCTCCATCGACCAAAACCCATCCATTCCCATCAATACTTTGCACTTAATAACCTGAAGCTATGATAAGAAAACAAAAGAAGGAGAAAGGGGCAGGAGAAAACAAATCAATAGAAGAAGGGAATGTCTGTAAGATGTACTGTCCAAATGAAGAAAAAAAAATTTTTTTTGCTGAATTGGTAGGATAATGCCCCTTGACAAGAGAACAATGTACTGTCAGGGTTTATCAGGGAGAAATTGGCACAGACCTAAGCACAGGTTTGGCATCTGAGAGATGGCACTTAATGTGGCTGGAAAAATACTTCATTTCCAATTTGTAGACAATACCTGCCGATATCCATCCAGCATTACTAGACATCACAAATCTTAAGAATCTCAGCCATGCCTTACAATGCAGAGACCCATCTTTGGCTCCCCCCCACCCCACAACTGAAGCCAATGGGATCAATGCAGGGCCCACATTTTATTCCAGAGGAACTCTGTATTTTAAACAGCAGGCAGGATCCAGACTCTGTCCCATTGAAATTAATGGGACCGAAGTAAGTAATGATGACTAACTTGTCTCATTTATTTCAACGGTGTTTAGTCATGACTGATCATCTGGATCCTGTTAGTCACTATTATTATTATTGGCCAACATTATGAGGGAAGTTACTCAAAGTGGTCCCACTGAAATTAAAAGGACAAGTTAGGCAGTGTCCTAATTTCAACAAAAATACTTGGGGTAAGTTTCCCCATCATATCAGCCATGGTGGTGGGGGTGGGTGGGGGTGATGATGATGATTGGCCCCACACTGCAGAAGATACCAGACAATAATACTCGGACACTTTACTTGGGTGAAAGAGTCACACTTCATTGTAAGAATATTAACATTCTTTAGCTGCAGCCGGTCTATGCTCCACCACAGCACTAAACTACAAGCAGGAAGTCAGACACTAACGTCCTTCCCCTAACTGGCTTGGGCATTCGTACCCTGGCTCAGATCCCTGCTCTTCTTTGTCGGTTCCTAAGGGGTCAGGGTTATTCAGCAGCTTCACCTCCCCAAGCTATTCAGCCTTTGAGGTGCATGGTGTTGCTGAAGGAGAGAAGTGGTCCAATGACAGTCTTCATGTTATGAAGTCATTAAGGGCTGAAGGACCACTCCTCTCACTGACACCTGCCAGCTGTGACCAGCTATGAAGGGGACAGAATGGGGTAGGCAAAAAACCCTCCCAACTAAGACTAATCTGTAGGGAAGCAAAACTTCCTGCCCAGCCCCCAAGGAGGCAACCAGCCTAAGCTCATCCTGTACCATGTAGCGGTGGGGTGGGGTCAATACACAAAACGAAACACTGGGCCCATTTAGATGTACCTTTTAACTGTGGGTTCAACGGACCCGCAATTTCCCTCCGAGTCTCTGGCGCGCTCACATACTATTGCAATCTGGGTGCTCCGCAAAGCGGGGTTGGAACTGGATACATGGACTTCCTCCGACTCAGGAAGGAAAGCCACGGCAGCCAATTAGTTGAAGAGTGGGAGGAGCTTCCTACCTTAGATCCAGTTTGAGCAGCTTGCACAAACCAGACGACACTCTTTAGCTTCCGGTCCCTCGGTTTGGTAAGCGTACCTTACTGAAAACTGAGCGTTCATAAAGAGGTGGGGGTGGAGGAATCAGAACTGCAGTTCGGTCTTGCAACCACGGTTCCAATAATTTGCATGTCACACTGGGCCAACCTGAGGTGGTTGTACCTCAGGTTCTGTGTGACGTCTGAATTTGGCCATTAAGTGAGGGAGTGAGATGCTGGAGTCTGCCTGGCCACACCCTCTTCAAAGCGGATTGGCCCTATCCTCACCGGAACCTTGTGCTCATCCAACTAGGTGGGGCAAAGCTGGCTCCCCCTGCATAAGGCAAGGGGGCAGGCAAGATACTGCTTTTCTGCAAAAAGGGTTTCAAAGTAGTTTACATAGCAAAGTTATAAGAAAATAGTTCACTCTCCCCAAAGAGCTCACAATCTAAAAATAAAACACAAGGTAGACACCAGCATCAGCAACCTAATGGTGCAGCAGGGAAGTAACTTGCCTAGGGAGCAAGAGGTTGCTGGTTCAAATCCCCGCTAGTATGTTTCCCAGACTATGGGAAACACCTATATCAGGCAGTAGCGATATAGGAAGATGCTGAAAGGCATCATCTCATACTGTGCGGGAGATGGCAATGGTAAACCCTTCTTGTATTCTACCAAAGACAACCACATGGCTCTGTGGTCACCAGGAGTCAACAACTTTACCTTTACTTTAGACACCAGCAACAGCCACTGGAGGGATCCTGCATTGTGGTCAGTTAATGACAGTTGATCCCTCCCTGCTAAACATAGAACTCCTGCTTAAAAAGTTGCCTCTTCAACAGTGAATGCTCCTGCATTAAAAAAAAAATTCTCTACAGACAGAAAACTAGTACGTCAGGGAGAAAGATTCTAGCCTAGCTTTCTAGTATAGTATTCTATGTACATGGAATTTTGAGGCATGGAAAAACATTTGATCATGTGAGTCCTCACCAGCCTAGACACAGATTTGCCACCTACCTTTTTGATTAATTATGGGGCCCACTTTAGCAATGGCAGGAGTGAGATATGCTGGATCCCCAGCCTTGCCTGTCCCACTCCCCACAGAGGGCACCTCTTGCCTGCCCTGCAGCCCTCTCCACAGAACCTCTGCCCTCTCCCCTCCCAGTTATGTTACATGACCCAGCATCTCCACTGAGCAATTTACTCTACCTGCTGGCATACAATACCGGCTCAGTTCAGACATACAAGTTAACTGAAGTTAAGCATGGCTGAGCTTTCAATTCTTAACTCCAAATCACACTGCAGACATTCACCAAACCGTGACCAGTCAAACCAGTTGAAGGAGAGGGGAGCCCCTCCCTGCTAACCAGCTGCTGAGGCAAATCCCCACTGCCTTTATGACTGGAATTTGGAACAGGTGCAAAACCACAGTTAGAGCTGAGTCAGCACACGGGTGCAATGCTTCAGCGACAAAACCTAAGTTGTTGGCAACAAAACTTAGAGACTAACTGCAGTTTGGGAAGGCAATCCAGAGTTAGCTTCTGGCCTGTAACCACGGTTTCACACGTTTGGGTATACTGGTGGTTCTCCTCTATGTCTGAACTCAACCAATGTGTTAATTTCATTGTGATTTTATCTATTTAATCATTGGCCACCTCAAATCCTTTATTATGCATGAAGGCGGGCTATGTAAACTAGCAAAATTATGGTAGGAGGTTCGCAACCCAAGCAGTTCAACTGCCATGGCCATTCAAGGAGGAAAGAAAATAATTCTTCTGGGCAAGCCTGGAGTTCCTCAAAAGTAGCTTGTTGGGTCCCAGCCCAACTATGAGGCTATTCTCACGACCAGCAAAAATCGGGCTAGGAGAGCCTAGCCCGATTTGTGCTGCTTGTGTAAACCACCGGGCTTGCAGACGAACCCGGTGGCTTACAAGTGGCTAGCCCACTTGAGAAGCCCTCCCCTTAGCCCAGGTTAGCAGAGCGAGTGCTTCGCTAACCGGGGTTAATGGATCGTGTGCTGCCACGGCGCAGCTCTGTGGTGCGGTAACTCACGAGGAGCCCTCCAACCAGGAGGCTAAAAAGCAGCCTCCCGGCTTGGGGATCTCCCCAGCATGCTCTGCGCACTCGCACAGGGCATGCTGGAACTGGGGGCCATGTGGCTCCCGAATTCCCAAGCCCCCGCCGGCTCTGTCACATAGCCGGCAGTCGTGTGGGCGGCCGATCTGCAGCCCAGGCAGGGCTTGCTGATCGTCTGCGGGGAGAGCGGGCTTAGCTCGCTCTCCCCGCAAACCCTTTCAAAGCGGGTCTTACTGATCGTGAGACCCACCTCTGTATCTTTTTCATGATTAGTTGATTATAAACTATATAAAAGGCAATTCCATTTTTCTGGATTTCTGTTTATCTAAGTGTTTTCCAATCAGTTCAAATATATGTTAACAGCACTGTAAGTAGCTGAGAAGTACAGTAATGCAGTCCTTCTGAAGAATACAATTTCTTCTGGTTGAGCAACCTCAGGACTGCACAGTCCCCCCACAGTTCATTCAATTTGATATCAGTGTTTAAATGAACCACAAACTCATTTTTTTAAAAAAGGAATCAAAATACATTTGGATGCTGTAAATAATATGGATGACTACCACTTAATCATACCTTATGTGATCATGGGTCATATGGTTCACATCAATAAAAAGAGTACAGTTCAACAAAACAGGTGCAATAGAATAGATCCCAGAGCATGGTCTAAGGGCACACAATACAGCCACCTTGCTGAAGCTAAGCAGGTCTTGGTGTGGTCAGTTTCTAGATGAGAGACCCATGTATGCCACCTTTGGGGGTAGCTCAGTAGTGGAGCATCAACTTTGCATGGAGAAACTCCCAGGTTCAATCCCTGACACCTCCAGGTAGGGCTAGGAAAGACTCCTGCCTTGAACCTTGGAGAAGCTGCTGCCACTCAGTGTACACAGTACTGAGCTAGATTAGTACCCAGAATGTTGGGGGCAATATGCTAAATCATTGTAAACCGCTTAGAGAGCTCTGGCTATAGAGCGGTATATAAATGTAAGTGCTATTGCTATTGCTGTTGCTAAGTGCTAGATGAACCAATGGTCTGACTCATTTCCTGTGGTCCTGTGCAACAATGACCTGGTTGCTAATAACCCTAACTAACCAATGACCTGCTTCCTATGACCCTAACTAGCCAATGACCTGAGACAATGTCCCTATCTAACCAATGACCTGGGATGGGATGGGGGCTCTCCCTCACTGGAAACAGAGCCTAGACAGCCATCTGTTAGGGATGCAACAATTGGGTTTCCTGTATTGAGCAAGGGGTTGGACTGAATGCTTTACAACACCCTCTCCAACTCTATGCTCCTACAAAACCACAAATTAAATTGGAAGGGGATATCTATTAGTATCAATGGCAGAGAAGTGCTTAACTCTAAAAACAATAGAGTGGATATGTTCTTAACTGTGCCTGGATTGTGCCCCGATACATTAATGCAGTTTCACAGAACCATACTGCTTTTACATTACCAGAAAATAGGACCACCCATTAAACACCTCCCCCCACCCCAAGATTTTCTTTTTATTTTAGAGGATTATTGGCGGCTAACATGGTGGATGGGAGAGCTTAAAAGGCAGAGAGGCTCTTTTCACAACTCTTATATCTCAAATGCATGAACATATCAATTCAAGAAAACTTACACAGCCATTGCTTTGTACTTCAAAACAAGTGCTCTGAAGTTGAGAGAGGATCTATTACAATATCCTCACATAATAAATAGGGTTATCCCTGTTGTAAATTATATTCTCAATGGAGCCTTAATTATAAAACCATAATTAATTACTGCTTCTGTTTTTCCTCCCAAACATAAAATCATTATCTGCTTGTGATGATATCATCATCTCTAGAGCAACCAATTATGTCCTCACTGATATCGAGTGTGGAGTGAATATAAGCAAGGAAGCTGAATCAGGTGATCAGTCTTCCCATCTTACTATGACCATTGTGATCTTTTTGAGGTGCCTCCTTCACTTGCAGTCGTGCATGAAAGGACTGGGGTTTTCGGTGCCCAGGATGGATAAAAAAATGTTCATCAGTCAAGAGAGTTGAGCCGAACATGATGGTTTGAAATAGGTCATTCAAATCCTTCCCCTAATTAACCTTTTTTAAAAGGCTTAGTTAAAGATTAACAAATTGCTGCATTTTCTTGGAAGATTGTTCCAAAATGAAACCAAAAACAGTTTAGGTCACTGTAATTTACCCTGCTGTTCATAGAAACAATGCAGAACTACCTACAGTCTTTCCATATGATGATAAAGTATGGGATATTTGAAGTTCAGTCTTACTTCCTATACACACACTACTGCAGGCTTCCACACGACTTCCTAATGCAATCTAACCCTCAGTGCATACACCAAGCAGGGACCTTGTGTGATTTTTGCAGCACCACTTGCTGGCCAGCTCTTGCATTCCTAGAAGAAACTACACCCCAAAGGTCACTTCACCAATGCAGAGGCATGTGGGGCATCTTTTCTAGAAGGACCAGGAGGACTAAGGTGCTACAAGCTGGCTCAGAAGTGTTACGTCTTGGGTAAGTCAGTCTAGGCAGGGAGAAACAGCACCACATGATTCAAAGGCAGTACACAAGTCTCCACTCCTGAGCCAGTGGATGACTCTCATCAGGGAAAAAGAGGAGGCTGCCCAAGAGTCCTCTTCCTCTGGGATGACCTTGCCTTTCATGTGGCTGCCTTGCAATGTTTCCAACTGTGGGGGAGATGGTTCCTGGCCAAGCTATGATGGAGAGTAACCATGCCATTGCCTGAGCAGTTTGGCCAGGAAAGGTCCAGTTCCCTACTCTGAAAAAGCTGGCCTCACTAACATAGGGCATATCATCTACATAACACACATACCAGGTTTTCTACCAGTCAAACTGTCATGGCTTCCTCCAAATAATTTTAGGAACACAGGACACTGCCTTATATTTTATGTATTTATGTATTGTTTTGGTTTTGGGTTCATCTAGCTCAGCATTATCTACACTGAGTGGCAATGACTTGTTCAAGGTCTCAGGCAGGAGTCTTTCGCAGCCCTACCTGGAGATGCCAGGGACTGAATTTTCTGCATGCAAAGCAGATGCTTTACCACTCAGCTATGGCCCCTAAAGAATGGAGGCGCTCCTGGACCTCCTTGATACTTAGGTGGTGGTCATGGCTGAAAAGACACTTCATCACTTCTGTTGATAGTCTGATTACACCTTGCCATGTTTAGTACTTGTGGATCTACTATAATATTATTTATATAGGGTGATTTGATAGGAGGAGAGCTGGTGATGGGAGGAAAGCTGGTCTTCTGGTAGCAAGCATGAATTGTCCCCTTTGCTAAGCAGGGTCCATCCTAGTTTGTATTTGAATGGGAGACTACAGATCTATTCACACATAATGGGAAACCAGAGTTAAAGGAGCCTGAGGCTGACTTTCCTGTATGTCCAAATTAGTGAAACCCCAGTCCTGTCAGAAAAGTGACCCGAGGTTTCCCTTCTCAAACTCCAGTTTGAAACCTCGGGCTGTAGTGAGTTTCGCTGCTCCTACCTGAGGTTTGCTGCCACCAGTGTTACATGCAAATGCTGACCTGCAGGCTGTGTTCACTGTGACTGGATTTGAGGGAGGAAGCTCCTCCCTCTCTAAAGCTGTGATTGGATGTCAGGGCTGTCCTTCATGCCAGAAGGAAGCCTGCACGGCCAGTACTCTCTTCTCTCTGTAGTCTCCCTGACTGCAGTTCAGTTCCTGTCCATTTCATACAAATGCGGACAGGGAAACATGTACAGGTGGGGGAGGGCAGAACATTGGTTCCACATTGGACCCATGGTTCTGCATTATGTGTAAATGGGGCATACATGTGAGCACTGTAAGATATTCTTCTTAGGGGATGGGGCTGCTCTGGGAAGAGCATATGAGATTCCAGGTTCCCTCCCTGGCATCTCCAAGATGGGACTGAGAAAGATTCCTGCCTGGAACCTTGGAGATGCCGCTGCCAGTCTGTGTAGACAATGCTGAGCTAGATGGACCAATGGTCTGACTCAGTATAAGGCAGCTTCCTATGTTCCTATGACTGTCTGGAAGCTACAGCTCATGCCGTATGTTTCTGTTCAGCTACTGGTAGGAACTGGACCCAGCAGGGTCAGCTCTTGATTTGAATCCCAAGCCTTGGCATTGGGTCTCTGGTGGGCCTCCTACTTTTGTGAGTCTTCCACCCATTACTTTGGTGGCATGGCAGGACTGTATTTATATTGGGGCTGCAGTAGCATTATACATTCCTTATGTCACACATTCCTTACATTATAAGGGCCTCCATAGTGGTCCCCACTCACCATTGAGGAAAGTGGGAAGAAGAGGAATTGCTGCTGCTGATTCGCTTGCAGCAGCTCTTCCCACCCTCTCCATGGGCCTATAGGCTTCCTCCCAGAGATGCTTACATCATTTTAGGGGCCTTTGGAAGAAGAAGCCATTGGCCAAAGGAGTGGGCAGAAAAAAGCAGCAGTGGTGCCAGTCAGCCAGTCAGCCCACCCCACTGCTGACACCAGAAGGAGCTTCATTTGAGTACTGGGGGTTCAGGGGTTGGCTGGTGGGCCTTTGGATGTGGATGGGCTATTGGGTCAATACCCAACCTAGTGGACCCCTGATGCCTCTGTGGTGCATGCTCATGAAGAGTCACAAGGATCAAGGAAGTGGCCCTGGGATCAATGGGGGATATTATATTATTATTTACATTTCATATCCCGCTCTTCCTCCAAGGAGCCCAGAGTGGTGTACTACATACTTGAGTTTCTCCTCACAACCACCCTGTGAAGTAGGTTAGGCTGAGAGAGAAGTGACTGGCCCAGAGTCACCCAGCTAGTATCATGGCTGAATGGGGATTCAAACTCGGGTCTCCCCGGTCCTAGTCTGGCACTCTAACCACTACACCACGCTGGCTTTCTTATTATACCAGTTGCTGTCCAGCTTCACTGACTGCCACTTTGATGCTGTTTAAAACCCTCAATGGCCTGGGCCCAGCATGGGAGCCTCCCTTTCTGATGAACCTCCCCAGTCGCTGAGCTCTTTTGCTCCAGATCCCACACCCACAGGGAATGAAAGATCTTGTAGCATCCAGAGTAGGGCTTGCTCAGCTTGAGTGCGGCAATTAACATGGAACTCCCTCTGCAGAGAGATCTGCTTGGCAACTCCGCTGTCTAATTACAGTGGCTATAATGTCGCATGCAAACTCAAGCAACTGAACACTGATGTGCCAGTTTTGTGTTAATAACGCAGCTTCAGGGGGTGGGTTTTGGAGCAGAGAAGCAGCATAGGGATGGGGGGCTTAACTCTTTCCTTGCCCACCACTTTCCCACTCCAACCGTGTGCCCCCTTAGCCACTCCCCCCCCCCCAGACTTCCAAATGGATCAGACGTCAAGCTGGAATATCTTTTTTGTTCTGCCAGGCTTTTAAAGCTGTTAGATCTTCTAAGGTTTGTTTTAGGAACGTAAAAGGTTTTAGTTTCTGAACCTCATGGCTTTGATTCTGAATTGCTGCCAGGATGTTCTAGTCGTTTTCCCCTCTATGATTCTTTTGTTGGAGTTGACTTCTATTGTACGTTCTTTATCTATGGCAGTTTTGTCAACTGCTCTCATTGATTTTATCTGAGGAACAGCAGAGACTTTTACCTCGCTGAGAATTTGGGGGGACACTGGGGGCTGAATCTGGACAAGAGGTAGGAGAGTGCTATGGCAAAGGTGATCTGAAGGAGGAGTGGGGAGGGCCAGGGAAGGAAGAGATGCCCTGGAGAATGAGGATGCAGGACAAGAGGCAAGGATGGTGCTTAATTGGAGGATTCTACATGTGCGGGAGGAAGCCCTAGGGTCGGTGGAGTAACAAGGACAGCAGGAGCCGGTGTTCAAATAATGATCATCCCCCTGCCCTCAATTTTTACATTTTGTTTTTGGATGATGGTGGCGGCAGCTGCCCCCACCACTACCAAAGAGTTGCTGCTGCCGCCGCCATTGCCGCCACCCCCCCCCGCCCAAGCAGCACTCAGCAACACCCACTAACCTTCTCCTCCTCTTCTGCCACTGCTGCATCTCCTCCTCCACTGCCTCCAGCTTGTATGGCACCAGCAGCAGAGAAACTAAAACAGCACACCTGGTCAGTGAAAAGCCAGCTGGGAAAGGGCATGTGTACAGTGCACCCGCCACCATTTCCCAGCTGGCTTGTCACACGTATGGTTTAGTTCCTCTCCCCCCCAGGTGCCACGTGGCCAGCAGCAGGGGCCAAAAGTGGTGGCGGCGGCAGAGGAGAGGGAAGTAGTGGTGGTGGCAGCTCACGGGATCGAAGCGTGGCATCAGAGCACACAGTAGCAGGGGACGGCGAAGGAAGGGCCTGTGACAGTGCACCCCAAGCACCACTGTGGGCTTGTGTGCACTGAACACGTTGGGGCACCACTTGCTCCACTCCTGCCTAGGGTTGTGTCTATGGTGGTGGTTAGAACTGGGGTCACTTGTACGGCTCACAGTGATCTGGAAATGGTTGCATATAGCCCTGGGCACTCATGGCAGTAGTCAACCCTGATAAAGAGTTTAAAGAGACATAGGCCACATGTACATGCAACGTGACACCAAAGGTTGATGGACCCACAGTTTCAATTTGAAACCCTGAATCACATCACTGTCCAACCATGGTACGGCAGCCTCTTGTTTCAGGCCAGGGTGGCCCCTCCCTGCTCTTGGCCACTGAGGCCATATCCCAGGAAGAGCCATAGCCAGACTTTGGGCGTGAGCACATCACCAGAGCAGCTGCAATTGGCCATGATCTTGAAGGGGGTGTGCCAAGCAGAATCGTGTCTTTTCAGATCAGTTGGCCTGCCCTTGGCATGGAAAGGGCATTTAAATCCCCCCCCCCGCCAAACTCCTGCTATTTTATTATTTATTTATTCATTCATTCATTCATTCATTCATTCAATTTTTATACCGCCCTTCCAAAATGGCTCAGGGCGGTCCACAATCGAAAACAAAACAACCAAAATCAATTAACAGTTAAAACAAAAATTATAAAATACCATAAAAACAACAATCAAACAATCAGAACAATTTAAAAATTGTTGCTATGCTGCCTCTTCGTGAGGGTGTTCCTGGGAGGGATGAGCGAAGTATGCCGGGAGGTAACATAAGAACATAGGAAGCTGACATGTACTGAGTCAGACCCTTGGTCCATCTCGCTCAGTACTGCCTACACAGACTGGCAGTGGCTTCTCCAAGGCTGCAGGCAGGAATCTCTCTCAGTCCTATCTTGGAGAAGCCAGGGAGGGAACTTGGAACCTTCTGCTCTTCCCAGAGCGGCTCCATCCCCTGAGGGGAATCTCTGACAGTGCTCATACTTCTAGTCTCCCTTTCATATGCAACCAGGGTGGACCCTGCTCAGCTAAGGGGACAAGTCATGCTTGCTACCACAAGACCAGCTCTCTTCTGGGACGTACTGCGAGGTATACTTTCAATAGGGTCACCCAAGGCATGGAGGTCATCCCAGCTGCCCTGCTAAAGCAAGAAGGCACCTATATTGGGCAGCAGCAATATAGGAAGGACAGCCACTTTAGTGACAATGACAACGGCATCATTTCATACTGCATGAGAGAAGGCAATGGTAAACTACTACTGTATTTTACCAAGAAACCCGCATGGACAGACAAGATAGAATGATTGTCGATGAAGTGCCATATGACAGACCCCTCAGTTTGGATGGTACTCAACATGCTACTGAGGAAGGGCTGAGGATCTCTCAGTGTACTGATGGTGTTTAAGATGTGGTTAGACTAAAGCCTTTTGGACATCTAGCAGCTGATGTTGCCATATGGGAAAAGAAAATCCAAAGCTGCAAAGACAGAATTACAATGGCAATATGGAATGTAAGAAACATGAATATGGGGAAGCATGACACAGTGAAAGATGAAATGAATCGACTAAAGATTGACATTTTGGGCATACCATTTACTTTTCAGGACACAAAAAATGAAGAAGGAATGATGTTGCTTTCATAGTCAGGAAGGATATAGCAATGACAGTACTTGGGTACAATGCGATCAGTGACTGTCTAATATCAATTAGACTTCATGGACAACCCTTTAACATGGCAGTTTTTCAATTCTATGCACCAACGACTGATGCAGAAGTGGAGGAGGTTGATGAGTTTTATGTTCAAGTTCAGTCTGAAATTGACAGTACATGCAAGCAAGATGTGCTGGTGGTGGTTGGAAACTGGAATGCCAAAGTTGGAAATGGTAAGGAAGAAAACACTGTTGAACTGTATGGCCTAGGAAACAGAAATGAAGCAGGAAAATGACTTATTAGTTTCTGCCAATCCAACAATCTCTTCATTGCTAAAACATTCTTCAAACAACCAGAGTGGCACCTATACACATGGACATCACCAGATGGAGTACACAGAAATCAAACTGATTACATCATTGGTGCAAGGAGGTGGAAGAGCTCAGTTATAACAGCAAAGATGTGGCCAGGGGCCAATTGTGGAACAGTTCACAAACTGCTCATGTGCAAGTTCCAAGTCAAGCTAAAGCGGAAAAACAAATCTATCCCGTTTCCATGATATGATCTTGAGAATGTACCCATCATTTTCAAGGAGAACACCAGGAACCGCTATGAAGTTCTGAACCTCATTGATAGGGAACCAGAGGAACTGTGGAACAAAATCAAAGAAGTTGTTAAGGGCGAATGTGAAAAGAGATTGCCAAAGACCAAGAAAGAGAAGAAAGCAAAATAAATGGATGTCAGAACAGACAGTGGAAATTGCCAAGAGGAGGAGAGAAGCCAAAGTCAAGAACGATAAAGACCTCATGAAGGATCTTAATAGGAAATTTCAGAAAGTTGTTAGAACAGACAAGGAGCAGTGCTACAATGACATCTGTAAAGACCTTGAGGATGGAAATAGACATGGAAAAACAATGAACATTTTCCAAAAGATCTCTGAACTCAGAAGGAGGTTCAAACCTTCAAATTGGTATGTTAAGGGATGCCAAAGGACAGATAGTAACTGATTCAGATAAGATCAAACAGAAATGGAAGGAGTATACTGAAAATCTGTACAGCAGGGACGTCAACATTCAAGATACTCTAGAAGATATTCCCTACTTGCAAGAACCTCTAGTATAGGAAGATGAAGTTAGATCAGCACTCCGCTCATTACAAAGTCGCAAGGCTAGAGGAATTGATGGACTAACTACAGAAATTTGCCAGGCAACAGAAGAAGAATCAGTTACGGCTCTACCAAACTATGCCAGCAAATATGAAGAATGACACAGTGGCCAACAGATTGGAAGAGATCAGTCTACATACCCATACCAAAGAAAGGAGACTGAACAGATTGTGCAAACCATTGCACAATATCCTTAGTTTCACATGCTAGCAAAATAATGCTCAGGATCATCCAATGCAGATTAGAGCCCTACTTGGAAAGGCAAATGCCAGATGTTCAAGCTGGTTTCAGAAAAAGCCAAGGAACAAGAGACATCATTGCTGATGCATGCTGGTTAATTGAGAAAGCCAAAGAATGCCCCCCAAAAAGTCAATATGTGCTTTATTGACTACAGAAAAGCCTTTGATTGCGTCATGTATGTCATGTTGCCGAATAGCCTTAGGAAAATGGGCATCCCAGAACATCTCATTGTTCTCATGAGAAACCTATACACAGGACAGGAAGCCACAGTCCAGATAAATCATGGTAAAACAGACTGGTTTGTGATCGGCAAAGAAGTAAGACAAGGCAGTATACTTTCTCCTTATTTATTCAGCTAATAACTTGCGCTACGCAGATGACACCACTCTGATAGCTGAGAATGCGGATGATCTGCAAACTCATACACATTGTTATTAACTGGCTCATTGCATATTTACGTCACCCTTTGACCCTGAGGCTTTCATCTTTTAAAGGTCCTTAAAAGAAATTAGCATGTGCACATTCACTATGTCAAAATTCTCCCCTTCCAGAAGAACTGTGCAGCCCTCAAGGCAGGGGCGTAGCAAGGTTGGAGTGGGCCCAGAGATAAGTTTTTAAAATGGGCCCCTCCTCACTGAAGCTCAGCTCATGAAGTAAAGAAATCTTAAATGAGGCTGAATAGTAGTAACAAAACACACACACACACACACACACACACACACACACACACCTCACAATATATATCACAACAGAACATCATCCTAAATTATTTTTTAAAAGGTTTTGTAAATTTTGGACAATGCAAGTCATCAAGTCATTTAATGGTACTAGAGAAAGACATGCTGTTCTGGTAGCTCCAGGTCTTAACACTCACATCAGTTTTGGAGGATGAATACAACTGAAGGAAGCCTGGGCGGGTGCGTGGCTGGCAGAGGTGTATCCAGGGAAAATAGCACCTAGGGCAAGCACTGAAATTGTGCCCCCTGTCCAAATATCTGACACCCATCTTTCAGATAACTTTACCATAATATCAGCTGAAAAATACAAGTCAAGCTCATTAATCTTTTAATATTTCAAAAACTATTTAGCAGTGGACATAGCCAGACCGAAAAATGCTGGAAAACTACAAATTTCAGTATGCTGGGGCTCATGAAATACCCAAATACTGTGTGGAGGTGTACTTGCGAAACTAAACAGAAGTGCCTGTCTAATTCTCTACTATGCATTGTAGCATCACTATTACATAAGTTGCAAAAATAAATGGAGAATTTGACTTTTCCCAGATACTCTGAAAATAATTAAAGGATATGCAGAGTAAACTGTGTCACTGCTTGGAATATATTCTAATATTTCAGAAAGACAGTTAAAATGAGAGAAAGAGAGCAAGAAACTCCCAGTGGGCCTTAATACTAAGGATTTCACACTGATTCAAAGACAAACTCACCATTAATAGCCATATTATTAAGTGAGTTAAATGTGATGTCTTATCACAAGAAGCAAAGTAAGAGCAAATGAATGCAATCCTAGTTCATAAGCTTAAGCTCAGTATTCACAAGCCCTGATTCTCTGTACATAGTGCCAAACTTAATATGTGTACAGTGACATATTATATTAATTTTTTAAAATATATATATTTTACCTGTAGCCCCTTCGGGGGGGCTTCCTAAAGGCCATGGCGGGGTCTGCAAAGGTTCCCCCTCCCCCCGCTGGCCTCTAGGGCCTTGCAGGGACCATTTGAGCATGTGCGGTGGCCTATACACACACACACACACACACACACACACACACACACACACACACACACATATATATATATATATGGCCGCTGAAAACAAAATGGCCACCGCACATGCTCAAATGGCCTCTGTGAGGCCTGGCATGGCCTAGGGCCTCACAGAGGCCATTTGAGCATGCGCGGTGGCCATTTTGTTTTTGGTGGCCATTTAAAAATTTTTTTTAATGGCTCCCCCTTCAAGTGGCACCCGGGGCATGTGCCCTGCCTGCCCCACCCTAGATACGCCCCTGGCGGCTGGGGGGAGTCAGACATGTGACTTGCCTCTGGGGGCCCCCCAAGGCAGGGGGCCCCCAGACAACTGTCTCCCCTTGCCCTATTATAGTTTCGCCCCTGCCTCAAGGACCTATTTCTGGATTGAAAATGTCCTTCTGAATGCAGGAGAGAGCAGCAAAAATGGCTCCCCCCCTCCACTGACATCTCCTTGCTTGGCAACACACGATGTGGAGCTGGGATGCCGAGTCTAACACTGCAAACAATGGAAGCAGCCCTGCATGACTGCCTGGAAGCTGCTTTAAGCTGTTCCCCACCTGCCCTGTTGTGCAACACTGCCAAGGCTGTCTTTCACACTGCACAGAAGCTCCAGTGGGCAGACACAGATGTCTGCATGACTTTGGGGGGGGGGGGCGGGGGGCAAAGCCATAAATCCAGTACCCCCCCTTCCTGGGAGTATGCCCCATTGAATTCAATGAGGGGTTATTGCCCCCTTGCCTCCTCTCCAGATGCCCATGTGGGCAGAGATGGCTCCAAGGGTTAACAGGCACCCCCCTCCCCCGCTGCCCCTTCCTCTTTTGCTCTCCCATCCACTAGACTGAAACTTCACAGCAAAATGTTGGACAATATGGTCAGAGTATATTATTTTCCTACAGCTCAAATTAACTATTTTTAAAGGCCTTCATTGTTCAAAGAAGTCTCATTCATACACTCCTCTTCTACTGCAGAACAAGAAGCAGAAATCAGTGCAGCGCAATAGGTAGGAGACTCATTCATTACCTCAATTACATTAATTATCTTACCTCTATAAATATCTAATGTATAGCAAAATCCTCACTCTCCTAATAATGTCCTTTGCTCCCCCTTTGCTCCCCCAGACTAGTTGTTCTAGAGTACCTCCTTCTGGTGGGTTCCTAAACTGCAACGTTCTGCTGCACAGAATATGGGCTGGAGAAGATAACAAACTGGAGCAGAGACATTATTCCACATCCTGCACAAGCCAACATAGCCCTGCATACGAGCTCTTTTCTCCAGCATTTAAACGCCCATGGCGGGTAATCCATTGGCAAAGACTGCATACACATTCTTATTCCTCAAAGTTATAGTTTTGAAATTTTTAATACTGGGTTTTAAATGTTTTTAATGTTGTAAATGATTTTAATTGTTAATTGATTTGATGTTTCAAATGATTTTAATTGTAAACTGCCCAGAGATGCAAGTTTTTATATAGAAATATGCTGATATAGAAATATGATATAGAAATATGCTAAATAAATAAATAAATAAATTTGGTAGTATAGTAAATCTTATTGAAATCAATGGGACTTGCTTCTAGGGATGTGCACAAACCTGTTACAGAGGCCCTTTTAAGGGCCTCCGAACCAGTTCAAACAACCAGCTGTTTGGTTGATTCGAAAGCGTGTGCATGCGCCTGGCATGTGCATGCACCCATGTGCACCAGGTACTTCCTGGTACTTCCGGGCACAGAGGAGACGGGGCTGCAGGGAGGTATGCTGCCACCCCGAAGGAGCCTTTGATAACAGAGCGCCCAAAGGGGGAAAGTGGAGGGAGGGGTAAGTGCATCCTCCCCTCACCCGTAAAGTCCGAACTCCCTGGTTTTGAACTTCCCCTGCCTGGTTCCGTGCACATCCCTACTTGCTTCTGGTCAAATATATATCAATATGGTGCATGGCTACTTTCATCAGTGGTCCTAACATTCTTCTTTGCATTTCCCATGTCTGAAGTTTGAATATAAAACCAAGAATAGCTCAACTGTACATTCTGTTGAAATGACATTCTTCTACTTCCTGGACCACTTTGACCACATTCACACATGCACACAAATAGCCCAGGCAAGTGATGCTACACATTCTTGAAGTGTCATGTGTGAAAGCATCTCATTGGTTTGTGATACTGTATATTTGTCAGCTGAATTGTAAGGCATGTGTTGTTGTTGGTTTTTTGGTTTTTTAAAAACCATTTAAAGTGAAACTAAATGTGAAAGCTCTAGAGTGGTCTGACCAACTTCTGAAGGACACATGCCTATAATGGATATTTCTCATTTCTGTCTTGTTAACAAGTATATAAATAAGAGGAGGCTTCAGTAATTGGCTCAGAGTTACGAATGAATTAATTAACTTCAGTCTATTTTACCTAACCTTTAATAATAAGAGTCCTTTTTTTTTTTTTTTTTTGGTCTAGCAATAGGCCTTGACAGGCTGAAAAAAACCGACACACAGCAGAGCTCTTGAAAATTAATGAGAAACGAGGAAAGAATCAATGTACGTTCTGCTTGCAGAGGGCTGACACAAAAAAGACACAATAAACCATGAACAAACACAGTCAGTTAAAAAAAACAGGTTCGAAAAAGTGGGCAAATTCAATTATAGAAGTAATTAGAAGATATAGGGCAAGGCTGCCGTTTGGGACTGTGCCAGGAAACATGAATTAATACGACTGAATAGAAAGCGCCCATGTAGTAATTAAGAGGCAATCACCTATGGCAATGAATACCTGAAAACAGGCTGGGGGGAAAAAGCCTAATAATTCAGTGATCAAAAATATTTTTAGATGATTAATATAGCAAATTTGCTTTAAAAGACTAATTTCAGGAAAGATATCAAGACAATAGCATGCTGTTTGTTCCTCCTGGCATTTTTATAGCTAATTAAATTTTAGAACTTGCAATGATGTTCAAGAGCATTAGCAAAAAACACTGGGAGTGATCCTCATGTAACTAGTTCTTTGCAAAAGGTGCTCTCAAATCAATAGCTCAATTTCCTCTTCAGAATAAATACATCCATCCATACATACATGCAAAGATCCAGTTCTGATTGCTTCAATTTCACAAATGATTTTTGAGTTATTTGTCAATATTACAAAGCATCTGTGTTACATGTTGATTTTTCACATCTTTGCTCTTGAAAGAAACTATAACTGATTTGCTGATATACTAGGACCATGCGCATAAACAAAATGTAATCTATGGACATGACGTATGCATGTATGCATTTATGCATATAGACAAACTCTTCTGGGAGCTGTGATTGGCTGTCATTCCCTGTTGAGTGTACACTTGAAGGCAAATTCAGGTTTAATTCTTCATGAGCTGTGAAATGGCCCCTAAATGGCCCCTATATCATTTAGAGACTACTTCCTGGCTGACGCATATAATCAGCCAAGACCTATTCTGTAAATTTAGCACCTTCTCTTCTTTCTTAGAATTCATATAATAAGATATTTATTATGAAACGACTGTAATTTGGACAGAATCAGCAAGCTGCAAAAGGATCAGGCAATCATTTAATCCAACCTTTGCCCTAAGCGAAGATATCTGACACCTAAAGCATCTCTTTCTCTGTGCAATGGCTGCCCAACCTTTTCTTGGAAGCCTCCAAGGAAGAAGACCCCCAAACCCTTTGGGCAGCTTATTCCACTTGCTGAATTGCTCATACAGTTCACAAGCTTTTCTGCATGTTTAACCTACATTGCATTACCTAAGTGGGGGAGAATGTTATCATTTCACAGGAGATCAGTTTGCACAGTTGGGGATGCAATACAATGGGAATGGAATAAATGTACAAATGGGAGTTGTTTCTGGGTGCAGTGTATGTGGAATCCATTGTGATTTTGTGTTGGGGTGATGTAGGTGATTCTTCTCAGTTGCTTCTCCTGGTTTTTTTACCATGTTACAACAGGAATTTATACTTTTATAAATAAAACTGAAACAATGAGAAATAATATCGGAGAGACTCACCTTACCTTTTTGAAAGGCAACATGAGTCATTCCTACAGCTAGTTATATACACAGATATATTGTGTCTTTGAGGAATTCACAAGAACTAGCTGCCTTGGGGCAGAGCATCTGTGACCCTATTTCTCCCTGTCGTTCTTCCCCACTGGCCAGCCTGGTGGCGAGCACTCTCCTTCCCCACTGGCTGGCCCAGCAGTGAGTGCTTTCCCTCGCCAGCCAGCCTGGCGGCGGCCACCATTTTCTCTCCCTGTACCTGTGGCTATCTGGCAGCTGCTTGCGAACTCTCACGAGAGCTGCCACGCATGGGATTAGCCACGGGTACATCTTACAGAAATAAATATATAGATGGCCATTAAGCCACAACTACAGTGAACCTGCCTGTTCACCAAACAGTCTGACCTTTGCAGGAGCCTATTGTTTGTACCTTTAGTTTGCATAAAGGTATATTTTCTGCATGTTCTGCATGTTTTCCGACATGTAATTTTTTGTCATAGGGGGAAGTTTCCACCAGAGCTACTGTTTTAACATCCAGCTGCTGCTGCCACCAGCACACCTGGGCTGATGTAGGGACTGCTGCCATCTTGTCTCCACAACCCTTCCTGTTACTCGAAGATGCTGTGGTGAGGAACCAGGGATCACTTTTAAATCAGCGGCCCAGTGGAGAAGCCACGCTCCCCAGGGGCATAGCAAGGTTGGCGTGGGCCTGGAGGTGAGATTTTAAAATGGGCCCCTCACTGCTGATTAACAAAGGAGACTTTCAACCATGCAATGCGATCCTATGTATGTTTTCTCATAAATCCTAACCAATTCAGTACAGTTTGCTTCCAGGTAAGTGTGTAGAGAATTGCAGCCTCAGGCAGCAAATCTAACCACATTTAGCAGGAAGTACATTTCACTGAAACCGAAAGACTTTGTAATTTTTTTGTCATGAAACAAGCCACAGATAGGACTTTTTTGAAGTTTTTTAAATTTAAAAAATATTCCAAACCAACAATTTGTCCAACTCACTTCAATTTAAATATACATATTCCACATTTCTCTGCTCAAAACCAAAGCCCTATGCCCAGTCATTCCAAGTGATCTAAAGGCTGGGGCTGAAATGGGGTTGTTGTTTTTATGAAGGCAAAGGGCAGATTCTTCCATATCAGGGTGGAACTACTTTTTTAAAAATAGTTTTTTTAAATTAAAACCAGCAAATTCCTCAATCTCTGAATTAAATATTCAGAATCATTTCAATCTGCCCTGCATCCCCCTTATATTAAAGCTCTATGGCAAGCAATCCCTAAATATCCGGGGGTGGGGGGATAAGCACAAAAAGGAAATCACATCTGACCTCCATTACTAAGCCCGAGGAATCAAAAGCTGGGCAGAGCTGTGGTGGGCAAGGGCAGCCAGTGCTGGCCACCCTGCCTCCTTCCTTCTTTCCTTCCTTCCTTGCTGCCTGCCTGCCTGCTGGCACTCAAGTTCAGGCCTCCCTGGAAGCCCCGCCCACCCGCCGAACAGCTGAAGGGGCTGCAACTGCTTGCAGGCTGCTTCACTCCCCTGGCCAGAGCAGGAGGGCTAGCAGGAGAGGGGGCCAGCAGGCAAGGCAAGGGGGACTGGCTAAGGGGCTTTGGGGGGCCCCTCCAGACCCTGTCGCCCCTTGCCCTATAGAACTTACGCCCCAGGCGCTCCCTGTTACTGTAATCTCAGTCATCTTCTATAGGGGGCTATTTATATCAGGGTTTCTGTTTTAACATCCAGCAAAAGCTATTAGAAAACATAGGATGACATGGGGCCTGCTGCCATCTTGTCTGCACAGACTCTTGGGCTAACTGTTGCCAAGAAGAAGAAGCAGGAGCCAGAGGCTGATTTTACATCTGTGGCCTAGTGCAGGAAAAGCTTCACCCTGCTATAACATCATCAGCTCTTATGCTTTGCTGGTACCCATTTCAGAGAAGGTGCTATTATAGAGGAAGGAAAAAATGCTAAATGGCACCTGGTAGTCATAGCTGGAAGATACTTCAGCGAGTGGGAGGACTAATTACAGTCAGGTTCATACATAACACAGAGCCTCAGTAATCTATTTACAATGTAAGTAATCAACTTGCCTGTGACTGTCTGAACCCAAGCCATGGCAGGAATTTTAGATTCATCTGGGGCTGCAAACCAACTTCTGTAACCAAGATTTTAATTTGGTTTGACAACTTCTCAGGTGCATGTTATGTCTGAACTAGGGATGTGAAGAACCGGTTCGATAGCAAACCAGACCGCCGCAAACCAGGCTGGACTGAGCGGTTCACTTGAGAACTGCTTCGAACCACTTTGAGCTGATTCGTTGAACTGACTGGCCCAGCTGATTGGTTTGACCAAACCGGTTCTAATACCCATGGTTTGGTCTGAATTTGGTTTGAATTTGGACCAAAACACACCAACTGGTCTGTGCACACCCCTAGTCTGAACCCACACTCTTCATGAATGTATGGCTTGTTCTAGGTGAGTCTCACCCCCTTTAGCATCAATGGCTGTGAGATGGTGCAACACAGGCTGGGCCTCACTGGGAGACCCAGCCAGGGTGCGGATCCTTGGTTCAACTCAGCTACTTCCAACAAACTGAGATATGTGATCATCTGTAGCACCAACCTCAGGTTCCCCACAACATCTCAGGCTGGGGTAAACTCCGGTTCTTTATTTTGTGTGAACCCAACATTAGTGGTTTGTTGTGAGTTGCTCTGAAGACCTGTATGGGTGGATGTAAGCAAGTCAGCTGGCACCCATACACGCCTCCTGGATGCTCACATCACCACCTGAAGTTCTCTCTGGGTGCTCTTTCCCTCAGAGGTGTGGCAGCAGACAGAGATCTATAGATTTAGGCCTAACTCACTAGTCAGCCAGTATTTGTGGTCACCGCCAATCCCCTCTCTTCCCTCAGATCATTTTCTGGTAGACAGGCAGAGGGCTTAGGAAAAGCAGGTTTTCTGTCATTGGCAAGGCCAGATTATGACATGCTAAGGCCCTGACATGTGAAGTGTAAAAGGCTCCATAACATTACAAAACAGGTTGGAAGGTCCACCCTGGCATGTCACTCTCCCCTGTCGCCGCACTGGTTAGAGCAGCATTCATTTGAAGAGGCTAACACTGCCTGTAACCATGATGGCAGGTGTTGTTCTAAACCAAGCACTGGTCTAATAAAATTTTGATATAATTTACAGTTATTTCTGTATGGAGTTATAAACTCAATGAGGCTATTCACACAATGGGATGTAATCGGGCTAGCCTCCGCTAGCCCGATTTCATCCCACCGTAGGAACCACTGGGCTCGGCTGCGAGCCCGGTAGTTCCTGAGCTGGTAACCCGCTCAAGTAGCCCGCCCATTAAACTGGGTTTGGGGATCGTAAGTAGCCACAGTGCGGCTCCGTGCCATGGCTACTCATGAGTAGACCCCTGGCGGGAGGCTGAAAAGCAACCTCCCGGCTTGGGGGTCTCTCCACTCGTGCAGGGCATACTGGAGCTTCCGAGGGCAGCGTGGAAGATTCCTGGAGTTCATCATCTCGTCTGCGGGGAGAACGGGCTTAGTTCGCTCTCCCCACAAACTTGGCAAAAGCAGGTCTCACTGATCATGAGATCAGCCTCAATGTGAAAATTGTGCCATATAAGTATATTTTTGTCGTATCAGGACAATAATAATTGTTTCAGAGTCTTTTTTCTTTCTCCTTTATTTTTTCAACCAGTTATGTAAAATTTGAAATTTAATCACTTTGGGGTATTCACAGACTCATCATAATGTGAGGCTCTAAGCTGTAGCTTACTTAGCTTGTGCCTAAATCCAGCAGTGGTCATTTGCACAGGGATACAGAGTGGGTAAGAAACAGGGAGCCCTCTTCTACTACTCAGAGATTATTAGTAGTTTCTTACCTTCCCCAAAATGGCAGTGAAAATTAGAGATGTGCATGAATTTTTTTTATTCATTTCAAATTCAAATCGAATTATGAAAATTTGTTTCAAATTTGAATCAAATTTGAATCTGGTCTGAAAATTTGATTCACATTTGATTCAAATTCAAATTGATTTGACCCTGTTTTGGCACCTTTTCAAACCTATCAGTAGGCCTGAAGTGTTTTTTAAAGGTGCCAAATGGCTCTCAAATCAAATCTGAATCGAATTTCAAAAATTTGATTAAAATCAAATTGCCCTTTTAAGGGGTGATTTAATTCAAATTCGAATCACTCAAACCACCCAGATTTGAGTCAAATTGATTGGAATTCAAATCGATTTGCACATACCTAATGGAAATGAGACCCCTGGGAAAGAGGTGTGGATGGTGCTGGGTGTCCTGCTCACCAGAGGGCTAGAGGCACTCATCAGTGGTGACCTGGCAAGTGGATTTGTAGATTCCTGTGTGGCGGGCATCCACTCTGAGCAGTGCTATTTTGTTGGAAGCATCGATCTTTTGGAATACTTTCTATTCTGAAGCCCATTCCCATTGGCTCCTACACTTCAGTCCTGTAGGCAACATGGCGGTTTCACTGTACTTTATTTTTTATTTTTAGGGGGAGGATAAAGTTTTGGCTATTATTTGCTGGTGTTTGGATTTATTTATATTATTTTCATTACTAGTGGCTGACTTCCTCTGCAGGGCTGCTAAAATGGAAGTAATCCTGTGGAGACACACAAATACTTGAGCATAACTGCTCTGTCATCTTTTCCTGCAACCCCAGTGGGCATGGAGTAGGGAGAGGGTACAGTTTTCACTGATCTCTCGTCCTTCCAGATGAATTTTTTTAACTCCAGGAATCTGTTAAGGTAATTCAGGTACCTTTGTTTGACTTTTGCTAAGGTTCTGATTTTGGCCCTGGCCTTGGTCTGTTGTTCTCATGGAAACCTTGGCTCAGCCTGGAACAGAATAGGGCTGGTTCCAATATATCAGGAAACTATGGTTTCCCACTATGTAGTTATGTATATGCATTTCCCACTATGTAAATATAGGTTTGAACTCTCTTATGCCCACATCTGTCTCCTGCTCCCCTTACCTCCTTGGCTTATACTCATCAGTATTCTGGTTTATGTAAACCATAGTTCCATGGCTCATGCAAAGCCAAGAATGGTAGTTCGATTCTTTGGAGTTGACTTCACATCCTGCTTTAGAAGCCAGAGTTAAACCACAATTTCTGGCTTAGCATGAGCCATGGTTAAAGAAAACCAGGCTGCCATAACTCCATGACAGAGTCAAGGAAGTAAGTGGGGGAGGAGGAGGATGGGGGGGGGGCGGGCTTTCAAGAGTAAGAGGTCTCATGTGCATAGTGGAAAACCATGGTTTCCAATTACATTTGAACTGGCTCATAGAGATAAAGGGGCCAACTGAATAAGTTCTTTGAATTGCTTTTTGGCAAGATACCAAGAGTTTTTTGGTGTGTGGGTATGTATATGTATGTTTAAGGTTCAAGTTTTAAAAATGTGCCCACAACCTGATGTGTCATTGAGAGAAGTTTGGAGCAGGCAAACTGCAGTGCAAGTGACTGCCTAACCTGGACTTGCAATCAAAATATAGGGGGGGGGGGAGTGAATTCAGGTAAAAAATATTGAGATTCTGCTGCTAACTGTGAACATTGTCAGCCTTCTCAAAACCTACCAGGCTTTTCAACAAATGGTGGGTGATTCACTTTCATCCTAAATTAGTAATGTTTCATTGGTGTCGTGCTTACATCAACAAACTTGACACATTCTCATGGTTTTCAGTTTGCAATATTTGAAGACTTCCATACCACATCACTTTCATTCTTGTGATATTTTAGTCTTTTGTGTGAACAATCCCTTACTATCTCACCAAGTACTACCATATTTATTTATTTATTTTTCAAATTTGTGGACTGCCCCCAAACTTCCATTTCTGGGCAATTTACAACAACATAAAACAGATTTAAAATGAAATATTTGTTATAACTTTGAGCAAAATGCCCATGTAAAAGAACAGAGAAATATTTACACAGTTTTAAGACTGCAAAACCTAGGATGTAAACCTGTGCAGCCTAAAAAAAAAAAGGTTAGATCCAACCCAACAGAAAAAAATTGGGGAAGGCCCAGATGGTCCCCTCCAAAATTGTTGGGTCAGGTTGGAAATCTGACATCTCCTGACATTCCTGTTGGACCCCAGTTAAAATGGTGAGTGAGCAGCTTCTCATCTGAGAGATGCTGCATAGACCATTTAATTCTAAAATGAAGCTTAGGGAGACTAGTTCAACCAGCCGGCTCATGGATGCCAGATCTACCAGCCTGTCAGAGAAAGCAAGGGTGAGCCCTTGGGCAGGTCTACCAGTCTTCACAGAAGCCAGGTCTTCCCACTGCACACTGGCCATTTCATCTTTTAATGGCCTCATGGACCAACACAACTGCACAGTCCTACCAGGATGCAATGTGCTGAGCCTGGCAATAAGTGCAGGCAAGTTCACTCTTCATATTGTTTACACAGTAAGTTTTTGCAACTGTCATTTCATAACCTGAACTTGTGAGACTGCAAGTAGTAGTCAACACATGATGTCATCAAAAGCCATGGAGCTGACCTGATGACAGTAAAAGGCCATATCGGGCGACATGATTCTTGCAGATGGAATATGGAAACACACCTTTCTAAATCTATATTTGCTCATTTTCATAGTAAGGGTTATCAGAAGATTTTGTACAGAAGCGAAAGATTTGTGGAAAAGCAAAGTTCATATTGGGCTTTAACCTCTAAAGGTTGCTTCATCATTCATCAAGCCTCCTGGAAAATGTGCATCTCTCCTGGGATATGAACAAGTAGGGAGAGGAAACCAGGTGCCCAGGGCATGAAATGGGAACTGCTGTTACTATATAATGAATGTCGTGTGAATCTAGCATAGCATTCCTTAATGTGAAATGGTTTCAATGTTCAAAACTTTCTCCAACCAGATAAAAAAAGCTCATTTAAACCTCTTTTTCCGCAACCTTTGCCAATGAGGGGACCATAATGGGATAATTTCCTCAAAAACGGTAGACTTCTAGAGGTATGAAATAATTTTATACACTGAACGGAATAAGCTAGAAAGTGACACCACATAAACAAGCAGGTAGGAAGAAAAAAGACAGAAAATCTAAGCAGATAATTGCATGAAAAAAGAAATGATGGGGTTGTCAGAGGGGCTCTTCAATTTAGTTCTGGAAACAGACATAGCTGTTCTCAGTAAACAGGAGCTGGAGTTAAAATGAGACAAGGACCTGTGGGTAGATATCCTAACCTATGAGTCCTTAGGGTTATGGAAATATATTTCTAGCAATGTTCTTAGCATTTATCTTAAAGAACAATGGCTGACATTCCAACTAAATTTACTAGAGGAAGTCCTACTGAAATTTAGCAGTCCTTTGGAATAAGTCCTCGGTACTGAGGAACTTCACCTTAAGTTGAGCAGTGGGGAAATGCTCGACTAACAAGCAGTAGGTTGCCAGTATGAATCCCTGCTGGTACTATATCAGGAAGCAGCGATATAGGAAGATGCTGAAAGGCATCATCTCATACTGCATGGGAGGAGGCAATGGTAAACCCCTCCTGTGTTCTACCAAAGAAAACCACAGGGCTCTGTGGGTGCCAGGAATAGAAATCAACTTGATGGCACACTTCACCTTCACTGAGAAAATTAGTCTGGATGTCAACCATTATAATATATATTTTTATTTTTTGTTTACACAGTCAGACAGGTGTTATTGACTGGTTTGTTTTATCTAGACATCGAGTCCTTCCCAAGGACCTGGGATGGCTGAATTTTATTATCATTGTTGCTGTTATTATTATAGATATCGTCACAGAATATAGGGTGTTCCCAGTAAAGTTGCTTTTTTAATTGGCTGATGGTGATTTCTGTGACCCCTATGGTGTTAAGGTGTTTTGGAATTGCACTTAGGGTGCCAATTACTACTGGGATTATTTTAGTCTTCTTCTGCCACAGCCTTTCAATTTCAGTTTGTAGATCTTTGTATTTTGTGATTTTTTCTATTTCTTTTTCTTCTATTCTGCTATCCCCTGGTATTGCTATGTCGGTTATTTTGACTTGTTTTTCTTTCTTCTCGACTACAGTGATATCTGGTGTATTGTGTGGCAGATGTTTGTCTGTTTGTAGTCGGAAGTCCCATAATATTTTTACATCTTCGTTTTCTACAACTTTTTCAATTTTATGGTCCCACCAATTTTTGGCTACAGGTAGCTTGTATTTTTTGCAGATGTTCCAGTGTATCATCCCTGCTACTTTGTCATGCCTTTGTCTGTAGTCAGTCTGTGCGATCCTTTTACAACAGCTGATTAGGTGGTCCACTGTTTCATCTGCTTCTTTACAAAGGCGGTACTTGCTGTTTGTTGTTGACTTTTCGACTTCTGCTCTTATTGCATTTGTTCTTAGTGCCTGTTCTTGTGCAGCCAGTATTAAACCCTCTGTTTCTTTCTTCAAGTTGCCATTCTTAAGCCATTGCCAGGTCTTGGTGATGTCTGATTTTCCACTTATATTGTTCAAATATTGACCATGCAGTGGCTTATTTTTCCATTTTTCTGCTCAGTTCTTGACTTGTTCTTTCTTGTAGGCCTGCTTTGTTTCATTGGGGTTGAATAGTTTTGCATTATTGACCATTTGAAGTGCATCTTCTTCACTGTCCTTGATATATTCTTCAAGGCCTCTTTTCTCCTCCTCTACTGTTTGATGGACTTGCAGCATTCCTCTTCCACCTGAGCTGCGAGGGAGGTACAGCCTATCTACATCACTGCAGGGGTGCAGAGCATGATTGATGGTCATGATTTTCCTGGTCTTACGATCTAGCGTCTCTAGCTCTGCCTGGGTCCAGTCTATTATTCCTGCAGTGTATCTGATAACAGGTATAGCCCAGGTGTTTATGGCTTGTATGGTGTTCCCGCCATTGAGTTTGGACTTGAGGATTTTTCTAACTCTCCTGATGTATTCACTTCCAATTTTTCTTTTAACTTCAGTGTGTGTGATGTTATCAGCCTGGAGAATGCCCAAGTATTTGTAATGTTCTTTCTCTTCCAGGTTCTTGATGTTGCTTCCATTGGGCAGTTCTATTCCTTCTGTTTTTCTTATTTTCCCTCTGTTCATTATTAATGCAGCACACTTGTCTAGTCCAAACTCCATTGCTATATCACTACTGAATAAACAGACAGTGTTTAGCAGTGATTTGATTTCTGACTGGGACTTTCCATACAACTTCAGTTCGTCCATGTACAGCAGACGGTTGATTTGACTTGATGTTTTAGATGTTTGGTATCCGAGGCCTGTTTTGTTTAGTATTTGTGAAAGTGGAGTCGTGGTGATTACAAACAACAGAGGGGATAGTGAGTCCCCTTGGAAAATACCTCTTCTAATGCTAACCTGTCCAAGTGTCTCGCCATTGATTGTTAACTGTGTACTCCACATGCTCATTGCTTTTTAAAATAAATATCTGAATGTTTTTGCTGACAGCAGTTGTTTCTAAACATTTTAGTATCCATGTGTGAGGCAATGAGTCGAAGGCTTTCTTGTAGTCAATCCATGCAACACTTAGATTTGTCTTTCTTCTCTTGCAGTTTTCTAAAATCATTTTGTCAATCAGCAGCTGGTCTTTTGTGCCTCTGGTGTTTGGGCAATTTCCTTTCTGTTCAACTGGAAGCTGTTTGTTAGTTAATAAGTGCATTACTATTACTATTATTATTATTATTATTTTAAAATACCTTATCAATGGTATCAAGCTCTTAATACAAACCTCTGATGTAGCGAGTCTTTAGAATGTTGCTAAGAAAACAGATTTTTATCCAGAACATTGGGGGGATGCCCATAGAACAATTCCATAAATTGATACTTCAATATCAGTTGGTTTATGGACCCAACCATGCCATTATTAGAAAATCTGAAATATCTGGTTGAAGCTTCTGATATGGATTTCATACTTTGTATGTTAATGGCATCTTAAATTAGCATTGTCCTTACTGGAATAAATCATCTTCACCAAAATATTTGACTGGTGTTTAAGGATCTTGAATGTGGCAACAGTACTGAGGAGAGTTGGTCTTGGGGTAGCAAGCACAAGTCTTGTGGTTCCCTTAGCTAAGCAGGGTCTGCCCTGGTTGCATATGAATGGGAGACTAGAAGTGTGAGCACTGTAAGATATTCCCCTCAGGGGATGGAGCTGCTCTGCGAAGAGCAAAAGGTTCCAAGTTCCCTCCCTGGCATCTCCAAGATAAGGCTGAGAGAGATTCCTGCCTGAAACCTTGGAGAAGCTACTGCCAGTCTGTGAAGACAATACTGAGCTAGATAGACCATTGGTCGGACTCAGTATATGACAGCTTCCTATGTACCAATCAAAATTAGAATATGTTTATATGATATTGGAATGAACACTAGAATAACACATACAATTTCTGCTTTCTCATTAATCTGAGTTACCTATTTCAACAAGATCTAGTTTGTTTAGTTTTCTTAACCATTGTTATTGTTGTTGTTGCTACTGTTGTTGCTATTGTTGTTGTTGTTATCCTTATTACCTGAGGTTTCACAGCTAGCAAAGACAGTAGATACTAGGGCTATGCAATTATATTAGTCTGATATGAATATCAAACCGATATGCCCACTATTTGGCATTATCAGAAGGATGCCCAATATGATAGCAGGGTGCCCCAATAGTAGGAATTCTGACTAAAATCCCTGCTGTCCTGTCCGAAATCCTTCTACTTTTGATAATAATATTGGAACAAAACCAGCCCCACAGCTTGAAGAGACTTTCTCTGCAAGCTGGCTTCAGGCTGGATTTTAATGACTGCACCCCCAAAATAAGGGGAGAGGAACAGTAACCCTCAGGAAGCATGCACTGGGCTGGTGGGTGCTTTCTAGGCGGTTATTTTGCCCCCACCCCCAATTTCAGGTTTGCAGTGCATAAAGCCCAGGTCAGGCCTCTCCAAAAGTCTCTCCAAACCAGCTGTAGACATAGAGGCTATTTACACGATGGGATGAAATCGGGCTAGCCTCTGCTAGCCCAATTTCATCCCACTGTGGGAACCACCGGGCTCGGCTGCGAGCCCGGTGGTTCCTGAGCGGGTAACCCGTTTAAGTAGCCCGCACCTTAAATAGGGTTTGCGGAGTGAGTGCTTCGCAAACCCGGGTTTTGGGATCGTGAGTAGCCACAGCAACTCACGAGCAGACCACCAGCAGGAGGCTGAAAAGCAGGTCTCCCCAGTATACCCTGCGTGCTCGCGCAGGGTATACTTGAGCTTCCGGGGGGCCACGCAGCCCCCAAACTCCCCAGCCCCCACTGGCTCTGCCACAGCTTAGCCCACTCTCCCTGCAAAACCAGCAAAAGCGGGTCTCACTGATCGTGAGACCTGCCTCATGGACTTTAAGAACTGCAACCCTAAAAATGGGGGTTGGGGAGCCAAGGTAACCCCCAAGAGAGCACACACTGGCCAAATGTGTGCATCCCAGAAGTTTAGCTTGGCCTCCCCATCCCAATTTCAGGAGTGCAGTATATAAAAATCAGGTTGGCAGCCGAGTTTGAGATCCTTTCTCTCCAAGCTGGCTTTCGATAAGGATTATCAGTAAAATATCGTGTCAATACCTACCTGATACCAAAAGTGTTGGGGGCACCCTATCAATATCCTGATGGTCCCCATGCACAGCCTAACTCAGGTTGGGCTTCCCTAGCCTGTTAGACTGCGCCTGAGAACAGCCTCCATTTTTGATGGTGTGAATGATCTCTTTATCTGCTAGACAGGATAGGGCCATGGAAACTTCTTAATCTTCTAAATAAGTGGTTTAGATGTTGCTGAACTACAGCTCCCATCAGCCCAGCTACAATTTATTGTGACTGGGGATGATGGGAGTTGTAGTTCAGCAACATCTGGAGGCCCCCAGGTTGGGAACCACTGCTCTAAATTGTTCAGAATGCACGAAATGTGGCGGTAAGCTTTCTGAAAGGTGCAGATCACCACAATCATATCAGAGTTCACCCAGGATCATTTCTTGTCTGATATATCTCTGATAACTACATTGTGCCCAGTTTTCAAGATGTCAGTGTTGGCCGTCCTCAACAAAGACGCTTGTCTTCTGAAGGATGCTAACTTCAGAGGCATGGAATGCTGTGTGCTCTGAGAGGACTGGTGCTCAAGAGACTGTAAGGCTATTCTCACGGTCATACAAAATATGGCTAAGGGAGCCTAGCCCGATTTTGTATGTCCATGAGAACCACCAGGCTCTCAGTCAAGCCCGGTCTCACCAAAGTGGGTGACCCGATGGAATGCTCGTCTCAGCTGAGGTTAGTGGAGCGAGCGCTCCACTAATCCGGGCTTTTTGATTCTGTGTTGCCACAGTGCAGGCCCGCACTGCAGCAACTCACAAGTAGACCCCTGACTGGGAAGCTTAAAAGCAGCCTCCCGGCTTGGGGGTCTCTCCAGCATGCCCTGCGTGCTCGCACAGGGCATGCTGAAGCTTCCAGGGCCGCACAGTCCCCGACCCCCCCAGCCCCTGCCAGATCCGTAACGGAGCCGGCAGTCATGTGGGTGGTCGATCCGGCCACTCAGGGCTGCCTCCCTTCCCGTCTGCAGGGAAAGCAGGCTAATTCAGAGAGGGTCCCCATTAACCCTCTGAAGGTGGGTCTCTCTGACTGTGAGACCCGCCTCTGAATTTTCCAAAAAGGTTTCCCAGAGTTGTATCTCTCAGGGCTACAACCCGTGCTGTACTTGGTCATAAATGGTTCCAGGTTAGCTTAGTTCTTGAGGCTAGTCTCACAACCTCTGAAAACTGGGTTAGGGGAGCCCAGCCTGGATTTCGGAGGTCGTGTGCGGCATTGGGAACCAGGTGGCTCCTGGCAGCAAACCTCCTTAACTGCTCCCACCCTTATACAAGGTTAGCAGAATGCACAATCCACTAACCCGTTTCATAGATCATGAGTCGCCACGGCACAGCTCTGTGCTGCGGTGACTCATGAGGAGACCCCCGGCTGGGAGGCTCCTACAAGCCTCCCAGCCTCAGGGGTCTCCCCAGAATGTCCCGTGCACTCGCATGGGGCATCCTGGAATTTCTGGGGGCTGGGCAGCCCCCAATCCCCACCAATACATCTGAAGCAGGTATGATTGCAAAGCTCTAACAGAAGATGTTGGGTCCACCACCCAACTGATGGGGACCCATACAATTTTTTTCCCCAGGGTGAACTCCCTTAGCTTTCATCTTTCCTGAGATTAACTGAAACTACAGTGGGGAAACAAGCTTAGTTAACATTAGTTAAGACTCAGTAAGTATGCCAGAGTGTCATCATGATTTTATGAGAATACTTCATTAAGATAGTGGTGCCACCAGGGTGGATTTGATTTAAATGCAGCACACAATCGGATTTTTTTTATTTAAATCAAAAATTTTTTTATTTAAATCGGATTTTTTTTATTTTTATCCACCCTGCTAGTGATTTAAATCGTGATTTAAATCGTGATTTAAATCAGTTTGATTTAAATCAAATCCACCCTGGGTGCCACCCAACTAAAGAAAATGGTGCCACTTAACTAACTCTACCACACTCTTAAGCTAATGCAGCTGTTAGCCTATGATTACTTGTTAGTAGGGTTTACCCGCCTAGGTTGCAGCAAGCTCCCACTGGAATTGTTTCATCATCTGCTACCTGTGGACACATTTGATAGCAGTTCAGCTTTGCTGCAAATCCACTAGTTTCTAATAAAACCAGATGTCATTATCAGAGCCAGCGTGGTGTCGTGGTTAGAGTGCTGGACTAGGACTGGGGAGACCCAAGTTCAAATCCCCATTCAGCCATGATACTTACTGGGTGGCTCTGGGCCAGTCACTTCTCTCTCAGCCTAACCTACTTCACAGGGTTGTTGTGAGGAGAAACTTAAGTATGTAGTGCATTGCTCTAGGCTCCTTGAAGGAAGAGCGGGATATAAAATGTAAATAATAATAATAATAATTATTATTATTACTACCCCTGAGCAGGACTCATATCCAGAGGGCAATTACAACATGAGAAGTTGTAACTTGTAACAAGAAGTTGTAACATTACAATATGCAATTACTTGCATGAGAAGAAAACAAAATGGCAGCCATCTATTTAAAAAATGACCAACATCCTAATGCTGCACATGAGCAAACAAAAGAAGTACACGTGTAGCAGCTGCACTCCTGCTTCAGCAGCATGGGCACTAATGCACAGGGGAGTGATATTCACCTACCTACCTTTCCATGGAAGTGCTCTGTATAACCTGCAGATATATCCCTGAGGGTCGTGCATCCCTCAGAGACATATTTGCTGGATGCACAAAGCACTTCCAAGGGAAGGGGAGATCAGTGCAAAACCACCTCCCCCTGCATGTGAGCACCCGTGCTTCTGAAACGGGAATGCAGTCACTGCATGCCAGCTTCCTTTGGCTGCATGTGTGCTGCATTAGTCAGGATATCAGCCACTACTGGTTCACGTCCTACAGGTATCTCAGTCATGACGCTGTTGTCCTTCTTGAAGCATGCAATAATCTGGATTATTGTTGACTGCAGTATTCTATAATGTGGCCTTCTCTATTTGGCATATTCGGGTATAAACGATCCTGATGATAACAGAATTGAAGTAGATGCCCTTCAGGGATATTCCAGTCCTCCAGTCCTATAATTCTAATTACAGAAACAAGGAGCACCAATTGAAGTGGGCAGCACTTTAATCTCATCATCACTATTATTGTCATCCTATCATTAGGTTCCTAGACACTGACAAACCAAAAGCAGCTATCGAACTACTGAATGGACTATTTTGTTATCATATGTTTGAAGCACTTTTCAAGGATCCCTGCATAACAGAAATGCAAAAAATGAGCAAGCAAAAAACTCAACAAAAGCCACAAATATGCTTACTATGAGCAAGTATGTTCTAAATGCATACCATAGCTACCAAATAAAAAACAAGAGAACTTACTTGTTCAACCACAATACATTTCCAGATGTATGTACAACTTCTCTCTGGATTTGGCTGCCAAAGGAATTTTTCTAAGTACCAAAATCTAGGTGAAGTATTAAGTACTATGTTTTCAGCCCTATTCTGGGTCTTGTTCAATACATCAGTCAGAAAATTTCACTCACTAATAATTTGAAAATAGAGAACTCATTATTAGCTAAATTGAAAGCTTTATTTTATACTTGTCAGCATTATTTATTGAAATAATTCTGTGGTAATACAAATGCTATAGCTCTACTATTTATCTTCTTTACATTCTTAACATATTATTTTACAGTATTATAGTTTTATGTTTACTTTTATTCTGCAATTTAATAGACTTAGTTCCAAATTGTTCCCAATGAACTCTTAAAACACAAACATTAGTGACATGAATTCCACGGTCTCTGCAATATTTGGTAAATTTAAAATAACCAATTAAAACATGCGGTGCAATTTATTTGGTGGGGGGGGAACCACTGGAGAGATAAAAGCAAAGGTCAAAAGTCACAGTGGATAATAGCTGATGGTTTTGATAGTGCTAATTATATATTACGACAGGATAAAGGTAGAAAAGGAAATACGAGTGCTAGGAGAAAGACAAACATCCCAAATGCGGGACTTAAAAGAAAAAAATAATACAGGAGAAAAAAACTTTAAATGTCTTTGTAGTTCACTGTCATGAATCAAAGACATAATGAAGCCTGAATTAAAAATGTCAGTTTCTGTGAATGTTGATAACTTGGTTCTTTGTTGTGCAAGTCAAAATGTGTCTGTTTGATGGGTTAAAATGACAGTTTGAAAATGGGAGATGTAGAAGCTAAAAAAGGGGGGGGAAGCCCACCAAAAAAGACATCTCCAAAGTAGGCCCATAATGTAGTTCTTGAAGGAGAAGACCTGTAGGGTAGGAGCCAGTATCTTTAGAAAGTAACCAAGCAGCACTAAAAGGCAATGTCCATGGCCAATCAAAACTATTTCTCTAGCTGCTGGGGCTCTTGCATCTCCGTCTTTACACTAGACTGGAAACCCTTTGTACTAATTGCCAGACTGTACCAGATTTTCTGGTTCAGTTCCATCCTATAATTGACTGACAATGATGGGCAAGGAAGGGGAAAAATTCAAGCTCACTACTCCAAGCAGAGGGTCAGAAATGGTTTCACAGGGAGCACATCATTGCTTGGCACTAAATGCAGAGGTTAAGAAATCATCATCTGCCCTCGCCTCTAATTCCAGGGGTACAAGGCGGGAGGGGGGGAGACTGAAAGAACAAGGCTGCTTAGGACAAGAAGTGGATCGTATAGACCAGCAGTATGCCCTCTTCAAAAACCTTTCGTGACAACAAGTGATGCTTGTATGCTGCCAGCATGAAACTATGGTGATGAGGATTTCATTATGATGTTTCCTCGTAACTGCAGATGCTGACTCCCTTTCCCTCTTCCACCAATCTGCAGTTCCAGAGATGCAAAATTCTAAACATGATGACTTCACTTAGTTTGAACGAAGACATGTATTTGTTGGCGTAAACATTTATTGTAGCTAAACTTAACAGGGTCCCCATGCATCTGGCAAATAAATAATCAAATCAAGTATTTGTATACTGTATTCCCAATGTGTGTGGGGGGGGGAGAGGGGGGGCAGATCTCTTGCAATGTACCTCTCTCAGTAGCTAAGTTTTAATTGGTCAAGATTCCGGTATCATTCTAACCTCCCCAAAATATTGTACCTATGTTTCTGAAATGCTTAAAGTAACTCCTTACTGACTTGGCAAATGGTCTTGTTTATTGCTCCCTAGTAGGCTGCTTAGTAAAATTAATAAAGGATATGATTTGATGGATGAAACAAAACATTCTTCAAAAGGTTGACACAATGATCTGACCCAAAATCTTATTGGTTATCCTCCACCCAAATAACTTCAAATATCATGCACCCTCCACAACCAACCAGCAGTAATCAAAATATCCAAAACTCCCAGCTTCACAGTCTACAAATGGCAAACAAAACAAAACACAAGTGCACTGTTTAAAGGCTGGATAGGCAGCTGGAAAGGCAGGTTTTTAACAAAAAATATTCCTTGTAAGAAATGTAGCATCAGCCAACCTGATCTCTACACTTCTCCATTAACTTTATGCACACAAAGGTGTGCCTACCTGTGCTATCAAAGCGCCTCCTTGCAGGTGATACAACAGCCACTTTGAATTGTTTAGTGACAAGAAGTTATTCATTGCTCAATATGAGAACATGGTACATTTAATCTCAGGCATCCCCACTCTCCCCCTATTCTATATTCCACTTTCATATAGACGTCTTTTTGGATACACTAGAACAGCTGCTATGCCAGCTAACAAACCAGAGAGAGGTGGCAAAGTTCCACAGCTAGGCCAATCAGGTTGGCATCCCATAAGTAAAGGCAGCAGAGGAGTTAAGCAAAAGCTTACCTTTCAAACCCTGAACAGAGCTGTCTTTATGGGACCTACACCAGCTGACAAGTCGCAGAATTTTCTCAAGTACAGTGCCCGGGACAGGTGAAATTCAAATAGGTAAGGATCACCTGACAGAAGGACTAGAAAACTCTAAGAAAGAAGAAAGCAAAGGAGTAAAATGTCTTCCCAGAGACACAGTCAGCTCTTGTGCATGGGGAATTACGAATGCTCTGGCTATAGACTTTTGTCCAAAGCTCTAGATTTCCCCCCCTCTTTTCTTTCTTTCTTTTCTCTTTCTCTCTCTCTCTTTTTTTTAGTGAAGCTAGATTAGTTCATACAAAACTCAACAATACAGCACTGAAACCCATTGTTGATATTCAACATTTTTCACATAGCGGAACAGAAGAGACAATACGGTATCTAGGAAACCATGGGCTGGATTACAAAGTGATGCTATCTCTTCCTTCTGGTGGGCCTGTAATCCTTTTTTTAACCTACCACAGCAAAATAAAATGAAATACAATAAAATAAAATGTAAAAACCTTCCACATCAGTCAAGCGACAACTCCTTTTGAATTTTTTTTAAAAGGGAAAAGAAGACAACTCAACTCAAGGAAGATTAACATGAAAAAATATGTTTATAAACAGATAAATAAAGGTAATAAATGCTCATTTCTCATCTCTTTCTATGTTTTGATGCCACTATGCCAACTTATTGTTTGAGAAAGCACCAACACAGGACAATCTTCACATGAGTGCGTTCAGGTCAAGAAGCTTTAATGAAGTCAGGAATTCAAAAGTTGTTTTTCTCAGTAATGCTGAGACCCAACTATTGCCCTTCTGTGATCTGAGATTTCCTGTTATTTCCATCTGCAGCAGGAAACGTGGCTATTCCTACATTAATCACGACACTCTAGAGCAAGCTCTGTTTCCTTTTAAATTCAATGGCATATCCAGTTAGATCCCTGGCAAGCTTATGGAGCATACGGATGCATTTAATATTCAGAATCCTAAATTTTGCAAATAATTGTTCCAGTTCATAACTCGGCTGAATGTCTCTTTGCTTTGGCAGCCCTATTTTTCTCACTGGAAGAGTGTTCCTTGTTCACGATGCTTAGAATAAGTATCATACCTCTCTGAACTTTGAACAAATTGTTTGCCTTGCATTTTAACCCGCCACTCTTCACAGACCTCCACAGACCTCTGAGGCTCATTCCATTTTTATATAATCCAGTTCCCACATTTTCCTCCAAACCCCAAATAGTCTAGGTAGCCACCGAAAGTGATTGTTCCTACCAGTTTCTTTTCATCACTGCTGCAATTGACCAATTGACAACTGATTGATGGTTATCTTTTCACTTCAACAATGAAAGAAATTACCATCACTATGCCTATGTACAGTAAATGCCTCCAGAGTAAATTACATGATTCTAAAATTCTCCTTAGCTCACTTAGTAAAACATCAACACAAAAAGTTTCTCTCTCTCTCTCTCTCTTTGCCTCTCTTCCTGTATTGCAGATTTGGCCTTCCCTGTCACCACCAAAAAAGAACTTGACAGCTTCTTTAAAAAGAGGAGTATAAAAGAACTTGAATAAGGGATGGCACAAGGCCTGCCTAAGGCTTCCTTTCTCGGCAAGCGGCTATTCTTTACAAAGAAAAAAAATTAGGCATGTGAGCAAAGATAAGCCACGTAAGAATACCCCAAGAATATTCCCAGTGACCTTGGAGTTTTGCTGCTGTTCCTTAATCATTTTGTGCTGGAAGAGCTTCTCAATTGGTGAACTTTACAAGTCCAGTGCAATTATACCAAATAAGCCATGTTTAGTCCAGATCTTACACTACATCCACTATTCCAAGAAATTGCATCTCCTTAATATTTTCTACTTTTTATTTACTTAGTAATTAAAGATGGAAAATGAGAGAAAAGGCGAAAAATCTATTATTTTTATAGAACAAAAGTATAAATATTAACCAATACACACATTAGCTATCTTTTCAGATTAAGGATAGGTGGATAGTGAAAGGGTTCTCTTTAATTCTCTGTACAGCTAAATCAAATATTAAGAGATAATCCCCTGATATTTTACCCAAATATTCTCACACACCATCTTCCAAAACTGGCAAATAAACATGTTGCAATACTACTTTATGCGGATGATGCTGTTGTGCTGTCTCAGACCCCAGTTGGCCTAAAATGAGAATTATGTTTTCTGCAATGACGAAGCTTTAGAGATCAATTACACTAAAAGGCTACTCACACACATGTGCAAAACTGGGCTAAGGGAGCCCACCCCAGTTTTGCTTGCATACGTGAATCACCAGGAGCGCGCCCAATCCTGGCGGCACAATGGCAGCAAAACCACCTACGAAGCCTCCCCTCAAAATGGTGTTAGGAGAGTGAGCACTCTCCTAGCCCCGTTTGAGCAATTGTGTGTCAGCCACGGTCTCACTACACGTGAGAAAGGGCCCTAAGACTAAGATCCCTACTTTTGCTAAACATCCTAAAGTTCAGACTTAGCAGCTGAATGGACATTAAACTGAACAAGTTAAAGTCTTTAAGTATTTGAGCATAGTTTTTCAAGCTTCTGGTGGGTGGAGCACCCATTTGGATTTAACGCCCAGAAATCGACATCTGCCATACAATTCTTTCACTACCCTAGAGATGCACTATTTATTTCAGCAGAAATAAAGTTATTTGTAGCTAAAGGCTGAGCACAGTTCTTGTATAGTGCACAGTTTGGTCTTTATGGCAATTTTGCTTCATTGGAGGCTGTGCCATCAAAAATTTTAAGAAACATTTTCCAAGTAGCACGCTGTGTACCAAATGTGGTTCTCCACTGGGAAGCTGGTAGACCAAGGTGGAGATGGGGTTATGTTTAGACATCTTTGCTTATTGGTTAAGGTTATCTTTTTATTCTGTTGTATCAATCCCACTGATGTTAGTCAATAATTTTAACACAAAACCGAAAAGATCTCTCCTACCAAAATTGTATTATTATGGCTTCTCTCAGGATGCTCTTATAGCAATGGGCTTTGAGCAAGCTAAGTTAGCACTTAAACAATGGGGCTATTCTTATGATCACAAAAATTGGGCTAGGAAAATCCTAGCCCAATTTTTGTGATCATTAGAACCACCGGGCTCGCAGCCGAGCCTGGTGGTTCCGGAGCGGCTAACCCACTCCTGTAACCCACCTCTTAGCCTGGGTTTGCGGAGCGAGCGCTCCACAAACCCGGGCTAACTGCTCGTGAGTAGCCGTGATGCGGCTCCATGCTGCGGCTACTCGTGAGTAGACCCCCGGCCGGGAGGCTTAAAAACAGCCTCCCGGCTCGGGGGTATCCCCAGTATGCCCTGCGCGCTTGCGCAGGGCATACTGGGGCTTCCGGGGGCCACGTGGCCCCCGAGCTCCCCGCCGGCTCCATCTCAGAGCCGGCCATCGTGTGGGCAGCCAATCCGACTGCCCAGGGCTCCCTGCGCGCTTGTCTGTGGGGAGAGCAAGCTTAGCCCGCTCTCCTCCCAGTTTTGACAAAACCGGGTCTCACGGATTGTGAGACCCCGCTCAGAGGGTGATGTACATGGAAGGGGAATTAGAACAATCTTACCCTCTAACGGATGTATTTTTAGTAACTTTTTATTTCAAGGCCAGCAAGATATCTAAATCAAATAACAGTCTCAAAATTTAGAAGAGCTTTAACTCTAGCACATTTTAATGTGCTTCCTCTGGCCATATTAGAAGGAAAGTGTTTTAAAAACCCGGGCTCTGCCCTTGTGGTGTAGGTGCCATTGACTCTTTGGCCCCATTTGGACATAACACGAAACCATCGGTAAATGAGCCAGAGGTTTGAGTTTGCGATCATCCAAAAGCATGAAACTGCAGTTTCATCACACAACGGCAGCTCCATTTTTGCTCCCAAACCTGAATTTGAACCCTCTATTTGTAGTGCATTTCACTGCTGAAACCTGAGGTTAGAAGGCAGCATTGTGTTGTCTGAATTCTGCCACTGCTATAACCTGGGTTCCATGTGCAAGCTCCTTCTGCCACCATAGAGAGACAGCTCAGAGCAGTCCATAAATGTGTGAGTTCTAGGGTGACCGTGTTTCTTGCTGGCCACCTCTTGGAGCTGATGACCCTCTCTCTGCCATCTTCTTGCTCCTCTTCCTGTTGCTTGGCAGCAGGGATGCTGCATCCCTGCGCACTGTTGCCAGAACCTGAGGGGTATACCTATGTGAAATTGGGGCTGTAGCCCAGAATTTGGCTTTTAAAAAGCCAAATCTGCACTTCCTGCATTTAAAGGGATGGAATGTTATTGGGGAAAGCACACTTTAAATAAAAGAAGATTAGACACACCTGCAAGGAGCCCTTTCATTGACAACACCCAATCTAACTCTATTCCTGGGGCTTGCAGATGTTACTGTATAAATGGAGTGTAGTTACTTTGGTTTTAAGGTACACAAAGGTGTGGGACTGGGGGTGGGGATCAGATTGAGGAACATGCCCAAGAATCCTGGGGGAAGACACCTGTTGCCAGACCATGGAAGTTCTTGTAATCCAGAAACATATCTTATTGACTTCCTAGGAAGGGATATGTATATTAAGGCAGGCAAACCATTCTGGGGTTTGGTTCACTGTAACCAAGGGTGCCACTAGGCTAGCAGATCCGGGAAAGCAGTGAGAAAGACCCAACACACTCTTGCCCTCATGCTGGCTTGCCAGCAGGAGAGTTAACCTTCTCATGAGAGGGTCAGACCACTGGAGAAAAAAGAAATACCAATGTATTTCAACTCTCCATTTGACAGCATTGTCATGAGGTAAATCCTCCAACTATAGGGGCCCCCATTGTTGTGGGGCTCCCAGAGCACTGATTAACAATAGAACTCATACTCCGCACCTTCCCCCCACCCTTGCACCCAAACATTTCAGACTTCAAAGTAGTCCAAGCAGTTTCGGGTTGGGTGGGCAGACAAGGAGGGATTGGGGATGAATCTGACATCCTAGGCTAATCAGTACCTGTTGGGCTCAACACTGCAGTGAATGCAAACCAGCCACTATGGGGCACTCTGGGACCGGACACAATGAATGGTCCCCGACTAATCAGGTGACCGTGAGAAACTAAACCGATCATGGAGATGTGTTGCGGGGAGACCAGATTCTTTTAAAGGGCGATTATGCCAAGGGACCCTTCCTGGGGCTTTGGTGGAACTTTTACCAGGTGGTAAAAGCCCTCCCACCCACATGCATGTATCTATGACCAGGCACTCTCATGAGAGAGTGGTCTGCTCTGGGGCAGGATCCATGTTCATCGCACAAGAAGAATCTCTTGTGTGGTTTAATCCTGCTCTAGACAGACGGTTCTTCTCATGAGGTTTGGCTGAAGCCAGGCATGATTACACCCAGGGTAAGGGGCTGGGGCCCCCTTCCCCTACCAGCTTGTACAAAAAAAGAAAGAAAGAAAAAGAAAAAGAAAAAGAAAAAAGAACAAAGAACAATACCACAAAAAATCAAAGAGGTAAATCCTAAATAATCTCTAGCTATTCCTAGCAGTCTCATCTATCCATCCCTCCATCTATAAGCATTCATTTATGGGATAGGGATGGGGATCCAGGGAGAGGAGGGAAAAAAAGAAGAAGTTCCCAGAGAAATGGGGAGGCCATGCGTCTTCTGACATATCTGTTGGAGAATGGGCTGGTATAGGTGTGTCACAAATGGCCATTGCCAGTAAAACTCATTCTGTGAACATATGAGAGAAAGTAGAGGGAGCACTTGTACAGTCTATCTTTACCCAGAGGTGCTCTTACCCCTGGACTTTGGGGCTGAAGTCCAGGACCTGCACAGCCCCTGGGGGCCCCCAAATCCTCTTTAGTCTGTCCTGGGTGGTGTGATCATCTGACAGAGCATGATGATGCTTAACTTGTGGGCAGGGGGGTGGGGGGGCTCCAAAGGCCTTTAGGTCCAGGCTCCAAAATTACCTAGGTGCCTTTCTGTCTTTAACCAGTACAAGTTGTAAGAGAGGGGCCCACTCCTCTCTTCCCAGGGGAGGAAAGAGGGGGCCCACAGGATCCTTCCTCCCCAACTGTGGAAGACAATGATGTGAGAGTATGAGGAAAAGGTTAAAATGTCTATGCCCTGCCAAGGGCAGGCAAATACTGCAGAAAAGGCATGATCATGCTGAGTATGTCCCCTCTAACATCATGGCTAATGGTTGCAGTTTCACAAGCATGCTGATGCCTTGCCCACAATCTGGTGATGCAAGTGGAATGGAGCTTGCTGGGATGCTGCCTGGGAGGACTAGAGGAAGGGGCTCCTCTCCTCAGAAGCCAAAGGATGCTAAACTGCAGTTAGTCAATCGTCTGTGGCATGATTCCCGGCTTCACAGATTAACCACACCTTTGTCTACCCCAGGTCTCATGCTATGTCCGAATGGGGCCTATGGTACATGCCCTTCTTTACTGTCATTTTTATAAGGATATTTGTTCTTGTATTATTTCTTGCTTTTTAGTCCATTTTCCAGGCCATGCAGATTTATTTTACCTTCAGTATTTACTGTCTGACCAGAATGATGTAATTTCCTTATATGTTGCAAGATTTTGATATATAGTCTGTAAAATTCATGAAGAGTTAGTTAATTCATCTTAGTTGTATTGTAGTTATTTGTTGCTATCCTACTGCTTATTGTTAATTTAAATGTTTGTTTAATGTTACTGAGTTTGATGGATTGAATATTAAGAGACAGGATTTCTTCGATTGCTCTTCATCCTTAAAGAAACAAACATGAAAAACTAAGAAAAAAGATAAGTTTTCTAAGCCTTAGAATTGTTTTTTAATTAAATTTCACCCACCTCAAAATACTGAACGAACAATCATTATATATGGGAGGTTGTTCCTCCTCCTCCTCCTGTTCTAAACCTTGTTGCACTAAAATGCCTATAGGGCTGGCTTTTCAGGGGCTGCTGGGGACTGCAGGATGGAGGAGGGTGCAGAAAAGTCCATTCCATGAATGGCACACTGCTTATGGTCTTCTGAATTCAAGCTACTGAACTAGATGCTAAGCAGCAATTGATGACGAATGCCTTTAGTGGTGGGCACTGCAAGGCAGAGGTGGCAATAGGGAGTGGATAAGTATCATACAGGCATACACGTTATATTGTGAGCCCTTTGGGGACAGTGATACATCTTGATTTATTTTTATTTCGCTATGTAAACTGCTTTGGGAACTTCTGTTAAAAAGTGGCATATAAATATTCATCATCGTTGTTGTCATCGTATGTGGCAGTGCCAAGTGCTGAACTGATCGTGACATCAGTGGCCTCTGTCAGGAATCACTGACCAGTCAGCAGGTGCACACTTATACCATGCAGAGGCGTAACGAGGAAAAATAGCGCCTAGGACAAGCACTGAAATTGTGCCCCTGTCCAAACAGGAATGATGGGACTTGTAGTCAACAATATCTGGAAATCCCTGTTAAAAGGAACACTGTACCATCTAGACATGGTTGTTGATCAAAACCTGAAAACAGGAGCCATCTCTGTAAAAGACTTAGAACAACAGTCGGGAGTTAAGCGAGGATTCCAAGTGTCATTTTCTCTGTCTCATCTCATTCTTTTTAAAAAACATGACTTTGTCCTAGAGGATCACCTGCCCAAATAGCCACTAGCAAAATAGGGGAAGAAGAAGGTGGTGGTGGTGGTGGGGTATCTATAAACCAGTGAATGATTCCTGCCAGCCTTTGTCTTATGATGACTGTTGGCTCATGATGGGGTATATGTGCATTCACCACACCAGTGCTTACTTTGACACCAAGAGGGAGGAGGATACATTAGTTTGCCACACTAGACAGAGGCATTTGCAACAGGAGCAGACAGCCAAGTTCTGCCAGGGCCAAAACCAGCCCCTGCCAGACTAAGAAATCATTGTAATTTGCCCCTTCCTGTCACAAGCAGTGTGCTGTTCTTTTATCATTGACTCTAACTCTCAAATATCCCAGTCATGGATGGAAAATTCAGGGTCAATTTACAAGAGACACATTTTCTACATGGAAATTTCTTCTGTGCAGGTGTTGTGCAGAAACCCATGTGTAGTGACCGCCAGGGGCATAGCAAGGTTGGAACGGGCCAAGATGAGATTTTAAAATGGGCCCCCAGCCCCTCAAAGTCCAGGGCCTCCACACACCCCAGGCCCCCAAGGATTTACATCTGATATTTCAAAATAAGTATGCTGCCTGGAAATACATTTCACTGAATACACACATGCACACTTCACAGTATATAGTGATATACATCGAGTACTATATATTTGTGCTACTTTTAATGCCTAGAACACACTAGCAACGCTAATTATTAAAATGGCCCCCTCGCTGCAGATTAGCAAAGGAGACTTTCAGCCATGCAGGGTGAGCCTATGTTTGTTTTCTCAGAATGCTGAACAAATTCAGTAAAGTTTGATTCCAGGAGGTTTTTCACAGGAGGCTTTTAAAGCGCTTTAATACACATCTCCTCTGGAATGGAGGTGCTGCATGCACATGTTGGCCGGATTTACCCTGAAGTCCCTGCAAGTTATTGGAGGGCAGTTCACACACAAGAAAAATAAAATAAAATAAAAGCACAACACATGCTTCACAGTTCTCACTCAGACCTTCTGGGTTGCAAAACAACTTGAACATAAGTGCATTTATAAATGAATGAAAGAATGAATGAATGAATAAATATTTGTTCCAGAAGTTTTTGTAATTTTCTGACATGAAACAAGCCACTTATAGGCCTTAGATAGTTTTTGTTTTTAAAGCCAGCACATTTTTCAGTCTGTTTTAAATTAAATATTCAGAGACTTCTCAGTCTCGCCCCACCACCCATATCAAAGCCCTATGGCAAGCAGATCCCTATATACGGGGGGGGGGGGGGACGGGGACCACAAAAAGGAATTCACAGCCTACCTTGCAAAAACTGTGCTGGATGGTCTGGTCTGCTGCAGGGAGCTCTGCCAGCCTCCTTCCTGGCTTGCTGGGGCCTGCTGAGTTCAGGCTTCAGGGAGGCCTACTCGGAGGCCTCTCTGGAAGCCCCGCCCACCCACTGATCAGCTGAGAGGCGGGGAGAGAAGAGCTCTACAGTTTGCAGGCTGCTCCGATCCTAGGCCGGAGCTGGAGGCAAGTGGCTGAGGGGCCCTGGGTCTGGGCAGGTGGCCAATGGGGTGGGGGTGGGGGTGGGAGGAACTGGCGTGGCGCCCCCACCTCAGTGGTGCCTAGGGCAGGTGCCCTGCCTGCCCCCCAGTTCCGCCTATGATCCCATGCTTGCTCAGCTACTCCTGCCTCTACTACCGCACAGCACCACTTGGTAGAAGCATTGAGCCCCGTGCTGCCTCACCTCCCAGACACTGCTGCCAACGCACATGTACTTTCCCTCTCCACTCCTGCTATACATCCAGTCCTTCTCAATCCCAACTTTAAGACCAAACGCCACCACTACCCCATACTTGGCCTGCTCAACTCCCATCCAATTCCTTAGTGAAAAGCTGCAGCAAAGGGCTCTCTTCTGACTTAGGGTTCAGGACAAATGTCCTAACTATCCAATGAATAGTATGGTTCCAATTTCAAGACAAGTTTGTCAATGTAAACTTTTGAGTATAAAGCAAAGGGTATGGGGCAGCCCTTTGGTGAACTGTATACCAGAGACCTGCCTGCAGTTATCTGAATCATTCAGCAGAATGCTTTGTTCTCTGCCAACATTAGCTCACAAGCCAGGTCCACACCAGTTCAACCATACTGACACCCACAGTGTGCATGTGCACTCTCTCTCTCTCTCTCTCTCTCTCTCTGCTGGAAACTTGCAAGATTAGCTCCTTTGCCAACACATTAAGCAACACTAACTATTACCTTGAATAATTAAACTAGCCAAAAGATGGCAAACTTAGAAATTACAACACAGAATAAGAAATCTTACTTCAACAAGAATAATAAATCTTTCATCAGCTATTATTAAAGACTAGTATTTTTAAGCCCGTTATAACAACGGGCGCTAGCCTTTTTACCCCCCTTTATGTGTTCTTTATCTTTTTTTCCTTTGTGTGTGTGTGTGTGTGTGTGTGTGTGTTTGTTTGTCTCTCCTGTCCCACCCTCCCTCCTGCCCCACACTCTGGCCTCTCTTCCTCCCCCTCCCACCCTGCTCACACCCTCCCCTTCCTGTCAGCCTCCTGCCCCAGTCCCTCCTGCCACCCTACTCCCTCTTGCCCTTCGCTTCCCCCTCCCCCTGCCTAACTCCCTCTTGCCCTTTCCCCTCCTCCTGCCCCACTCCCTCTTGCCCTCCCCCCTGACCCACTCCCTCTTGCTTCACTCCCTCTTGCCCTTCCTCTTCCCCCCTGCCCCACTCCCTCTTGCCCTCTCCCCTCCCCATGCCCCACTCCCTCTTGCCCCTCCACCCTGACCCACTCCCTCTTGGCCCTCCCTCTTCCCCCCTGCCCCACTCGTTCTTGCCCTCCTCCCTGCCCCATTCCCTCTTGCCCTCCCCCCTCCAACCCTCCCTCTTGCCCTCCCCCCTCCCCCACTTGCCCTTCCCCCTTCCCCCTCTCCCCTGCCCAGAAGAGTCTTGCGCTCCCCCCCCCAACCTGGCAACTTTACTCACTGTTTGGAACGCGACGGAGAAAGGAGCTCGCAAGCAGAGCTCATTTCTCGGGCAAGCCTCTTCCCGGACTGTTGCATTGGGTGTAAAGGACGCCCAGCGGCAGTCTGGGCAGTGTCTTTGCCGAGAGAGGAGCTCTTTTTGTGAGCTCCTTTTTCCTCGGTCGTCGGGGTTGGTTCTTCTTTGGGTAAGGAGGTCTCAGGCAGCTGGGTGGGCGGTTGGCGGCGGCGGCCGCAGAGGCATTTTCCTGGGCCATGTTGGCCCTTGTTCATGGGGGGGGTGCGGGGATGTCGGGCTGTAGTGTGGGGAAGTCGGGCCCCAAAGTTTTCCCCCTGGCCGGCTTTAGCGGCGACGCCAGGCCTCGGCGGCGGCTCCGCCACCACCTCGGCCGGCTTCCCCCACCGCCTCTTTCCCCTCCGCCTCTTTCCTATCTTTGCGGCGGCCGCTTCTGGCCCCGCCGTTTCCCTCGCCGCCTCTTCCCGGCTTCTTCTGAGCAGCCGCTTCTGCCCGCCCAAGATGTCCGCCGGGTACCGGCGAGCGTGTCTCCCTCGGTGGTATAAAAATTGAATAAATAAATAAATAAATAATAGGGCCTTTTGTATCCAAAACATGTGCTCTACCATTGAGCTACAGCCTCACCTCACCCCACCAAAAAAAAAGAAAAGGAAAGGAAAAAAGAATGGTTTCACATACCCATATGAACACATTAAAGTCACCTTATACTTAGTCAAACCCTTGGTCCATCTAGCTACAATGATGGAAGTGGCTCTCCAGGGTTCCAGAGAGGAGTCTTTCCCAGCCCTACCTGGAGAAGCCAGGGGCCGCGTCATACAAAGTATGTGCATGTTCACTAAGCTACTGATTGATTGATTAAGTGCCATCAAGTTGGTGTCAACTCTTAGTGACCACATAGATAGATTCCCTCCAGGATGATCTGTCTTCAACTTGGACTTTAAGGTCTCTCAGTGGTGCATTTATTGCTGTCGTAATTGAGTCCATCCACCTTGCTGCTGGTCATCCTCTTCTTCTCTTTCTTTCAACTTTCCCCAGTATTATGGACTTCTCAAGGGAGCTGGGTCTTCACACAATGAGTCCAGAGTATGATAGTTTGAGCCTGGTCATTTGTGCCTTGAGTGAAAATTCAGGATTGATTTGTTCTATGATCCATTTTTTTGTTTTCCTGGCTGTCCATGGCATCCTCAAAAGTCTTCTCCAGCACCAAAATTCAAAAGTGTCAAAACTTTTCTGTCTTGCTTCTTCTTCACTAAGCTATACTTCCTCCCTTTCATAGTCATTTTCACAGTGAAAAGTCCTTTATAAGCTTAACTTAAAAGTACCCTAGCTAACATCCTGATCAATGCAGCATGCATGCAGCAAAGGAAGTGTGGGTGCTCATGTGAGGAGCAGCTGTGTGACCATTAGGGACATATGGCCTAACCTCGTGCAAGCACCCATACTTCTTTAGTCTGGAATGCTTTAGTCTGCTATGCAGCAGCTGCACACATGTGCTGTGTTAGTCAGCATGACAGCCCCTGTTTTTTGATTTGTTACCTTTATATCCCATCTTTCTTCTTAAGGTAAACACAGATGAACATTAAAAGTGTGGTGAAAATGGTTTAAGCACATATTCTCTGGCTTTTAAAAAAAGAAGAAGCTTCTACATGCAGTAAATATGTGTTCTAACTCTTTTTGCCACATGTGTCTGTCTGTGATTATTCTTACTTAAGCACCATTTCCCTCTAACATTGATCACTGTGGGGTAGGTGCTTATTTTAGGGATTGCACAAAATGATTTTTGTGATTCGATTCAAATTTGATTCAATTCAAATTTGAATCAGCCTGATTTGATTCAAATTCGAATCTGCTGCCTTAGAATCAGTGTAGATTTGATTTGAATTTGAATAGATTCTATTTTGATTCTAATGGGCTAGAGGGCAGCAAACTGGGTTGGGTGGCAGGGTGCCATGGGGTGCTACCTACCACCCAAACTGCAAAGCGAATGAGCAAACAGTTGATATTTAAAGGAATGTTTAAGTTTTAAGTGATTTTGTATTTTTCTGCCATAGGATGGGGATTCAAAGCTTCCCTGTTATTTCCCATAGGTAGCACCTAGGTGCTTGAAAGTTGGTTGGGAGGGTATAGCCAAAAGCGGATTGGATGGTAGAGCACCATGGGTTCCAATTACCACCCAACCCAAAGGCAGTGGGGCACTCTGATGATTTTTAGGGAATTTTTATGTATTTTAGGATCTCTGGTGTTAACTAACGTTTTCTCATAATGAATCCCTATGAAGAAGCAATGTAATATCTGAGAATCTAGTGTGTTTAGACTCTCGAATGTCACATTACTTCTACATAGGGATTCATTATGAGAAAAAATAGTTAACACCAGAGAATCTAAAATACATAAAAATCCCCAAAATATTACTTGAGTACCCCACTGCCTTTCAGCTTCGTTGGTTGTTGGCACCCATACTGGCCTACCCCCATACCCACTCTGGAGTACCTAGGCACTACCCAAGGGGAATAATGGGGCAACTTCAAATCCCCATTATTCCCTAAGGCAGAAAAATACAAAATCATGTAGCATAGCAGTCCACCTCACTCCTTCAGCAGAAGCAGAAAGCAGCAGTTCTCTCTCCACGAGGCAGAAGGAAAAGGCTGCCTTAAGTATATTTGAAAGTCCCTCCATTTGCCTCCAATACTAACTTGTCCCTCCACACAACCAATTCTGGCACATTTACCCCTGGCAACACAGGATTTGCAGGATAACAAGCCAACCGAGATGCAAGGGGGATCAGCAGCCAATAATTATACACTGCAAAGAACCAACTCGAATGGCAGAGAAGCTCAGAGGAACAGGATGAAATGTTAATGACTAAGATAACTCGAATCTCAAAGTGATTTAAATTGAATATGGAGAGATTTGATTTGAGTTCCATTCTGGCCAGGGGCGTCAGGGCAGATTGGTTTCGAGGTCAAATCACTTGAATCAACCAGATTCAAGTCAAATTGATTTGACCTTGAAAGAATTTGCACATCCCTATTTATTCTCTGGTTCCTATACCACTTTTGTAGCAGACTGGTGGAGGGAACAGCAGGCCTTACAGCCCATTATGCTATGGAATGGGAAGTTGGCTCTTTTGACGTATCTCAGATGACATATTGACATATGGTTTCAAGTACTGAAATAAGAACTTGAGCTCTGCCTTTAAGCTTTTAGGGAAGAGCTCAAGTTCTTATTTCAATACCTGAAATTCAGCCCCTACCCACTCCCCAGCAGTTTTTGAAACACAACTATCAGATTTGTTTTTCTATTCTGATGAAGAAAAGAAATTATTCATATTTCTTTATTGACAACTTACCCTAGCCTGAAGACTTGGGGAAGGTAACAATCAAAACACACACACACCAAAAACCCATGAACATCCAAAATGCAATCAGACTGAAGTACCATCAAAAATATGACTGCCAACGATTTTAATACTAATGGCCTAAAAGCAGCCCAAATAGATTGGTCCTGCAAGGATTCTGGTTCAGAAAATGCATAGGCGTAGACTTTGGCATTTTTCTAAGGAAAGGTAGTTCCATAAGTGAGGACAACCACCAAGAATGTTGATTGGGCACCATCAGCTAATATCAGAGACTGTGGCTGCATCTGCAAATAATTCAGAACTGCATTATTTAGGCCAGTGGTTCCGTGGACTTTACATCCAAATGCGGGCAAATGAGGTTTTGTGCGGTGAAGAAACTGAGGGTTCAGATTTGGAACTCGAATTGTAACCCTTCGATTGTAGTGAATTTCATTGCCACAACCTGAGGTTCCACGCAGCCTTCTGTATGTCCAAATTTGGAACTGAAGGCTATGATCCTTGGAACTGGAGTTAAGGGAGGAAGCTCCTCCCTCAACTCTGGTGTGATTGGCTGTGCGGTTTGATTGTCCTTCCATCAAGAAAGAAGCCCACACAGCCAGCTCTCCCACCTCTCTGGGAGAGTGGGAGGTGGGGCGGAACCACAGGTCCATTGGACCCGCGGTTCCTCGTTACATGCGAATGCAGCCAAAGTGACATGTGTGACTAGCTAGGCACTGCAGTATTCCAATTACAGCTGAAACTTGTGTTGTTAGAGTAGAAATTCTCACTCAAATTTTCAAATTCCTATTTTGCTTGTGGAAGTCAGCACATCAAAATGCAGATTTTGAAAAACTGACAGATTCTCAATGTGTGCAAGATTGTATTTCAAGCCCTATTAACCATCAAAAGAGGTGACATAGTAGGAATGGACTCAGCTCGGGGACAGTCCAACATACTTGGGCTTTCATTTATATGCTTGATCATCTAAGAAATGTGGTTGCACAGCTGTAATCGCATTTCCTTCTGAATGTTCATGTAGAATCCAATGGAGCAATTTTCTCTGAGAAACATTTCTCCTGCATTAATAGCTGAAGACTGATCAAGTACTAAAGTGGGTTTTGAAGTTTTATCCCTTTACAATTTTCAGCAGAACAAATCACTTAGAAATTTCAAATTTCATTAATTAAATCTGTGAGCAAGGACAACCATACAATAGCTGGGGTTTAATGCAAGTCATACATCTCCTTCAGATTAAGGACAAAGCATAAGTAGTTCTGTAATTTTCTCCTGGATACTGAGTGGAAAATGGAACATGTGAAAGCAACAGATTTAATAAATAGTTCTGCAATGAGAACTGCCTGCAGCAATATCCAAATGGCACAAAATTCAGGAGATTTGTACTACCCTAATGCAACCTTGTACTCAGATCAAGAACCCAGGCTGGTACAGACAGGTATTTAAAATTTTCTTTCCATGGCTTGTGCTTGTTTCAGGCTTCAAGAGTAGCCCAAATCAAGAGTCTGATTCAAGGTAAGTCTGCCTTTCTTAAGACAATGGATAGGCTTAGTGGAAGAAGATAATAGCAATAGCAATAGCAATAGCACTTACATTTATATACCGCTCTATAGCTGGAGCTCTCTAAGCGGTTTACAATAATTTTAGCATATTGCCCCCAACATTCTGGGTACTCATTTTACCGACCTCGGAAGGATGGAAGGCTGAGTCAACCTTGAGCCCATGGTCAGGATCGAACTTGTAACCTTCTGGTTACAGGGCGGCAGTTTTACCACTGCGCCACCAGGGGCTCATAAAACATATTGAGATTATTCACACAATCAAAAACTGTATTTTACTTGGGTTTGGGCGCTGTGTGCACTCCCAATTTTCGGTTCTGTGGAAGCAAGGTAGGAGATGACACATGAGTAGACCCCCTACTGGGAAGCTGCAGCCAGCCTCCTGGGCTCGGAAGTCTCTCCAGGATGCCCTGTGTACTTGCACGGGGCGTCCTGGGACTTCTGGGGGCCAGGCGGCCCCTGATCCCTGCAGCCCCCGCTGGCTCCGTGACAGAGCTGGCAGTCATGTGGGCGGCCAATCCGCCCACCCCAGGGCTGTTCTTTGATCGTCTGCAGGGAGAGCGGGCTAAGCCTGCTCTCCCTGCACACCCAGCAGCAGCTCTTCTCATGGATCACGAGAAGAGCTTCTGTGCCTCTCCCTGTTTGCTACTGTGTTTTCAGAAAAAGTAGCTTAAAACCAGCATTTTAAAAATCCGGGAGCACCCCTGCTAACTTGGCAAAGAGGCACCTTTTAACGTGGTGGTTCTCTTTATTTAGGGGAGAGTAACTGGCCCTATCCACCCCCAGCACAGTACCTCGAGTGACTGTTGCTGGCGTCTGTCTTGTGTTTCTTTTTAGACGGTGAGCCCTTTGGGGACAGGGATCCATCTTATTTATTTGTTGTTTCTCTGTGTAAACTGCCCTGAGCCATTTTTGGAAGGGCGGTATAGAAATCAATCAAATAAATAAAATAAAATAATAAGCTAGAATTCACATCACAGGCCTGATTTGTGTGTGGAGTGGGTCCAAGAATCTCAAAGGGACGCCGGGGTAAGTTTGGCTGGTGTGTGAACACACACACTCTCCTCTGAAGTAGATTCAGGGGTGAAACCCTGTCTGTAAAGCCTCCAGGTGGGAACAGGATGTCACAGAACATAGGAAAGTGTAATGGGGAAGGGCTGTAGACCTTAGACCCTGTGAGTCTGGACCTCAGATCAATAATGCCCCAGCTACCTGAACCATGCTACTAATATGACTAGTATTATTTATACACCACTTTTCAACAAAAATGTTCTCAGTGGTTTTAATAGAAAAAGGGTAGTTTTTCTATTTTCCCTGTTCTCCAAAGGCTCACAGTCAAAAAGAAACAAGGAAGACAGCAGCCACTGCAGGAATGCTGTCCTGAAATTTGTTAGGACCAGTTACTCTCCTCCTGCTGAATATTAAGAGAATCACCACTTTGAAAAGTGCCTCTTTGCCAAGCGAGCAGGAGACAGAGAAGATTTCTAAGGCAGAAGATGAAGGACGAGATGCGTGGGAAAGAAGTTCTGGTGCAGTACATTCCGAATCAAGAAAAATGTCAAGGTTGTACATTCATAAATCTAACGTAATCTTGTCTCCAACAAGCAAACCAAAGTCACATCATGGCAGGAAAATTCAGATTTGTGGGAGTCATAGCCATGCTGCCATGGTTACCCAACAACCTTCCAGAACTGGTGATGTCATAAACTGGTGATGCCTGGGAAGAGTTCAGTTTGCTACTGCGATACGGGCCACACTAGATGGTCAACAATGTCAGTGGTCAACAAAATTGTTTTCTGTGAGAGTGTAGAAGCCAAATACTGGCAAAGATTCAGTGCATTTCCATTCTAACACTCAACATTTGCTTTGCTTTTATTTATTTATATCCTACCCTTTATTTTGAGACCATGAATGAAGACGGGGTTCTAAGTGGTAGAGACAATGAAGAAGAAGGGACAGCTACTGATGAAGAACACTCTCCGGGGTGTTTCCATGCTTCAGCTTTGTGTTGCTGCATCTCTAGAAGGTACGGGTGATTGTCCTCTCACATAGTGGCTAAACAGTCCCACAAATACTGAGGACCATATTTAGGAGTAGCTCTCCTCAGGAAACAGAACCAAAGGATGATTATGGAGGAGAGAAAGGAACTTAGCTTGAGACACTCACATTCCACCCACTTTGTAAAGCAGTCACAAACTTATAATGGGCCACACTGACTGAGATCACTGCTAGATGGTTAAGGCTACACACGATCTTAGCCAAAAGGCTGAGAAGTGATGGTTTGGCAAAGAGGCACCTTTTAATGTGGTGATTCTCTTTATTTAGCAGAGGGAGAGTAACTGGTCCTATCCACCCCCAGCACAGGACCTCCAATGACTGTTGCTGGTGTCTATCTGATGTTTCTTTTTAGATTGTAAGCCCTTTGGGGACAGGTATCCAACTTATTTATTATTATTTCTCTGTGTAAATCACCCTGAGCCATTTTTGGAAGGGCAGTATAGAAACTGAATAAATAATAATAATAATAATAATAATAATAATAATGCATTAGGATACAAGGCTGAGAGAAAGGACTGTTTCTAATAGCCCGCGCACACGCACACACCTAATTCCTGCCTTATATCTCTGCAGGAGGATATACTTACCAGGAAGGAGACCCAGGGACAGAAAGAAGAGAAACTGGAAAAAAAAGGATGCTGGAGAGCCATGCCTTAATGAAATAATGCTTGAGGAGGGACCTCAGAACATGGGGCAACCCTACTGGAGGACAATATCTGAGGGTGAACTGGAGATTGCACAAGCAGAGGCCAAACTAGCTCTTCCATCATGTAGCCAACCCTATGACACAAAAACTCCAGATCAGCACCTACTGGTGCCGATGCATGCTTTCAAACTGGAAGAAAGGCAGAAAGAATGTGAAGGGAGAAATAATACAAAGACACAAGGCAAGGCACAGCAGCAAAAAGAAGGATTAGACAGCCTGAGTGTATTATCTTTGGAAGCAGAAAAGAAAAACTTAGTGGCGGCTGTATCAGAGGGTGTGCCCTTAGAAGAGGGGAAGGAGTCTTTAGCTATGCCAGCCAAAAAACCCAGGCAATCTGAAAGACCTGAATTGCAGAGGGCTTTGCTACAGGGAGCAGCCTATGAAAAGGAGCAACAAGAAGGAGGAGAGAATGAAACTGTGACATTGGAGAGTGTGCCTTGTAAGAAGGAGCTGAAGCAGCACCACCATAACGCACTATTCCAGGAGCGACAACAGTCTACAGATCTAGAGCAATTTAACAGCACACCGATTGCCAATGAAAAGAAGTCACAAGGAGGACAGAATGACATTAGTACTGATTCTGAGGGTGTCACATCCTTGCAGGAACTGCCCAACCAGCCAGGCATACCATGCAATGAAGAACATCAGCTTTTGGAGCAACAACCATTTATGGGCATTACCCATAAAGTGGAGAAACAAGTGATGTGTGGAGAGATGAATTCTGTCTCTAAAGGAGATGCCCACAGTGAAAACCAAGATTACCAAGACTTGTTCCACCAGGAGGTGCAGCAGCTGGTAGAACTAAAATGTCCAGACATTTTGCCCACTATGGGCACAGAGGAGAAACAAGAAGAGCAAGGGATGCTCCATCATGTGGACCTAGTAACAGAAACCTCCCCTAAAGAGATGGGGAATGATTGTCAACATTTGCTTGAACAGGGACACCAGATCCCTGTTATACCACAAGCGATAAGCTTTTCATTCCAGGGCACAACCTACAGGAAGAAACAGGAAGAAGAACAAGACACCAGAAGCTTCCCATCAGATAATGTTTTCAGCAAAACAGAAGACAATCAATACGATTCCCACCAGGTGGCTTTCCAAGCAGTTGCCCCAAAAAACATAACCACATTGTCCCTTGGTACAACGTTTACCATAAATCCTCAAAAACTGGCTCATATGAATTATGCACCCGAGGATGCTGTCGTCTACATTACAGAGCAGAAGCACCTGGAGACACAGAAACTTCTTTTACTAGAACAAATTAGCACACAACACCACAGTATAACAGATGAAAAAGAGCAGCAAGGAGGACTGGATCATGCACATTTTGGATCTAAGGAAATTGCCTGTATTGAAGAACAGGAGTACCAAGAGCCTGTTGTATTCGAAGACATTAGCATGCTGACTGATAATATAAGCTACGAGAAAGAACAGCAAAGAAAATTGGACTGTGGAGATACTGGGCCCGAGGGCATTTGTGACAAGGATGACGAGGATCACCAGGCTGCTCTTTACTTGGAAATGCAACAGCCTTTAGTACTTGCAAAGCTCAGCTCTTTGTCTTTGAATGAAAATTCTGAAATAGAACAGTGTGTAAGCAAAGACAACACAGACATTGGTGGCCTAGAAAGACACTCTCTGAAGGAACAGCATGTGGGATGGGATGGCCAGAGCAGATTGCTCAGTTTAATGCCCTCTAAAGAGGAAGCAGCAACCCAGGAAGTGCAACAGCCCCCTGCATCCCCACAGATGAGATGCATCGCAGAAGGCCAGCAACTGGAGGCATGGCACTGCCAGAAGGCGACTTCCTTACCACATGAGGAGCAGCAGCAGCAGCAGCAAAGGGAACCATTGAACCTGGGCATGACCTGTGAGGAACACCAGAAGAAGGAAAAACAGGGTCTGTCAAGCACCACATTCCCTTGTAACGTTACGGAGGGCGAGGGCCATGTGTAAGGTGGAGCTTTTCTCCACTTGAGGCAAAATCATGTTCACCAACAGTCAGAATTGCTACTTGCTCTGTCTCAGAAACTTTCTGCTGAAATATGAAAGCTTAAAAGAGATACTATTGGGTTTTTAAAAAATTTTGTGCAAAGGTACAGTATATATGTAGACAAAGACAAAAAGTAAACAAAACTGGAAATAATTGTTCCATTATGGCCAGTTGCTGAGCCTATTTGTTTCATAGTATAGGCTGCTAAAGCAGTACAAGGAAAATGTTAAGAGGACATGGGAGAGGAAGGGGTTATCCAGGGCACTCTGATTACTAGAAAAATCTAAACATGGTACATGCACATCTCTCTTTAGAAACAGGGAACGCAAGAGCCCTATTCAGACATTACAAGCAGGAGCCTTTATTCGCATACAGCTCAGAAAGCATATTGAAATTCCCACACAGCGTGTCATTTTGTCATCTCTCCGGGCTGGTCAGTCAGGGCTACAGTATTGGTCTGAAGAGGTGGATGCTGTAAGTGTGATGGGAGGTGCTTCCGTGACTGGCAGGCTCAGGTGCCCAAGCCTGCCAATCACAGAAGCGCCTGCCGTCACGCGGACAGTGTTAGCCTCTTCAGACACTGGCTGTATCTGTGACTGACCCACTGGGGCAGGTGTGTGAAGGATGTGCTGGGCAGGACCTTCGGCACACTTTCAAAGGCTGCATGCAAGCACAGCCTCCTGCTTATAATGTCTGAATAGGGCTAATGTGCACCTCCCAAATAGTTAAGGCAAGTACACACCGGTGAAAAATTATTTTTAAATCAAAGATGGCTAAAGACACATTGAGGTTATTCTCACCAGCAGCCCAACCCAGGCTAAGACAGCCCAGGCTGAGTTAGGCTGCTTGTCTGGTGTGCTGGGATCACTCCTGATCCTGGGAATCCCACCCTGCCTAACCCTACTTTGAACCCCAGCCTTTAGCCGGGGTTAAGAACACGATCGCACCCTTAACCCCAGCACCGGGGTCGTGTCTATGCTCAGAATCCATGCAGCCCATACATACATCGAGCTGGAAGGCAAGAGTGCTTGGCTGAGGGAGGATCCATTGAGAGATACCAGATAACTCCCTCCTCCAGCTCCCTGCTCTGCTGCTTGCCGCGGCCAGCAGCAGAGCAAACCGGGGATGGAGAATATGTGTGGGGAGGCAGGCAGGAGCCTGCCTCCCCACCAGCCTTCCCTGCCTGCCAGCCCATATGGTCATGTGCACAACCTCACTGATTGGTAGAAAAGCCTAAGGCCATGTGTGTGCGCATGTGTGGGTTTGTGTGTGCGCGCATGTGTGAGAGGGAGGGAGGGAGAGAGAGATTTACACCTCCATTCTGCAAATGGTGGGCCTGAGAGTAAAATCCAAATGCTTAACGTACTTCCACATCACCAACAAGTCAGAAAGTTGCCACACACATACACACCGTGATCACCAGAAAGGTCTGGTGATAATTAATAATTTTCTTTCCCACCATTCTGTTATTACTTGTTAGCCACATAGGGGAAAACATCCAGGCCTTTAGGTTTCCCCACTGAGGGTAACGATAGCGCGGAGGTGCGGAGAGTTCTTGAATTGGGGCCACACCATGGGGAAGGAAGGGTTAGACAAAGATGAAAATTACGGAGAGAGCATGGATATCTCATGTAACTTTTCATGTAACGGGAAACCACATGAGGGACTCAATGTTGAGCTGTAGGAGTTCTGTTGCCCTTTGACACATTTAAATCAGCCTTGGGAAAATTTCCGCCAGGGGCCAGAAATATGTATTTGTGCTTACAAAGCATAAGCTGAATTTATGAGGATATCATTGTCCATTGGCAGGCGTGTGCTGCTCCTCTGGAGGGGCTGGTAACCTCTACTATGGGTCTCAGAGTTGCAGGGGGAATTATTTTCCTCAGTTCCTCCTCCTGTTGGCCTTCTCTTCAGCTGACCTGACCTCTCTCTCGAGGACCCAGGCCCTCCGTCCAGCCAGTCCAACTCATCCTTGCCCCCCACTGGACTATAGAAGGCTGAGCAATCCCCTTCAAACTCCCTGCTTTGGTTCCCCTCCCTTCCTCTTCTGTTGCCATTGCTCCACCTGGCCCACCCTTTCCATGCCTGCACTTGGGTTCAGTCCTTGCTCTGTTTCCACTCAGAGTGGGAGCCCCACTATGTTAGGTGATGGGCATGGAGCAGCCAGCTTCTCATCCACAGGGCTGAAGTTCCAGGAGGAATTCCACACTTACCGATGTCTTCAGGTAAGGGTGGTGCAGGGTCCTGACAACAACAACCTAATATTTAATTCTTATATCAACCTGGGTCTGCAGCAGGAGCTCTAAAAGGTTATTATTGCAAACATTCCCAAGTCAGACAAATAGAACTTCCTCTGGCAGAGCAACACAAAGGCAACTCATCTGGAAGAGCTCATTTGTGTCCTAGGCATGGGGCCAGGCCGAGCCACCGAACAAGAGGAATGAGTACATTTTAAGGGTCACAGGGATCTGCCCAGCAGAAAGCACTCAGCTATGAGCCAGAGGAGACAAAGGAGGCTGATGACACATGAAGCTGAGCAGAACAGAGAGCGTGAGAAGGGATGGGAGGAGAGAGATGGGAGGAGGTATAATCAGGGGAGAGAGGTGCAGAACTTTAGAATTAAGATTGAGGCTGATGTGGAAATTGACAGGAAGTGGCAGCAGGCCAAAATTAATAGAATCAGAGTTACAAATCGCCTCCATCTTGGGAGTGTTCATATCTGTCAGGTGCTACAGCTTTCTGTGAGGGAGGGAGGGAGGGAGGGAGAGAGAGAGAGAGAGAGAAAGAAAGAAAGAAAGAAAGAAAGAAAGAAAGAAAGAAAGAAAGAAAGAAACAGTTTGAAGCAAATGATGTGGAAGTGATGTGACCAACTCTGTGTTTGTAGATTTAAAGCTTGTAGGGGTGGTCATTTGCGTGCTCAGCGTGTTGCTGACCATGCTACAAATGGCCTCCGTGCATGCATGGAGGCCAGATTTTGCCACTGCAAGGATGGGGAGAGTACCGCAGACCTGCCTCCTATTTGACTTTTAAAGGTACCTCTCACTTGCCGTTCCCCCTCTGCCCCTTACAAAACCTTTTTTTAACTTCAGAAGCAAAGAAAAATCTTCACTGGATTCCCCTTTACAGCCTCTCAAACCAGCAAACCAGACCTTGGATGAATTGGGCTTGGTCCAGTTCGATCATGGACCGGACCCCTTTCACAAGGGCTGGTCTGGTCCACAATCGAATTGGTTGAACTGGCCTGGTTTGTGGTGGACTGGTTTGATCATGGACCAGTTCAGCACACCCCTATAAGCTTGGCCTCTTCATCAGATCTGGTCCACTATCAGCATGATTATGTGGGTAGTGCAAAGTGTGTCCTATTTGATTCAGGGGGGCCTTGGTAATTCAGAGAGGGACCCCTGTTCAGACTTGTTGGGGGTCCCATTTTTGCTTCAGGCTGAACCCGGCAATCCTCTGAAGATTTGCTTTGGTGTTCGCCCCCCTTCCTATCCCTAAAAGGACTTACAGGACTAGGGGATTTGAGACAGGGCACTTTCCTGTATCTTTGCTCCTCATGGTGAGGGAGCAGACAGCATCTTCTGTGACTAGCATTTTAAAATGATTTTTTTCTTTATTTCCCCTAGAGTCCTAGGCATGGAGCAGGTGCTCATGAGAATTTTAGTCTTTTCTGAGACTGTAAACTATTGCTGCTTCATTCCAGTTTGCATGGTTTCAGCCCCAACCAGATGGTAGGGATGTGCAGGCAAGCTCATTTCAACCTGAGATCGATATCAAGCTGGTTCAATTCAAACAGTCTGAGTTCGAATGGGACTGGCCCCCAAAAGGTGGGGGTGGGTTGCCAGTCCGAATTTGAAGCAGACTGCCAGTCTAAATTTGAAGCAGACTGTCCCCACCCCCTGGTTTGAAGTTCAGGCTAATGGACCTGCTTGTGGGGTATACTCCGAGCAGTAAAGGGTATCCTGTAGCCCGGCCTGGACTGTCATTTGGGAGGATGGCAGGGGGTTTGGAGGAGCTCCTGCCGCCGCCTCTGATGTCTCCATCCCTGCTGCCTCCGCCATCTCTGCTGCCTTAATTTTAAAGGTAAATACTACTTTACACCACCACCAGGGAATTCCCTTTACTTGTAAAGGGGAATCATCGCTGGATCCCCCTTTACAAGTATACCCCCTGAGTCAGCTAAACTGGCTCAGTGGTTGAACTGGACTGGACCTGATTCAGACGACCCCGAGCCCAGACCAGGATGGGTCGGCTTGAATCCGGTCCAGATTCAAACCAGCAAATCTGGTTCCATGCACATTGCTACCAGATGACACTTCAGTTTGGATCAAAGAAAGCCAAAGCAGACCGAAACAGGTCAAAGTCAAATATGCCCCTTAAGCTTTGTCCAGTGTTAATGACTATACAACAGAAAACGCTCCAGGTATATATTTTATAGAGAATTATTTATTACAAGCACAGGGCATTCCCTAGTGTACAGAATAAGGGGGGAGCCCAAGTTGGAACTCAGATTCAAAAGCACACTGGAGTTACTGTTGGGATTTTGCCATAGACATTGTCTTAGTTCATTGTGTGGGGCATGCTTATCTGTGCTTGAATGTGTCTGTGTACGGGCTTGGAGGTGTTTGTCTCCTCCTCACTTGCTGTCCTTCAATTCAAACTGACAGGTTCTCTGTCTCTCTGCATAAAAGACTGTTCCTCTCTTTATTATTTTAATTAGATTTATGGTTTTACATTTTTAATGTTGGTTTTAAATGATTTTAATGTTAATGATTTTAATGTTTAAATGATTTGAATTGTTTAATTGATTTAGTTTTGATTTTAATTGTTAATTGATTTTAATTGTTTTTATTTTAATGTAAACCACCCTGAGCCATATTTGGGTGGAATATCAAATAAATAAATAGATAGATTAGATAGATAGATAGATAGATAGATAGATAAAATATTCTTAGCCTGTTTTAGTTAGTAATTAATATAAAACTCTTGTTTCCCAGTTAAAGTTGTTTCCTGGACAATTACTTATAGAGGATAAGTAATTTCTCTGAAACACTGGTTTACACAATTAAAATATTAGCTAAAATATAAAAATGGTTTGTGTATATTACTTATAGAGGATAAGTAATTTCTCTGAAACACTGGTTTATGGGCCCAGTTATGAAGCAATAAGTTATGAGCTAACAAAAAGTTTATAGGCAAGAAAGCTAGACAAGATTACTTTTGTATCTGTGGGGAAGCATCTATTGAACTGCTCAATGAAACAAACTACAGAAAGTGGTCCTTCAGATTGAAGAGGTAAGATCCATCTCCAGTTGCCGCCAGCTCTGCTGGTGGCCACACGGGACGGGCTTTCTCAGTTGCTGCCCCAAGACTGTGGAATGCGCTGAGATACGATACTGAGATACAATCCTCCCCATCTCTGACAATTTTTAGAAAACATTTGAAAACCCACCTCTTCACCCAAGCTTTTTCAGCTCTTTAACATTTTAAGGTTTTAATTTGTAGGTGATCTTTAAATAGTTAAATTGTTTTTGTATATATATTAGCCTGTTTTATGCTATTGTTAACCACCCAGAAACGTATGTTTGGGTGGTGTACAAATTTGATTTAAATAAATAAATAAATAAATAAATAAATAAATAAATATGTTGCTGAATAGTCTTGGACTATCTTATGCTCTGGAGAAATCAATAACAGCCGGCGTGGGCAAAGCCGGGGGTGGTGGTGAGAGGCACCATTAAGCATAAATTAGCAGGTGTTAACCTCCACTCCAGCCTCACCTGCAGACTGCTTCGAGCAGCAGTGAGCCACCCAGCATTCCCTGTGGTGGGGATCAGCTACACCACTAATCTGGCTTCCGCTGAGCCAATTCCCCGCTGGCAGCTAGGTGAGTGGCGGACCTGATCCCCCACCACAGAGAGTGCTGGGCGGCACATAGCTGCTCGGAGCAGCTTGCAGGTGTGGCCAGAGTAGAGGTAAGCACCTTCTAATTTATGCTTAAAGGTGCCTCTCACCCAGTGTTCCCTCTAACAGGGATTACCAAATGATATTGACTACAACTTCCATAATCCCCAAGCAAAAACCATTGCAGCTGGGGATTCTGGGGATTATTTATTTATTTATTTATTTATTTATTTATAATATTTATACCCCACCCCTCCAACATACTGCTGCTCAGGGCAGCTCACAACAATAAAATAGACACAGGACACAATAAAAGATTGTAGTCAACAACTTCTGGAATCCCTATTAGAAGGAACACTACTCTCACCACCACCACCCTGGCAGCACCTGCATCAGCAACCCGTGGAAGGAGCAGAGCTCAACAGAGAATGAAAAGAAACTACAAGAATGGGATTCTGCAAACAAGCAAGCCATGGGACACATATCTCTGACTGTAAGCAATCAGTTAATCTATCATATAGAAGATAAAAATACAGTGCTGTGAGATGTGGGAAAGATTGAAGGTCTTTCAACCAAAAAAACCACGAATAGTCAAGCTTCTCTTATGCTGCAGTTGTATAAGGAAAGATTCAAAGAGGGAGAGAGTTTGCAAGGGCACAGGTGCTCATTTTTGGGAATACTGAGAGAGTTGGAGCTGCAGGAGATAAATATGCCTGAACCAGCAAAGATTGGACTCTTGCTTAATACCTTGCCTAAAGAATATGAGGATATTGTCAATTTTCTGCAAATTAAAGAAAATGTGACTTTGAGTTTTGTGCAGGAGCGTTCGCAAGAGTTTAATTTGAAAAAGCAAACAGAAAGGGAGGAATGAGTTAAAAATCAAGCTTACGACGTTGCTGATGGTAGGCAATGTTTTATATGTGGAAGCACCTTGCATTTTAGGAATGCTTTTCCTAATAAAGAGCAAGGGAATTATTTTCAACAGAGAAAAGGGAGTAAGACTAAATTCCAGAAATATGGACTTTCTAACAAACTTGCCTATGCAAAAATGAAAGCAATGAAAATAATGCTGAGAAAGATTATAAATTGTGTGCTGCAAAATAAATCATCTTTTGATGCAAGTCAAAGTAGAAACAATATATATTTGGATAGTGGAGCTGCTTCACATTTCTTTAATAATTTGCAAGATTTCTCTGAGATAAGCATGGAATATAAAAGTCCTATATATCGTGTGAATGGGCAGCAAATTCTTGCAGAAGGAAAAAGAACAAGTTATCTCAAGTGTATTCTTGGTGCAATAGAATGCATGAAGTGTCTATTCCAGGGGCATATTTTGTTCTAAATTTGCAAAACAGTTTAATGAGTGTAAAAACAACCATAAGGCATGAATGCAGAGTTCTTTTCAAAAGAGACCATGGCTTTATTTTCAAAGGAGGTAAATTTCTGATGAAAGGCATGTTAAGAGATGGTCAACTATCTGAAATAGATTGCAAAAGAGAGCAAGCAAATGTTGCAAGTGAGTATGCACACAAAGATTGCATGAGTTTATGGCATCACCAATTTGGGCATTCAAGCAAGAAATGCATTTCAGAATTAGTTAAAGAACAATTGGCAAGAAACCTACAAGTCAAACCATGGAGATCTGAAGTTAAATGCATTGAATGTGTTAAAACAAAAGCAACAAGGGCACATATTCATTAACCACAGAAAGGCAATCCAGTGAGGTTTTGGATTTGATTCACAGTAATATTTGTGGGCCCTTTCCAGTAAAGACACCAGGAAAGAATCTCTATTTCCTGACTTTTATAGATGATTCTACTTGCTATTCTTACTCTTAGCTACCCAAAGAGAAAAATGAAATGTTGGCAAAACCCCTGCTAACTGGGCAAAGAGGCACCTTTTAAAGTGGCGATTATCTTTATTTAACAGGAGGAGAGTAACTGTCCCTATCCATCTCCAGCACAGGACCTCCAGTGACTGCTGCAGCTGGTGTCTATCTTATGTATCTTTTAGATTGTGGGCCCTTTGGGGACAGGGATCCATCTCATTTATTTATTATTTCTCGGTGTAAACCACCCTGAGCCATTTTTGGAAGGACGGTATAGAAATTGAGTAGACAAAAATAACAATAATATGTGGCTAGAGTAAGCAATAAATACTGTTTATAAATCTTTTAATTAGATCTGTATTTTTATATTTTAGCTAATATTTTAATTGTGTAAGATTTGTAGTCTTGTTTTAAGTTTTATGTGAACCTCTTTGAGATTGTTTTGATGAAAGGTGATATTGAAATTTAACAATAAATAAATAAAATAAACTATGGAAGAAAACCTAAGACTTTACACATTGATAATGGTGGGTGATATACTGGGAAAGATATTGAGCAATACTTAAAAGAACAAGGAGTTAAACATGAGAGAATAATTCCTTATCCTCCAGGGTAAATTGGAGTGGCAGAGAGAAAGACAAGAACTTCTTTCTATATGCGGGGAGAGAATCACCAAGGAAGTCTAACACAGACATTTTGAATTTCAGAAGAGGAAACTACTCCAAAATGAGGAGTATGGTGAAAAGGAAGCTGAAAGGGAAAATCAGGCAAGTCACTTCACTCCAGAATGCATTGAGTTTACACAAAACCACAATACCAGAAGCCCAGTTAGATCGTATACCCAAAAGGAGGAAAGGTATCATTAAGTCCAGTAGGATGCCAGCATGGCTAACTGGTACCGTCAAGGAAGCCATAAAAGGGAAGAAGACTTCCTTCCGAAGTTGGAAGGCCTGTCCAAATAAAGATAACAGAAAGGAACACAAGCTCTGGCAAAAGAAATGCAAGGTGACAATAAGGGAGGTGAAAAGAGAGTTTGAGGAACATTTAGCCAAAAGCATCAAGGGGAATAACAAAAACTTCTTTAAATACATCAGATGCAGCAAACCTGCCAGGGAGGCGGTTGGACCATTAGACAATGAGGGAGTGAAAGGGATTATTAAGGAGGATATGCAGGGTGTAGCAAGGTTGGAGTGGGTCTGGAGGTGAGATTTTAAAATGGGCCCCTCACTGCTGATTAACAAAAGAGACTTTCAACCATGCAATGTGATCATATGTATGTTTTCTCATAAATCCGAACCAGTTCAGTACAGTTTGCTTCCAAGTAAGTGTGTAGAGAATTGCAGCCTCAGTCAGTAAATCTAAGCACATTTAGCGGGAAGTACATTTCACTGAAACCTAAAGGACTTTGTAATCTTTTGTCACAAAACAAGCCACTTATAGGACTTTTTATGGTTTTTAAATTTAAAAAATATTAAAAACCAACAATTTGTCCAATCTACTTCAATTTTAATACACATATTTCTCCCACATCTCTCTGCTCAGAACCAAAGCCCTATGCTCAGTCATTCCAGGTGATCAAAAAGCTGGGGCTGAAATGTTTTTGGTTTTTTGTTTTTAAATGAAGGCAAAGGGCAGATTCTTCCATATCGGGGGGGAACTACTTTTTTAAAAAATAGGGTTTTTTAAAATTAAAAAATATATATTAAACCAGCAAATTCCTCAATCTCTGAATTAAATATCCAGAGTCATTTCAAGCTGCCCTACACCCCCCCACACACCTTATATTAAAGCTCTATGGCAAGCAATCCCTAAATATCTGTGTGTGTGTGTATATATATATAACCACAAAAAGGAAATCACATCCTACCTCCATTACTAAGCCTGAGGAGTCAAAAGCTGGGCAGAGCTGTGGTGGGCAAGGGCAGCCAGCACTGGCCACCCTGCCTGCCTCTCTCCCTCCTTCCTTCCTTCCTGCCTGCCTGCCTGCTGGCACTCAAGTTCAGGCTACAAAGAGGCCTGCACGGAGCCCTCTCTGGAAGCCCAGCCCACCCACTGAACAGCTGAGAGGCAGAGACTGAAGGGGCTGCAGCAGCTTGCAGGCAGCTTCACTCCACTGGCCAGAGCAGGAGGGCTAGCAGGAGAGGGGGCCAGCAGGCAAGGCAAGGGGGACTGGCTAAGGGGCCTTGGGGGGCCCTCCAGGCCCTGTGGGCCTAGAGACAGTTGTCTCCCCTTGCACAATGGAACTTATGCCCCTGAGGATATGGAGGTTGCAGAGAAGCTAAATGAGTCCTTTGCGTCCATCTTCACAGTAGATGATACTGAACATATACCTGTTCCTGAATCAGGCTTATCAAGGATGGAGGCTAAAGAACTGAGTCAGATTGAAGTGACAAGAGATGATGTTCTAAACTGTCTAGAAAAACTGAAAATAGCAAATCGCCAGGGCTGGATGGCATCTATCCAAGAGTCCTCAAAGAACTCACATGTGAAACTGTCGACCTCCTTGCTAAAATATATAACTTATCCCTGCAATCAGGCTCTGTATCAGAGGACTGGAAAGTAGCAAATGTAACACCCATTTTCAAAAAGGTATCCAGAGGCGATCCAGGAAATTACAGGCCGGTTAGCTTAACGTCCATTCCAGGCAAATTGATGGAAAACATCCTCAAGGATAAAATTGTAAAGCACATAGAAGAACAGGCCCTACTGGGAGAGAACCAGCATGGCTTCTGCAAAGGTAAATCTTGCCTCACAAACCTGTTTGAGTTCTTTGAGAGTGTCAACAAGTGTGTATATCAAGGTGATCCAGTTGACATAGTATACCTGACTTCCAAAAAGCTTTTGACAAAGTTCCTCATCAAAAACTCCTGAGGAAACTTAGCAGTCATCAGATAAGGGGACAAGTACATGTGTGGATTGCTAACTGGTTGAAAGACAGGAAACAGAGGGTAGGTATACATGGAGAGTTTTCACAATGGAGGGAAGTAAGAAGTGGGGTCCCCCAGGGATCTGTACTGGGAATGGTGCTATTTAATTTATTCATAAATAGTCTAGAAGCAGGTGTATGCAGTGAGGTGGCCAAAGCGGCAGATGATACCAAACTCTTTTGGGTAGTGAAATCCCAAATGGATTGCGAAACGCTCCAAAAGGATCTCTCCAAACAGGGGGAGTGGGCGACAAAATGGCAAATGTGGTTCAATGTTGGCAAGTGTAAAGTGATGCACATTGGGACGAAAACCCCAACTTCAAGTATACATTGATGGGATCTGAACTTTTGGTGACTGACCAGTAGAGGGATCTTGTGGTCGTGGTGGACAGCTTGTTGAAAGTGTCAATTCAATGTGTGGCAGCTGTGAAAAAGACCAATTCAATGCTAGGGATCATTAGGAAGGGGACTGAATATAAAACTGCTAATATTATAATGTCCTTATACAAAACTATGGTGCGGCCACACCTGGAGTACTGTGTACAATTCTGGTCACCACATATCAAAACGGACATTGTAGAACTGGAAAACGTGCAGAAGAGGGCAACCAAGATGATCAGGGGCCTAGAGCACCTTTCTTATGAGGCAAGGCCACAACACTTGGGCTATTTAGCTGCAGGGAGACATGATAAAGGTCTACAAAATCATGTGCGGTGTGGAGAAAGTGGATAGAGAGAAATTATTCTCCCTCTCACATAAGTCTAGAACAGGGGTCATCCCATGAAATTGATTGCCAGGAAATCTAGGACCAAAGAACGGAAGTACTTTTTCACACAACGCATAATCAGCTTGTGGAATTCTCTGCCATCCCAAGATGGGGTGACCGCCAACAACCTGGATGGCTTTAAGAGGGGTTTGGATAATTTCATAGAGGAGAGGTCTATCAACGGCTGCTAGTTGGAGGGCTATAGGCCACCTCCAGCCTCCAAGGCAGGATGCCTCTGTTTACCAGTTACAGGGGAGTAACAGCAGGAGGGAGGGCATGCCCTCAACTCCTGCCTGTAGGCTTCCAGTGGCATCTAGTGGGCCACTGTGTGAAACAGGATGCTGGACTAGATGGGCCTTGGGCCTGATCCAGCAGGACTGCTCTTATGTTCTTAACTTTGATTGAAATGTCCAGAGGTATGCTTCTTGACTCAGGTCTGGAAAACAAATACTGGGGAGAAGCTATAATGACTACAACTTATTTACAAAATAGGCTTCCCTCTGAAACTAAAGGAGTAATACCTTTTGAACTGTGGAATGGGAGAAACCCTAACTTAAAGTATTAGAGTATTTGGATGCAAAGCAAGTGCATATATTCCTAAAGAACTAAAGGAAGATTGTAAAAGTGAAGAAGCAATATTCATTGGTTACGCACTGAATAGGAAGAGCAACATAATACTTGATCTTATCTCAGAGACCGTTAAACTGTGCAGGGTTGCATATTTTGAGGAGAGGCAAAAGTCAAATGCCAATACAATTTCTCACTGTGACCTGGTTTTTCCAATATGTGAAAAGACTGAACAGCAACCTCAGCAACAAAATGAATATGTAATCATAGACTATGATACACCCAAAGCATAGGAGGGCCGCTACACTGGCATGCTGCCATGTACTTCCCTCAGCCATGCTTGAAGGTCTCTGTAGGAAGATCCCAATCTTAGAGCACATGTGCCCCTGCAGCTCAGGGCAGGTAGAAACAGCAGGACATGTTCTTCTGCAGTGCCTGTTCTACAGGGACATCTGAGCCTCCCTCATCTTATCACTATTACATGGCTATCCTGGGTTAATGGACCTGTTTTACACAGGTCCATTAACAGGTCTTTGCTGCTAGCAACCCTGCTGCCAGCTACAGTGTCGCCAGGTTCTGTGCAGCAGTGATTAATATCCGGCAGATGATGATCACGTGTGCCCAGAGCCCACCTCTGTGAACTGGAGGACAGCCATGGCTAGTGCCTTAGTGTGGCAATCCAACAACCTATAGACCCGCAACTTCCTGGCTACTATTTTACTGGTTTATATTTCTGTGTATATTATATGATATCCTTTTAACGCATATTAGTTCTTATTATTTTAAATGATGACTGTCATGATTTTATGTTTTAAATCTTTTAAAGCCTTTTCTTACTTTATAAGCATGCAATGCAATCTAGAGTACTGCTATATGGTTTATTCCTATGCTTCTTATTGTAGCCGTAGTTAAATCAAAATGTAGCCCAGAGTTTACTATGTCTCTTATTAGAGCCATAGCTAGATTTTTAGTGCAGTAACATGTCTATTTTTAATATTTCAAATCATTTTATGTTAATAATATATTTTAGTGTCTTTTATATTTCTTATTGTATATTTTAAACCATCTTATGATAGTCTTAGAGTATAAAATCTATTTCTACTTAGGTTTTAAAATGTACTTTATGCTGGTCTGTGACCGTAATAAAGATTGATTGATTGATTGACTATGATACAACAGAGAGATTCAATTGAGAAGGGGAGTTTGAGACAGAACCAGAGAGATCCATTCACGGAAGGGAGACTGAGATGGAACAAGAGGTGAGATGCTCAAGCAGAATTAATAAAGGGATTCCACCTTAAAAGATTGTCACTGGCAGCCAAAGAGACAATGTCAGAACCTACAGACTGGCACAAAATTGAAGGCCTGCCAGATTCAGAGACAGATAAATTGCTGCAATCAGGAAAATAAAAGATTGCATCATGCCATAAAACAGAACATGGGTCTTGGAATGCAAGAATGAGGCAATGAGAAAGGAAATGTTGGGCTTTTGCCATGGACATTGTCTCAGTTCCTTGTGTGAGGCATGCTTGTCTATGTTTGAATGTGTCTGTGTACGGGCTTGGGGAAGGAGCCACAGTATTGCTGTCCTGAATTCAAACTTGCTTCCTGTACAATTACCTATAGATGATAAGTAATCTCTCTTCAGCGATTACTTGCAGCATTAGATGCTCCCTAATATCTGGAGAGGCCCAATAACAGCCATATTGTATTGACTGGCACATTAGGAAAGCACAGACATGTCTTCTAATCTAACTGAATTGTACACAAAAATTGTACATGTCGTAGCTTACCACTCATGCCTCCATAGGGACATAAGTCCACAGCTTGGAGGTGCTTTTGGATGCAGCACTGACCTGGGATGCCTAGATGACAGCTGTGGCCAGGAACACCTTTTACCGGCTTGAGCTGGTATGCTGGCTGTGTCTGTATACAGAGAAATTGGAACTGGCTTAGACTAGGCAACTGTAATGTGCCATACATGGGGTTGCCTCTGCAGATGGTTCAGAAGTTTCAGTGGTCCAAAAATGTAGTAGCAAGTTTTCAGCTTGGCCCAGAAATGTAGCGGCAAAATGTAGGGGGCAGATCACTGAGAGCACTTTATGCCTATTTTGCTCCAATTGCACGAGCAGCCAGTTTATTCCAGAGTCTAATTTGAAGTGCTTTCATTTATTTAATCAGGCTTAAAGGTTTTTGCCTTTGAAGCCTCTTATGTCCTGGAGCCAGATCCAGGTCATAAAGGATCTGGCTCCATAAAGCCGGGGTCATAAGGCAAGGGTTCTCAAACCTGGGTTCCCGGATTATGGGAGCTGAAGTCCAACAACATTTGGGGACATAAGTTTGAGAACCCTTGTGTTAAAGAATTGTCTACACCTAATTCAGTCTGCTTAGGCTGAGCAGATATGCTGCTGGGACCCTACTCTTGAGCCTGCCTTTAACAGGACTTTTTCAGTGGTGGTCCCTCCCCAAAGAGATGAGAATGTCCCCCTCACTTGTTGTTTTTAAAAGACAACTGGAATAAGAAATAAACCTTTCTTTTCTGAAAGGCCTTCTCACTTTGACCTCTCCTCGGGGTGTTTTTAATATGTTGCTGCTGGATTGATTATTGTATTGCGTGCTACTTTTACATTTTTAATTGTTTTGCATTTCTTGTTGTATAATTGTCATGACTGTTGTAAACCACTCGGAGTTTTTACGATAAAATGGAGTAGAAATCTATTACCTAAATCAAGGGGGGTTTCCTATGCACATGTGAAACTGCCTTCGACTGAGTCAGGTCAGTGGCTCATCTAGATCAATATTGACTGGCAGTGGCTCTCCAGGGTTTTCAGAGAGGGGGCTATCCCAGTCCTACCTGGAGATGGGAGGGATTGACATGGATATCTTCTGCATGCAAAGCAAGCGCTCTTCCACTGTGCTATGGTTCTTCCCCCTCCTCTTATACTGCTTCACACATTCAACTCCCACTTATTTTCTCTGTCTGATTATGTACACAGCTGCAAAGATTCCTATGGTCATGGCAGCTTGAAAAAGAGCATACACAATCATGAGACGGCTGTTGGTGGTCTTTCCTTACTGCACAGTTCATACTGCTTTTCGTTAGGTAAGATAAAAAGTATTTAAAAAGCAGACACAACTGAAACAAGCCCTACAGAATAAGGGAAACTGAAAAGAAAAACTACACACACCTAGAATTCTAGTAACAGGGAACCACAACTGGGTTTTGTTTTTTGTTTTTTGGTTTTTAAAACATTTATATCCTGCTCTTCCTCCAAGGAGCCCAGAGCGGTGTACTACATACTTGAGTTTCTCTTTCACAACAACCCTGTGAAGTAGGCTAGGCTGAGAGAGAAGTGACTGGCCCCGAGTCGCCCAGCTAGTTTCATGGCTGAATGGGGATTTGAATTGTTCAAATGAATGTTGAACAACTGTTCATAAATAGGTAGAATCCATTTCATTCCATATCTTGTAAACATCCCATTACAAGCTCAAGGTTGTCTCCCCTCCTTTAACTGAACGATCTCACGCAGTTCGGATATTGAAAAACACCAAACAAATAAATTTGTGCAGATGTACACCTGCCAGGTATTTGACTCCAGGCATATTGGATTTCTTCGGAAAGATTTTCACTCCCCTAGTGTGCCAGCCAAGCAACTGCAATAGTGTGGAATGTGTGAGCATCATATGATGTGCTTATTATGGTTATTTCTCTGCCACGGCAGCACAGGAACCCCTTTGGGGCTAGATAAAAAGTTTGCCAAAAATATCATTTAAATATCCTTTGAATCAAAACAAGATAAAAAGGAGACCAGCGCCACCAGAGTCAATGCTTCCACTTCCAAAACATATGCTCCAATAAAACATGAAAGCTTTGGGGGCCTGCTTTTTGCAAGCTTCAGTAGCTCATGCTTCCTTCCCCTCTCCCACACCCCATGATCTATTATTCAAATCCATCGCCTGAATTTGCGTACTAAATGGCATGCTACACATTCTCCATGGTCTGCTATTTATTTAAGGAAGCCTTATCATCTCCAAACATCATATTAAAGAAGACAGATTGCTTATCCGAGACAATCATTTTGTGTGTGTATTATTTGTCCCTGCTCAGGACACCAGATCGGAGGACATCCAGCGGAGCATCTTTGACATTACGGAGCAAGAATAAAACAAATGCAAAAAGCAGATACAACTGCCAGAAAGCACTCGGGGCTCAGGAAGTCAAGGCTCCCCCCATCCCGTCTGTTCACTCACTGGCTGAGAGCCATCCCTCAGTGCTCAGAGCTTCCACCACAGCTCAGTGAGGGGGACATCGCTTGGGAAGGCTTGAGGCTGGCAGAAGCTTTGTGTTTCATTTTGTCCTTCAGGAGTTGTGTGCCCACATTAGAGAAGACAAGCAGCTTGCACGTCTCCAGCCATGCCGAGTTGGCCCTCTCCTGCTGAGTGCCATATATACATTTTTTAAGAGCCCTCAAGCTGTATCTTTCTACTCCCAAAGCAACATTGCATTATACATTATAAGTGAGGTGATATTTTTTTTTAAGTGGGTTGATAGCTCTTTAAATAAATAAGGCTATTCACATGACCGGAGGTGGGGCGCGGGGGTGTGTGTTAAGGCTGTGCTGAATGTACCTCCCCACAAACGGTCTCCTTGACTTCCCCGCCACTTCCTGGCCATGCACACAAGCAGTTCTCCTGGAAGCCATGCAGCGTTCTGGAGGCCAGGACCATGTGCCCCGACCTCTGGGAATCCCACAATGCGCCATGCGATGAGCGCTGTGCATTGGGGGGATTCCCGCATCAGATGGGTGCCCACTTAACCCTGGCTCAAGACTGGGTCCAAAAGGCGGCTTAGGTCCCAGCAGCACCGGGATGCATCTTGATCCTGGCGCTGCACATGAGCAGCCTTTATGTGTGGCTAAGCCTGTCATTTGTCACACAGAGCAAAAAACCCCAAGCACAATCTCGGTAACTCTGATCTTCATAACAGCAAAAATTAGCATTCTGTCTTCTGTGGCGAGTTTACATGCATCACCCTGCCACTGAGGTGAGCTGGTTAAATGCATAACCCTACCATTAGGGTGAAATGCATAAGCCAACCAATCCTTAAAGTTAAACGCATAACCCTAGAGAGTTGGTCTTGTGGTAGCAAGCATGAATTGTCCCCTTTGCTAAGCAACTGGTTTGCATTTGAATGGGACATTACATGTGAGCACTGTAAGATATTCCCCTTAGGGGATGAGGTTGCTCTAGGAAGAACATCTACATGTTTGCCTGTAGAAGGTTCCAAGTTCCCTCCCTGACATCTCTAAGGTCAGGCTGAGAGAGAGACCTGCCTGTAACCCTGGAAAAGCTGCTGCCCGTCTGGGTAGACAATACTGAGCTAGATGGGCTGTGTGCAGTGTCGCAGTATATGGCAGCTTCCTATGTTCCTAACCCTCCCCCTAAATGAATATCCATAAACACAGGTTCTGATGTAATGGCAGCACTGCAAATTCAGAAGCCCTGAGCGGTTAAAAGACCTGCTTCCGGTTGCGGGGGTGATATGCCAAGACTGGCTGTGTCATATGGACCCACCAATCATGTCAAATTCTTCCCCTACTTGCAGTATGGAACCTGGCATCTGTAGCCAAGACTTGAGCGAGGGACAGATGTTGGTTTACATACCACAAGTAAGGCAGAATATGCAGGCATTTGTGGGCTCATACAACATGCCCAATCTCGGCATATTACCCCATGGCCAGAAGTAGGTTTCACATGTGCACTTTGGGCTCCTGAACTTGCGGTGCTGCTGTTAAACTTGACCCCAGCCTAAGATTGACCAAGAGCACACCCCTGAATCTAATCTAATCTAATCTAATCTAATCTAATCTAATCTAATCTAATCTAATCTAATTTATTTATTTATTGTTCATTTGTATAACTCCTTTCATTAAGGCAATCTCAGAGCAATTCACAGTATAATTAAAAAAAAAATACCAATATCAAATTTACAAATCCATTGAAAAGTTAAACATGGGCACCATCCAAACAAATAAAACACAGCATACAGAGCAGCGGCCGCCACCAAGTTTTTACTTGCTTTCTAAAACTGTAATGGAGACTGATGCTTACCAGGGGAGCATTCCAAAACCTGGGGGCAATGACTGTGAAGGCCCTGCCCTGCATGCACAACTGAGCCCCCTCCGATGATCTTGTCAGGTTGGCAGAAGGTGGTCCTTCAGATAGCCAGAGTCCAAATCATTAAGGGCTTTAAAGGTCAATACTGATACCTTGAATTGGACCTGGAAACAAATTGGCATTCAATGCAGTTCTTTCAAAATGAGAGTGATATGGGTAACTCTGGTCATGACCCAAGCTGCCACATTTTACACTAGCTGCAGTTTCTGAATATGCTTCAAGCGAAGCCCCACATAGATTGTGTTACAGTAATCCAGCCAGAGGCGTAGCTAGGGGAGTGGGGGCCCGTGTTCATCCCTCTCTCTGGCGGCCCCCCAGAGTGAGGGAGATAATGAAGAAAATAGAGAGGGGTGGACCTGGAGGGCCCTGAGGAGCTGGGGGCCCATGTTCTTTGAACCCTTTCGCTCAATTATAGCTACGCCCCTGAATCGAGCCATGGCCAGATTTGCCTTCTTGAGGCAAATCTCAAGAATCTCAAATCTCAAGAATCTCAAATCTCAAATCTCAGGCACAGCTGGCGCACTAGCCAAAATTAGTGAGAAAAGTAGAGCTGGGTCCAGCAATACCTCCAAGCTACGCACTTGCCCTTTCAAGAGGAGTGCAATCCCATCCAGAACCAGTCAAATCCCTTCATCCTGATTGGCTTCCCTGCTGACCAACAGCACCTCCATCGTTTCTGGATTCAGTCTCAGCTTACTAGCCCACATCCAGCCCATCCCTGTTGGCAGCCCCTGATTCAGGACATCCACTGCCTCCATGGACTGGATTCATACTGCAAGGCGCTTAGCCTGTTCCACATTTATTTCCTTATGTGAGTTATACTCTACTTTTCCACATGAACCTCTACTCAGAGCCAGCGTGGTGTAGTGGTTAGAGTGCTGGACTAGGACCGGGGAGACCCGAGTTCAAATCCCCATTCAGCCACGAAACTAGCTGGGTGACTCTGGGCCAGTCACTTCTCTCTCAGCCTAACCTACTTCACAGGGTTGTTGTGAAAGAGAAACTCAAGTATGTAGTACACCGCTCTGGGCTCCTTGGAGGAAGAGCGGGATATAAATGTAATAATAATAATAATAATAATAATAATACATTTAGCCCAGGAACGTAATGCCTCCGCTCCGTGATGAAGATGGAAACAGACTGCCACCACACCCTACAAGGAACCTTGTCGACTGAGACATGATCTCTCTGTTATTGCCACCTGTCTAATCTATATATTTTCCAACAGGTTTGTGACATTAACAGATGACCAGGCAATTGCAATCCCCCCTCCCATGCACACTTCTCCCTGTGCCTCCTCCCCAACCCTAGGGAACCAAGCAGTTGACAATGGGTGTTTGATTAATCACAGTAGCACTGAACAGAGGCAAAAGAACATTAGTTCTTTCAAAATGTTGGTATTTGTTCCTGAGCTACTAAGGAGATATTAAAAAAAAAAAAAAAACTGGAAGAGAAAAAGAGCGGGGGGTGGGGGAAGCAACGCACTCAAGAGAAACTCCTAGTTCTTTACATGAGAAAGAAATCTGAGCCCTAGATTCACACATCCTTAATAAATAAGCAGAACATTATTAGTTTACTTAATTCTTTCATGCAGCAGTTACTAATGCTGCCCTGTGCTCCAGTGAGACAATAATGCAGATTACAGAAAAATGTCTTTTCGACATACTAAATGTTATCCCAAATACCAAGAAAATCCATTCTATTAAAGTAATGCAGCACTTCAGCAGAAAAGCACAGTATTTAAATGCATCACCTAATTTTCACCACATTCAATCTGGAAATGAGTTAAGCTAATCATATGTCCAGCTTTTGTTCCCTTCGGGGAAAGGGCGGGGGAGAAGCATATCAACAACAGAAAGATCTCGGTTCTGGGGAAAATAGTAACATTTGCATGATACTGGGAATTTAATGTGGGGAGTGACATTTAAAAGCTATCGGAAGTTACAGTAATATGGAGGGGATATAGTTATCCTTTGAGGAATATTTGTCAAACAGAACACCCTCTTCCTTTATTACATGAACAACTCAGGTATATACAATTTTTCCTTAGTAAGGGACAGTTTGTCAAAAGCCAAAAAAACAAGAAACAGGTTGTTCCAGCCAATGGTTAACTGATGTGTTTCTGAAACATGGGTGTCCAGGTCTTATTTCATCTACTACTATAATGTATTGAGTATCATAACACCATATAACACCTCCAGACTTGACTACTGCAATACGCTCTATATGGGGTTGCCTTTGTACGTAGTCCGGAAACTGCATTTGGTACAGAATGTGGCAGCCAGGTTGGTCTCTGGGTCATTTCGGAGAGACCATATAACTCCCGTATTGAAGTAGCTACACTGGCTGCTGAGATGTTTCTGGGCAAAATACAAGGTGCTAGTTATAAACTATAAATCCCCAAACAGCTTAGGCCCTGTGTATTTAAGAGAACGTCTTCTTTGCCATGACCCCCACCGCCCTTTGAGATCATCTGGAGAGTTTCATCTGCAGTTGCCACCGGCTCATCTGGTGGCTATGAAGGGATGAGCCTTCTCTGTTGCTGCCCCGAGACTCTGGTAAGTGCTCCATGCTGCGATAAGAGCCTCCCCAGACACCTTTTTAAAAGTCTCTAAAGACGTCTTCTTTTTTACCCAAGCATTTTAACTTGACTGTGGTTTTAAACAGTTTCAAGGTTTTCAGTTTTACACTGTTTTACATTGTTGTAAACTACCCAGAGACAGAAGTTTGGGCGGTCTACAAATTTGGCGGGGGGTGGCGGGGTGTGTGTGTGTGTTAAATAAATATATATTATGGAGCCCTACTGGCATTCTGTTCAGTTCTACTGGACCCACCTAAAAAGAGCCATTATAGAGGTGGAAAATTTACAGAAAAGGACAGCTGAAGTCATCAAGCATTGGAGTGCTTACAGGATGAGAGGTTAAAGTATTTGGGGCTTTCTACTTCAGAAAAAAAAAGATGACTTAAGGAAAGACATGAGAGAGGTCTATATAGTCTTGAACAGTGTGGAGAATTAGACAAATACATGGACAATTATTCTAGCAACAACCAGTGATGTTGTTGCAAATTCAGAAGTGCAGGTGCTTCCAAGACAGCCCCTATGGACATGCCCACCCTGACTGCTGCAGAAGCTAAGAAGTACCAGCACTCCATCCCTGTGCATCCCCCCTCCACTACACCCTGGAAACAACTATTAGAAAAGAAAGCAGGAAGATCAGAGGCAGGATATCTCTGAGTAGCACATGCCGAGGACAAGAAGAGTATCATTTTCATGCCCTTCATGTGAGCTTTCAAGGGCATCTTGCTGGCCACTTGTGGAAACAGAAGGTTGAATATTTAGATTAAAACTATTTATACAGCAGTTTTCAAGGGGGAAAAATTCAAAGCCATTTACATAGGAAAAGGAATGGTTGGTTACCTGATGATGGTTACCTGATCCAAAGAGTGGGGATGTGTGAGCCAGACATTAGCCTGTTTTGGCTCAAATCTGGATCAGATTCAAGCCACTCCGGGCAACTTGGGTTTGGGCTTGATTGAGACATGGCCCAGTCCAGTCCACCACCGAGCTGCCTTGTGAGCCAGCTCAAGGGCTGAATGGGTAAACTTATGGCTTTAAGAGGGGTTTGGATAACTTCATGGAGGAGAGGTCTATCAATGGCTACTAGTCTGAGGGCTATAGGCCACCTCCAGCCTCCAAGGCAGGATGCCTCTGAGTACCAGTTGCAGGGGAGTAACAGTAGGAGGGAGGGCACGCCCTCAACTCCTGCCTGTAGGCTTCCAGTGGCAACTGGTGGGCCACTGTGCGAAACAGGATGCTGGACTAGATGGGCCTTGGGCTTGATCCAGCAGGGCTGGATTCTTATGTTCTTACTACCTTTTCCCTCCCTCACCCCGCCACTCCCTTTCCAGATGTCGAGCCAGTTCAATTCTGAGCTGAGTTGCACATCCCTACCAAAGAGGATCACAATCAGAAAAGGGAGATACCAGTATCTGGAATATCTGGAAGGGGCACTGTGCTGCATTGAATAGGGATAGCTGCTCTCCCCCTGCTAAATATAAGAACACCTCCACTTTCCCAAGTGCCTCTTTGGCCATTTAAAAAAAAGGATTAGATGGATCTTTATTAGATGGAACAAAGCAAATTTTGGTCTGGTTCAGATGAACACAGCCCTCTGCAATACCCTTCTACATCAAGGGGTTTTCATTGGAATCGCCCCTCTACACATGCTGGAAAACTCTGTTTTGGCCCCTTATGTCTTTAGTATAGTGCTGACAGTTCACCAGGCATCACGTGGAATATACTGTACTGTATACATGCCATGGTCACAGCCCAGAGTACTTGTGTTGTGTTAAGGGTATTTGTGGCAGCAGTAAACTCTCTGCATGCTGCAAAGGATTGAACAAAGGGCTATGTTGCATGCATACCACCCCTCTTCTCCACCACTGAATATGCCTTGCCATTGCCATTCCAGTTCCTGCCATGGGATATAACCAAGGGCTATGTTAGTGATGACTCTTCATTTTCAGCAGCAATTCCAGCCTTCATCTCTTGCCTGTGGCTTCCAAGAGGTAACTGGTGTTGGTGGGCCAGTGTGGGAAACAGAATGCTGGACTAGATAGGCCTTGGGCCTGACCCAGAAAGGCTGTTTTATGTCCTTAATTTGGTGTGCATCTTGTTTGCTAACCAATGCTTCCACCACACCACTAGGCTTGCTATGGCATTCCCACTTAAACAGCAGTTACTGCCTTACTATCACATGGGATATGACCTGAAGACAGTCTCTAACAATGACGTGCTATACTAAAAGCATGCACAACCATTACTATAACATGATTTTCTATACAGTGGTCCCTCTACTTACGAAATTAATCCATTCCGAATGCACATTTGTAAGTCGAAAAGTTCATAAGTCGAAAAGCGGTTTCCCATAGGAATGCATTGGGAACGGATTAATGCGTTCCGGAGCCTAGAAAAAAGACCCAGACCCCCAGTAAGGCTTGCAAACTGCACAGGAACATTTCTTTTCAAGAATAAACAGGCAGTAAACAGGCAGGCAAGTCAAGGAAACCGCATGTAAAATTCGTAAGTCAAGGAAACCGCATGTAAAATTCGTAAGTCGAGGAAACCCCATCTAAAAATTTGTAAGTTGAAAAAACCGCATCTAAAACCGGATCTAAAACTGCCGTTTGTAACTCGAAAAATACTTATGTCGAGTAGTTTGTAAGTCGAGGGACCACTGTATTTGGTTTTAGACCTATGAAGGAAGATGTACTTGGCTGTATAATGACATGCAGACAAGATATGCAGACAAGACTATCCCAATGCATTATTTAAGATCCTGATGGGGCAAGATAGAGAGGCCTTGGGGCTCTAGTCTAAACATGCAAGACAATAATAAAAGGAGAAGCTACAAAAAGATCAGTAGGAAGGGACAGGGAAGATAACAGTGGCAGGAGCGTAACTATAATAGGGCAAGGGGAAACAGTTGTCTGGGGGCCCACTGCCTTGGGGACCCCCAGAGGCAAGTCACATGACTGACTCCCCCAGCTGTGCAACCACCTGGGCTTCCTTCAGTTGTATTCATCCTCCGAAACTGATGTGAATGTTAAGACCTGGAGCTACCAGAACAGCATGTCTTTCTCTCTAGTACCATTAAATGAAAAAGGTTTACAAAACTTTTTTAAAAAGGTTCTATTCATGAGCTGAGCTTCAGTGAAGGGGGGCCCATTTTAAAATCTTGTCTCTGGGCCCACTCCAACCTTGCTACACCCCTGAACAGTGGAGTCGGGCTCATTGATGTTGTTGCAAATTTAGAAGTGCAGGCACTCTCCATGATAGCCCCCATAGCCACACCCACTATGACAGTCACACCCATCCCAATGACCACACTCCTCAGATAGATGCAATAACTGGGAGGTTTCTGTTACAAGAAGAAACAGTCAAGGCTCTAACCAGACTATGCCAGCAAATTTGGAGAACGACACAGTGGCCAATAGATTGGAAGAGGTCAGTCAACATACCCATACCAAAGAAAAGAGACTTAACAGATCGCACAAAGCATCGCACAATATCCTTAATTTTACATGCTAGCAAAATAATGCTCAGGATCATCCAACGCAGATAAGAGCCCTACATGGAAAGAGAAATGCTGGATGTTCAAGCTGGTTTCAGAAAAGGCTGAGGAAAAAGAGACATCATTGCCAATTCATGCTGGATAATTAAGAAAGCCAAAGAATACCAAAAAGAAGTCAATATGTGCTTTATTGACTACAGAAAAGTCTTTGATTGTGTTGACCATGTCAAGTTGTGGAATAATCTCATTGTTCTCATGAGAAACCTATACACAGGACAGGAAGCCACAGTCCAGATGGAACATGGTGCAACAGACTGGTTCCAGATAGGCAAAGGAGTAAGACAAGGCTGTATACTTTCTCCTTATTTATTCAACTTATATTCTGAATATATACTGAGAGAAGCTGGATTGGAAAAAGATGAGCGTGGTTTTAAAGTTGGAGGAAGAAACATCAGTAACCTGCGCTACACTGATGACACTACTCTGATAGCTGAGAATGTGAATGATCTGCTAGTTCTAGTAATGAAAGTCAAGGAGCACAGTGAAACAATGGGACTACGACTAAATGTAAAGAAGACTAAACTAATGCCAATGGGTACAGCAACCAGCCTCAGAACTGATAATGAAGACACTGAAGTGGTGGATAGCTTCTGCCTTTTAGGATTGACTTTAACAGTAAAGGATTCAGCAGTCAAGAATATCACCACCAAGTCAAGACTAGCACTTGGTAGGGATGTACGAAATGTTTTGGGTACAGAATGTTATGTATCCGAATCAGGCCATTTTGGGCGATTTGTATACAAAACAAATCACTCAATTTCAACTTCCAAAAGTTTTGAATACAAAACAAAACACCCAAATTTCAGCTCCGAAAGATTTGTTGTTTCGGACCTCCATTTTGTGGTGATCTCATTGTAGTCTCCATTTTGTGTTTGACATCTATTTGAATTTCCCACCTTCAGATCAGTGAACTAAAGCATGGGCTGATCTGCTGACAATTGTCTCCTTGTTCCTGATTGGCTGTTTTGGCTCTTGCCACTCCTGACTGACCCCACATTGGCCAGGAGAAGAGTTGAAGAAGAGGCAAGGATTGGAGGGAGTTCGAGGGATTTTTCATTCAGATTTAAAGAGGCAGCAGCTGCCATTCTGCTTTGTTCTGCCTCATAGAAGAGAGAGAGAGAGAGAACTTTGCTTTGCCTTGCTTGCCACCATGCCATGCCATGCCATGCCATTGCCTATGCCTATGCCTATTGCCTTCTGCCTTGCCAGCCTGAGCCCAGCCTGCCCACCCAGCCTGCCGGCCTGCCCCTGCTGGCTAGTGGCTAGTGTGGCTACTGCATGCCAGCCTGGGAATGGATTATCTCTGCTGTGTTGCTTTATTATTATTTTGTTCCAGAGAAGAATTCTTTTTTCACCCCCTTGAGAATCACTGCCTGTCTGTACCAGCACCCACCAGCCCTAGCCCCTGTGGCCACTGGCCAGCCACCGCCTTTCACCCCAGATTTCCCAGGCTTTCACCCCAGCCCCCCCAGCCCCCCAATCTGAAGACTGGAGAAGGAGAAGTCAAGAAGAAGATTGAAGAAGAAAGAGTAGACTCAGAGACCAGACCACAGAAGTGGACAACTGGACACACAACATGAGTCAAACCCTAGACTGCGTGAGTGTACCCCATTCTCTCTCTCTCTCTCTCTCTCTCTCTCTCTCTCTCTCTCTCTCTCTCACACACACACACACACACACACACACACACACACACACACACACCTACCTCTGGAATTCTGTATTCTTGGGGTTTTTTCCTGTTTGGAGGGAGATTTGGGGTTGCAATTGAATTTAAAAAGTTGTGAGTTGTTTAGTTTAGAAGTTTAAACACAGTTTCTGTGTGGGAAGGATTCCTGTTAGCTAGTACTAGTAGTAGGTGGTTACTTAGAAGGGTAGCGTAGCCTCGCAAAATCAGCCCTTTGCCCAATTACTTTGAAATTTGGGTAGTAGCTCCCACCTTTGGGGCACTACCACCACCCCACTCTTTTTGCCCCAGGATCCTTTTTTTGAATCGAATCTGTTTGGATTCGGATTTGGAAAATCTGGGTCCAAATCGAATCAGGGGTGATTCATGGGGGGGAATCAGATTCGGACCCAAAACAAATGGGTGTGTGTGTTTTCAATTCAGGTACAAATAAAAACAAAAATATTGATTCGTGCACACTTGGTAGAGTTGCAATGAAGTCCTTGGAAAAGGTATTTAGATGCTGTGACGTATCTAAACCTACAAAGTTTAGAATTGTTTGGACAATGGTCTTTCCTGTGACACGCTATGGATGCGAAAGCTGGACTTTGAAGAAGCAAGATAGAAATTTGTGAACTTTGGTGCTGGAGAAGACTTTTGAGGATACCATAGACAGCCAGGAAAACAAAACAAAACAAAAAATGGATCACAGAACAAAGCAATCCAGAATTTTCACTCGAGGCACAAATGACCAGGCTCAAACTATCATACTTTGCAAACATTATGTGAAAACCCAGCTCCCTTGAGAAGTACATAATGCTGGGGGAAGTTGAAATAAAGAGAAAAAGAGGATGTCCAGCAGCAAGGTGGATGGACTTGATTACAACAGCAATGAATGCACCACTGAGAGACCTTAAAGACCAAGCTGACGACAGATCATCCTGGAGAGAATCTATCTATGTGGTCGCTAAGAGTTGCGACCGACTTGATGGCACTTAATCAGTCAATCAATCAATCAAACAGAGAGAGAGAGAGAATTTTGTGTCCATATTTTAGAAAGCTCTATGCCAAATTTAATACTCCTAAATGTGAAATAATTGTATATCATATTTAATGTATGCAAACAATTCATATTATAAACCTCTTAGACACCAATAGAATAGCAAATGGATATTTTGGGAGATTACTGATATAAATAGCTGGGAAGATAATGCTGCTAAATACAAAGTGTATTTTTTTTTAAAGGAAAAGGATGCTTCTATTTAGTTGCATTATTTTAAAGTTAAAAATGATTAAATAAGCAGGTGGATGGTGGTGAAGTCAAAATAAACTATTGGAGGGATTCCATCACTTAACTAAAAAGGAAAAGACGTGCATTCAGGCTAGCAATCAGAGTACCTTAGGGCCATGTATATTTATTCCCATGCCTGCTCCATTCTAATATAAAATAGTGGGGAGCAGTCTATTTTTTAATACAAAAAGGAGTGTAAAGATGAGATGAGCTGAACCCAGTCCCTGCCCAACCTTACTGGGTCTCACGATCGGTGAGACCTGGTTTGGTGAGTTGAGCGAGGAGAGCGGGCCTGTTCTCCCTGCTCACGATCAGGGAGGGGGCCCTGGGCGGCCAATCAGCCGTCCACACAATGGGGCCCCCTGGACGCTCCAGCATGCCCTGTGCGAGTGTGCAGGGCATGCTGATGAGACCCCCGGAGCCGGCGAGACCCCCGGAGCCCCGGTGGCTCCCACGATCAGCAAAAATCGGGCTAGGCTCCCCTAGCCCAATTTTGGCTGATCGTGGGAATAGCCCCCTTATCTACAGTGCTCCATTCCTGGAAACAGTTTTCTTCCAATCTAGCATCAATTCCAGAAATAAGCCAAGCTGGGAAGCAAAGAAAATGCTTGAAGCAGTCAGGTAGTGGGGAAGGGGCAGGGTTTAACCCCCCTCACTCATGTGCTCCTTTTTCACGGCCTGGTTCACACAGTTGTTTGAATGTGGGTTTAATGTGGGTTACTGACATTACTGCAGTTGTGTGAATCCACACCAAAGTAGGAATCTCATATCTGGGGATGGGGCTATAGTTCAGTAGAACTATAGCAGAACTGTAGTTGAGCATCTGCTTTGCATGTAGAAAGTCCCAGGTTCAATGCCTGCCAGGTAGGGCTGAGGAAACCTCTCACTTGAAACTTTGGAGAAGCCACTGCTAGTCAGTGAGCCAGGTCTCATGATCCGTGAGACCCAGTTTCTTCAGGTGAGCGGGGAGGGAGCCCTGGGCGGCCGGATCGGCCGCCCACATGATTGCCGGCTCCGAGACAGAGCCAGCAGGGGCTGGGGAGCTCAGGGGCCACGCAGGGCCCTCGCAAGCCCCAGTATGCCATGTGTGAGCACGCAGGGCATACTGGGGAGACCCCCGAGCCAAGTGGCGGCTTTTTGCCTCCTGGCCGGGGGTCTACTCATGAGTAGGCATGGTGCAAAGGCACGCTGCAGCTACTCATGATTGTAAAAAGCAGTTTTGCGGAGCGCTTTTTACCAGGGGTTCCAGAGCGGGTTACCTGCTCTAGAACCACCGGGCTCGCAGCTGAGCCCGGTGGTTTTGATGATTAACAAAAATTGGGCTAGGCTCTCCTAGCCCGATTTTTGTTAATTGTGAGAACAGCCCCAGTGTAGACAAATTTGAGCTAGGTGGAACAATGGTCTGACTCGGTATAAGGCAGCTTCCATTGTTCCTATGTTCACCTTGGGCCATAAACCATCTTGGCATCTTCACACAATCATGCTAATGTCGGTAAACCATATTAAATCTAAATTTGAACGATTGTATAAACCAGGCCCATGGTTTTTTTTAAAAAAGATTTTCCCATCCCTTGACTTTTACCAGAACATGGCAGAAACAAGTTGCTGCCCATATCTCATCTAGTTTAGCTCTGATTCTGAGAAGGAACCAATGCTGATAATACCATGCTGAGTTACACAGGATGGAAACATAATCATTATCAGTACTCCAGACACCCCTTCTTCCTTTCCTATTCCTATGGCCAGAGATTTTGCTACTGCTGCTGCTGCCATCTGCCCAGACAGGTAAGAAAAGGGGAAGGGGCTTTGCAGGTTAATAGGTTAGGGGGCTCACAAGCAAGAGTGGCTCCAGAGGGTGGGTAAAGGTGGGCCAGTAATCCCTCAGACTAGTAGTTACCTCTCATTTCTGTTTCTGAAACCTAAAATGTGAGACACAGCTCACCTACCCGGAAATGCATTTTGCCCCTTGTGTGCCCCTCCCCGCCATTTTATTTTTCTGGTGTTGCCACTGCTCCCAGCCATGCGGCTTGGGAAATACATTGGTTCATTTCTGAATTAATTCAGTCTGTTCCAATAGTTCTTAAATGGTGTTTAAGAAAACTACTAGGCTTGATACTGGAAGACTTCAAAAGCTCTAAAGCACTTGCAATAGAATCCACTAGCTGGCTCCGACAATGTCAGAGTACTGGTGAACATGTCACCATTCTGGTTTCATGGTCAAACTGGCCATACTCTACAGGTGAAACTCGGAAAATTAGAATATCGTGCAAAAGTCCATTAATTTCAGTAATGCAAATTAAAAGGTGAAACTGATATATGAGACAGACGCATTACATGCAAAGCGAGATAAGTCAAGCCTTAATTTGTTATAATTGTGATGATCATGGCGTACAGCTCATGAAAACCCCAAATCCACAATCCCAGGAAATTAGAATATTACATGGAACCAAGAAGACAAGGATTGAAGAAAAGAACAATATCGGACCTCTGAAAAGTATACAGTGTACTGTGCTTGATTGGCCAGCAAACTCGCCTGACCTGACCCCATAGAGAATCTATGGGGCATTGCCAAGAGAAGGATGAGAGACATGAGACCAAACAATGCAGAATTGCTGAAGGCCGCTAATGAAGCATCCTGGTCTTCCATAATACCTCATCAGTGCCACAGACTGATAGCATCCATGCCACGCCGCATTGAGGCAGTACTTGCTGCAAAAGGGGCCCAAACCAAGTACTGAATACATATGCATGCTTATACTTTTCAGAGGTCCGATATTGTTCTATTCTTCAATCCTTGTCTTCTTGGTTCCATGTAATATTCTAATTTTCTGAGATTGTGGATTTGGGGTTTTCATGAGCTGTACGCCATGATCATCACAATTATAACAAATTAAGGCTTGACTTATCTCGCTTTGCATGTAATGCGTCTGTCTCATATATCAGTTTCACCTTTTAATTTGCATTACTGAAATTAATGGACTTTTGCACGATATTCTAATTTTCCAAGTTTCACCTGTATATAGCTTTGCCAGTACCTGCCAGCCATAGGCTTTAATGGGGCAGGAAAACTATAATGGTTTTTTAACTGCTGCACAAAACTTTACTAAACCACTAAAAGGCACTCTTCCTAGATAAGCCTGAACAGTGTACATTGGTCATTTTCAACAAATTTTAAAGAAACATATGCTACGCTGGTCTAAAATTTGGACAAAAGGTACAGGGGGACCTCATTACCTGTGTGAGTTCTTTTCCTGCAGATTACCATGGGTAATGAAACCATGGACAATGAGTCATGAAGTCTATGGGATTGTGGGGGTTAGGTTCCTAGACTTAAAAAAAATGCTGGAAAATCACCTTTAAAATGCAAACATAGGCCAAATAAAGTTCCCTACTGTGCTCCGCGTGTCTCCTGGAGTCCAGCAATGCCCCCCCATGTCCCAAATGAGGGGAATCACTGATATTTTCCTTCCCCCACAATTTTCTGATGAAATGAGCCACAAAATGGCTTCTGCAGACAAAATGGTGGCTAGAAATGACCTCCACGGTCATTTCTGGCCTTCTGGGAACCACAGATACATGTATTTTAACCCTTTTGTATCCACGGATAATGAGGTAGGGTGCGTTTTTATGGACTGCGAATACGCAAAACCACAATTAGTGGAACTGCTTATAGTGAGCTCCACCTGTAGTCAAAGGGTCAATTTTCAGCACTTTTTAACTTGCTGTACTTGTGCCAATTATTTTATCAGCGGCAGCCACTCTACCCTCCACCGTGTCGCACACCCAGACTAATGTTGGCGCGGCGACCGCACATCCTAGGATGCTCTGGGGCACAAGCATGGTGGCTGCTAGAGCAGCCACCACACTTGGTGCAGCTGCTCCTCCTCATTGGCTCGCTGCCGGGGGCAGCACCAGGATTGGTCTTGGTCCTAGCACTTCACACGCTCAGCCTAGGCCAGGCTGGGCTGCCCTAGACTGGGCTAGGCTGTGCGTGTGAACAGCCTCTTTAACTATCAATTATGGCTATGTCCTTTGTACTCCAGTGTTAGAGGAAACCCTGATAGTAACAGTTTGAAATACTGGGCTGGTTCTTGTACATCCAGATGCGTGCAACCGCTGTTCCATTAGAAAAATGACCGGAGGTTTCTCTTCCCAAACTCCAATTTGAACCCTCGGGTTGTAGTGAGTTTTTCTGCTCCTATCTGAGGTTTTTGTTCAGCATTGTTATGTCCAAAGGCAGAACTGGAGTGACAGTGAGCTGTATCCAGAGTTGAGGAAGGAAGCTCCTGATTGGCTGTGGGGCTGCCCTTCATGTCAGAAGGAAGCCTACACAGCCAGTCCCCCACCCCCCCGCCATGCAGCAAGTTCCCCTTCCTCTCTGCAGTTTCCAAGACTGCAGTTTTGAACACCTGTGAAGTGTGCTGGGCAGGAGGGAGCGGGGGAGGAAAACCGCAAGTCCATTGGACCTGTGGTTTCCTGTTACATGTGAATGTGACCGTTGGAATGCTCTGGAATTAAGCTAGGGCAAGTGGAGTTTCTTTAGTTAGATGGGCAACTAACATGCAGGAGAATGTAGTGCTGACACACACTACATCCCTGACAGCTGACTTGCAAGTCAGTTCTGTTGAACCCACCCCAGTCTGAAAGTGACACAGAGCTCAATATTTAAAAATGCCATTTTAGTATAGCTTTACATTTTCTTGCTGGGGGAAAATCAATAAAATTCAAGGTGGAAAGAGTTTTAACAGTACTTTTAAAGATGACATAATTTTTCACAGCACACAGCAGCTGTTAGTGAGTTTACTCCCATCATTAGGGAAATCAGAAGCTGCTTCTAAATGCTCTTTTTGTCTCATTGTTGATCAGCTCAAATGCTATATTCATTCACAAGAACATTGTTTACAGAAATGCTACAGGAAAAAGCAAACTGTTAGAAGCAACTTAGGTGATGTGGCCTCTACATACACCCCATTGCATTGTGAGTGTCAAAGTCATACACAGTAGGCGATAATACTAAAGCAAAACATTTAATTTCAAAAGGCAATTGGAAAACACTGGAGAGTGTTCAGTGATTGGCTTGAAAACGAGGTGTAGATATGGGGGGGGGGGGAGGGAGTTTCAGATTCTGCACCTGACAGCCTGGCGCTAGAAATGCAGAGAGCAAAATGATCAAGTCCTGAAACTAAGCATGATGGGGATGAAAAGAAATCTTCAGCCTAAATATTAACTCTTTCACAGAAAGAAATGCAACAAAGAGGTACTTGGGACAGAAGGGAAGGTCCCTCTTTGTATCTCACACTCTGTAATTCACAGCTGACTGGAACAATAGCCCCATCTACAACAAGCTGTGAAAAGCTAAAAGGAGACCTCCCCATGGCTCATCTTTAAAAAACAAAACAAAACACACACACACACACACACACACACACACACACACACACACACACACAGCATCCAGATTCACCATCTGCTAGTCCCTCTGCAGAGCTAAAAAATCTTTGGGCATTCTAGACATCCTTGGGGGGAAAACTCAGAAGCTATGCATACTGCAGTGTCAAAGATCCTTGGGGGAAAATGGGATGTCCTAAGAGTCCAGGGATGGGGTAGGGAGAAGGGACGAGGTGCATTAGTTATCTCATTGCCGGGTTTTTGTACAAAGACCAGGCGGGTTAAAGAGTGGTAAAATTATAGATTCTCTCCCCGCTCCCTTTTGATGTGTGTGCAGTAATTATTCTAATCTGCAATAGTAATAGTAAATAAGTGCAAGGGATGGTTGCAGTTATTTCAGATTAATTATTCCAGAATTAAAGCATATGATATTTTGCATGCAGCAACCCAGCTGACTCTATACACAAAGGCACATACTGGAATCAGACTGAAGGCCACAGTCCTGAAACCAGTTATTTGCTTGTTTCATTATTTGATGAGACTTGTATCCCCACTAAGGCTTAAGGACCATAATCATATTTCTTTATATGACTGAATCTGACTCAACAACCATGATGACTGAGGCAGGCTGACATGCAAAGGAGGGCAAGACACCCGCACTTTAAAAGTCATATACAAAAGGGAATTTTTGCAGATGCTTATGTGATACAGGGATGAGAGAAGCTGCACCTGTTGAAATTCCCCTTTTGCCGCAGTAGCACTGTTATCTTTTGAATTGGGTTAACATAAAAGGAAGTCAGATTCAAAACCTAAATTAAAGTAGATCATACTCAGGACCAGTTGCAGGTTTAAGGGAGTTCTTGGCAAGATGTTCCCTGATGGGCACCCCCCCCTTCCTGGGTGAGCTCCCTCCTTTTAACTTGGTGATGTGTGTTGGTTGTGGCCAGCAGTGGCAGAAACAACAGCCATTGGGCCAGCAAGCGTGTGCCATGGCTGTTTCCCCAACATCATTGCTGCCAGGTAAGTAGAGGCCCACCCAGCCAGTGGCATCTGATGCTTTCTGAGCTCAATCTTCACTAAAGGGTCCCATAGCAGGTGCCACCGGTGGGTTCCCCCCCCCCCCAGGACTGGGCCCTTGGCATTTGTTGAAGGGGGACAAGGCAGTGGAATGGAATATTAACAGTTTTATGAAATTTTATATTCTGTACGGAGAGGCAAGTGCAGACTACCTCTCCGTGCTCTTGCTGCTGGCTGTCTTTTATTTAGCCCACCTCTACTCCAGGACTGGAATAAAAGTAACTAAAGCCCCATGCAAAAGCTGGCCTAGATCAAGGGATGGATTAACCAAAAACACCACACTGATTATGCTGGTTCTCTTTTTCTCACTGAACAGAAGTGGTGGGTGTAGTAGTAGTAGTTGTTATTGTTGTTATTATTGTTATTATTATCATCATCATCATTTTATATCTCGCTCTTCCTCCAGGGAGCCCAGAGCGGTGAACTACATATTTAAGTTTCTCCACACAACAACCCTGTGAAGTAGGTTAGGCTGAGAGAGAAGTGACTGGTCCAGAGTCACCCAGCAAGTATTATGGCTGAATGGGGATTTGAACTCGAGTCTCCCCGGTCCTAGTCCAGCACTCTAACCACTACACCGAGCTGGCTCACTAGTTGCCTCTCTGTTCATAATATCTATTTCATTAGACTATTAATATTCCTGCTTCTGTTCCACTGCCTTGTCCTTGCATACCACAACTCTTTTCCTTGGATTCTACAGCGGGGAGTCTGTCATAGGCCTGACTATAATTCTTGAACTGGAAAACTGGATAGGAGGTGGTTTATTATCTATCTATCTATCTATCTATCTATCTATCTATCTATCTATCTATCATATTTTATTTTATTTATCATATTTATATTCCACCTGATGTCTGTATCATTTAATCTAAATGATGATGATATAAAAAGCAAGTACTCCTGCTAAACTGGTTGGTGGATTAGCTCATATACAGTATATTTTCCAAGCTATGCCCACTTCTTTACTAGCTTCAGATGATGAACCATAACTGTTGGGGTTTTTTTTTAGTTGGATAAAATATTCTTTGCATTTTAAGGGTTCACTAGGAAATAGACAAGTTGACTGCGGTAATAGCTGGATGCCTACTGAACCATTGATCTGCATAGACTTAAATGTGCTAAGTAGCTTCTAAATTACAAGGCAAGCAGGTATAATCTATCTTAATCTAGAAATCATTATCCCATATCAATAGTGATTTCCTAAGAAGGACAGAAAATGGAAGAAAAAGTTTTCCAAGTAGAATGCTACAAGATCTCAAGGAAAAAGTCAACATTATTTTCCTTTGATGCATGTTGGCCTGGCCAATTGATAAATGGGACAGGGACCAAGAAGCCAGCAGGCCCCACAAAAAGGAACGAAACAGTCAGCTTATAGGACAAAAGGAATGTCTTTGAGGGATTCAGGATGGAATACAGAATGAGATATTCCGATGATTGTCCCTAGTGTGGTAATGTGTAGTGATAGAGTGTGAACATCTTTCTATCTTATTTTTAAGAGAGAGCCTTCCTTCATGGACAGGGAGGGGATTGAGCATCACCAGTGCCTCCTCTGTCCCAGGCTGCTTGTTCCTAGTGTCTGCCCCTCTCCGGGGGCCCCTGACACTCTCCACCAGCCAGCCTCTCATCCCCGGCTGGCTCCTTATATGCCTCCTCACAGGCTATGCATCACCCGCCCCCAATTATGGGGCCAATGCCCCGCTTTATTACCTGTAATTGATTACCCCTTACAGCTGCTGCCAATGCCTTTCCCCCTTCTTCCTCCTCTTGCTCAGAACCCCTCACTTCAGGTGGCCTGCTGCCGATAAGATGTTATCCTTGCAAGTGTCCACTTTGGCCTTATCAGGGCTCAGCTCCTCCTCCACTGGAGCTGAGTCCCTGCCTGTTGGCAGTCTTTCCTCTGTCTCTCCCCGGCTGCCATCCGTCCCTGTCGCCTTGGGCCCTCTCACCACTCCGTCCTCGGAGGTAAGGACAGCCAGCCTCACCAGACACACACATATATACACAATTTGATTTGGACTACTAAAATACTGCCAAAATAAGGTCCCAAGTGCTTTTGGCTTGGACACTGATGATTTTCCAAGGAGAGGGAATTCTGAAATTGTAGAGGAACAGGTCCTGAGAATAGTTTTGAGAACTCTCAGCAACCAAACCATTTGTGGCAAACAGGTGCAGTGGCCAGAAGGCACTTCTCATCGCTCTTAAAGTTTAAGATGAAGGAAGAAGGTGGTATCTTAGGTATGCAGGGATAAGAACATAAGAACAGTCCTGCTCTAATCCAGCACCCTGTTTCACACAGTGGCCCACCAGATGCCTCTGAGAAGCCCACAGGCAAGAAGTGAGGGCATGCCCTCTCTCCTGCTGTTGCTCCCTTGCAACAAGTACTCGGAGGCATCCTGCCTCTGTGGCTGGAGGTGGCCTATAGCCCCTCAGACTAGTAGCTATTAATAGACCTGTCTCCCATGAATTTGTCTAAGCCCCTTTTAAAGCCATCCAAGCTAGTGGCCATCATCACATCCTGTGGCAGAGAATTCCATGGATTAATAATGCTCCATGTGGAAAAGTACTTCCTTTTGTTGATCCTAAATTTTCCTAGTTTTCAGTTTCATGGGATGATCCCTGCTTCTAGTGTTGTGAGAGAGGGAGAAAAATCTCTCTTTGTCTCTCTGTGATCAAGTCACTTAAGGCTTTCTGGTCAAATGCAGTGCTTTGAGTGTGTGCTCTGCTTTCATCCAGAAAGCTATCCACAACGGGGAGATACACACACACACACACACACACACACACACACACACACACAACTGAACACAAAAGCCCCTTGAATTGCACAGTTTGTTTGAGGTATATGTTTATATTAAATCACCTTGATACCCAAAACATCCCATGTCAATGAAACTTTTGTGAATAAATTTACAGCTCCTTAATAGCTATCATCCCCAGTTGTTCCATGCCCTGCTCCTGGATATTTGGTGACATGAAGTCCCATGAAACTCGACCTTACATATTTATGACCTTGTGTATGGTCTTTTATTATCTTGAGAGAAATAAGGAAGAGAAAGGGAAAGCAGAAATCTTAGGGGAACACACCTTGGAAAAGAGTTAGATTGTAAACATTTTCCTATTTTATTTTAAAGATAGGTCTATGGCTGAGTATCTCACAGAGTAAGGGATTTAGGCAAAATGATCTTTTGACCCCTTCCAGAACTATGATCCCACAACCCTGTGCTGATGTGGCATAATCTGTGTGTAACACCTTTGGTCACAAGAGACAAAGGGTAACTTTAGGTTTCAGGGGGTCCTCAACAAAGTGCCCTTGGTGGGCCCCTAGAGGGAATTGCTCCACTTCTATTACACAAAGGCTAGAGGCACAGAGGTGGTCACAGGAACCAGTGTTAGGTGTTTCTGAGGGCCCTGGATCCTTGGCTGCTGCCCAGTTATGCTGAACCTTGTTACCTGCCCTGATAGGTAGGGATGTGCACAAAATGGTTCGGAAGCCCTTTTATGGGCCTCTGAACTGGTTCGAACCCTGGCCGGCTTGAAGGTTCGATGGCGGGTGTCTGTGTCTGCCTTTAAGGGCAGGGGAGAATGCACTTAACCCCCGCTGCATTTCCCCCACTGGTGCACGATTTCTGAAAAGTCCAGCGGGGCTGAATGCAGGTGCATTCAGTACTTCTGGGTATATGTGGCAAACGTAACAACAGGGCGGCGGGGATGCATGCTGCTGCCCCAACTGCCTTTTTGGAAATCATGCAACAGTGGGGGAAACGTGGGGGTGGGGGGAGTGCATCCTCCCCCACCCTTAAAGGCATCCCACCCCCAACATCGAACTGGTCTCTGCCGGTTCCATGCACATCCCTACTGATAGGTACACTTCAAACCTCCCACCTACCCTTCATTTGTGGGTTGTTGTTTTTTAACAAACAAATGTGTACAATATCTGTCTGTTATGCTTTTCATCCCATTTACATGGGGCAGCTTCACATGACACACAGGCAAGTATGGTTCCTGGCAAGTACTCCTGGGAGAAGCTAGTCATGTGAACCTGCCCATGTTGGGCTCTTTGGATGCCCTTCCCTTCAATACCCATCTTCAGATCTTAACTACCGATGTTGGGTGGCCAAGGGAAGTGCGGAACAGCAACCCGACATAGGTGGGATTGCATGATGTGCCAGGACTGGAACTCACAGCTCGTCAAGAATTACAGTTCGCTGCAGTCATACTTGCTGCATGTCACATGAAGCCACCCTAGGAGGTCATTCACACAATCAAAAACTGTGTTCTACCTGGGTTTGGTAGCTGTGTGTGCTGCCAATTTTTGGTTGCGTGGAAGCAAGGTAGGAGGAAAACCTGGGTAGAAGTGACTGTGTAGAAGTCACTCGGTTCCACACAGCCAAAAATTGGGAGCACACACAGCTACCAAACCTGTTTTTGATTGTGAGAATGACCTGTAATTTACTACATATATCGGTTTATAAAGTACAAGCAAAGCACAACATTGGCACTACATAAATGTGAGCAGTAGCTACTGGCAGTGGTAGTAGTAGTAGTAGTAGTAGTAGCAGTAATACAAGAGACAAGCAGAAGAATGTTTTACTTATACTAAAATTCCCTGACCCATCAATATATAAAATAACAACTCCATTTTAATATAAGTATTACAAAAGAAAAGTAAAGATGTCAGAATCATTTGCAGGCTGAAATGATCTTATCTCAGATGACACAATTTCAAATCATCCCAATTCACCCGCGTTATCAATTAAACAAGCATGACGCTGTTACCGAACCTAACTGCAAATATTCAGATTTTTCCTCCCGTCACACTGAAGGTTATCTCCCTGGTAGCTCAGGAAAAAAATAAATCAGGTGACAGCCATTTCCCATGATGCTTTAAGGGCTGTCAAGCTGTCCATCAAGTTGTCACCTGACCAATCGTTCCCATGGTTCTTTTAGACTCTTCGTATGACAAATTGAAAGGCGCTATTATCTGCTTGTGGTGAAAAGGAACTGCTTCGGCTTTGATAAGATATCACTACTCCCAGGTGAGAGCAGGCTGACAGCACATCAAGACAAGACAACACATGGAAATACTGAACACAGGAGCCCCTTGGTTTACAAACATCTGTTGTCATTATTTATTGCCTTCTCCCTGGTTATAGTTTCAGACTTTGTCCTCGGCTGGTTCAAAAGGAGGCACTTCATTTTCTGCAAAGCTGCCTGAGCAGCGGCTATTACCCACAGCTGTTCAGTGCTTAAAACAGAGGAAAGATAACACAGCCATCTATTACAGCTACCTACCTTATTTGGTACAACTTGTACTTGAAATATGATCCGTGATTCTCATGGTGAAATTATGTCAGAAGAAATGAGAAACCCTGAAAGATAGGAAGATTTTTTTTTTTTTTTAGTTGCCTTGTAAGCTCAACCATCAATGTTGAGGTCTGTGTTTATTAGGCAGTCCTTCAAGCACCAGGTTTTGTCGCTTGTATCTCTCAGCCTTAGCATGAGCGCCCAAATTTATCTTTGGGAGAGCTCAGGCTGAAAACAATGTGTTTGTTATTTATTGCGAGGTTGTAACAAGGATAAAATGTAGCTGGTTGCTAACATCCCCACCTTGTGTACAAATCTTTTCTTGCATGCAGCTTTGTCATGAAGGTGTGCTGTAATATGAATTTGGAAGCGAGGCACTGATTAGGGGAACAAAATTAGCATTGTTTTGTATTAGAAAATGGGGGGTTGGTGGGAGAGCAAGAGGAATATATACAGTGCCTGCTTATAACATCAAGATTTCAATGGCATGGAAGTGCAGCACAGAGTAAGTTCACATATGCATATTCCTCACTCAGTAGCAGCAGCCTCAAGTGATGACACCAGATGCAGGGTTTTCATATGTCCTCACCTCACCACACACATGACTTTTCACCGGAAGTAACTGTCATGTTTAACTGCTTGAGGGACAAGTCATGAAATGATATCAAGAGTCATGGGCTGAATTCAGACTTAATAGGAAATCAGTGGTCCCTACACCTCTGGTTTCCTTAGCTGCATGTCTGAATTTGGGAGTCCAAGGCAAAAAGGGACATGTGGTTTCCCTTCAAAAACTCCACTCTGAACTTTTAGCTCAGAGTGGCGTTTGGACGCCTTCAACTCCAGTTTTGCAGTGCCAGTGTTACGTTTGAACACTGGCACCACAGTCTGGTCCAGATGGGACCGGAGTTGAGGGAGGAAGCGCCCCCCTCATTCTGGCCCGATTGGCTGTGTGGGTTGTCCTTCTGTCAAGATGGAAGCCCGCACAGCCAGCTCCCTTGCCTCCCTGCCGTCTCACTGAATGCAGAGAGGCAGCTCCCCGAAACATCCGAATGGAGATGGGAGAGCAGGGGAAGGGGGGGGGCATTACATCTGAAGGCGTCCATACATTCATAAGTCCATTATTTAGTTGTTTAGAAGGCTGATCCCATTAGGTTATTAATCACTGCATAATACTTTGTAGAGAAGTGTTTTACAAAACTCTTTCACCACAACAATAGGTATAGAGATTGTGTCATCTAGTGAGCTTCTACGGTTTTGAATATAATAGCTAGGATTGCTATATCATAATCCTCCAGTCTCACAGCTGAAAGATGTGGGCACCATTTCTTGTGCTTTGGGATGCACTGAACAAAATGTGAAGTGGGATGGCTGCAACCTCCTTCACAGTTGCAGGGCTGATAAAAGTGTTCTCCTAGTTGTGAACGGCAGCTCCTGCATATGGTTCAAGGATATGGCCCTCAACCAGAAGATTTAGTTCAACAATACTTATGGGACAGTTACCAGAAAGAAAGAAAACCCTAGGATGGCAACCTTTAGTCAAATAATGAGGAGACTGATAGAACCCTTTTGATCACTTAAAAAGGCACCTCCAATTTTTTGTAAAAAATGATTGGCTTACATCGGGGCTGCATAACTTTGGCCTTCCTACAGATGCTGGCCTACAACATCATCCCTGATTGATCCCACCATCCCTGATTGCTGGCCACTGTGGCTGGAATGATGGGAGTTGTAATCCAAAAACAGCTGGAGGGCCAAATCTGTGCAACCTTGACTGACATGATGTGCAGTCTCCTGTTGACAGAAAGGACCCATCAGGGCTGAAATGCAACTTGAAAGGCAGCCCCAACAGTATTGTGACGGGGCTGCTGTGGAATGCCTTAAAATGCTTCTGGGCAGCAGCACAGCACTCCTTCTATTGCTCCCAATGGAATTGGTTTGGGGGCATTCTGTAGCAGCCCCTTCACTACATCATTGGGTCTGCCTTTGAATTTTTGCAGCATTCTTGATGGGTCCTTTTCATTGATGGGAGACTGAACACCATGTAAGCTGCATGATTTTAATATAAGTACTGCAGGTGGAAGATGTTTCATGCCTGAAACATCTGAATTGGCTTCTGATAATGCCATCTGAATTGCTCTCTAAAAACACCATCTAGCCAATAAGGCTTGACACACAATGAAGCCAGTTCAGAGAGAGAACAATGCTTTCTTCACTGTATTGCCCTCACTTTCAATGGGTGTTGGGCAGTGGAGAGGACCAAAGCTACTGTGCTGGGAACACTTTCCCTATAGTTTACAGTAGGGATGTGTGAATCGACTTGGGTACAAATTGATTTGTACCCGAATCTAGCTGATTTGGGTGATTTGGAGACAAAATAAATCACCCTTGTGGTCCACTGGCTAAATTTGGGTCCAAATCAAATCGCGGCTGATTCAATTCAAAACAATTTGAGATTCGGATCCCTCCCATTAATTTCCCCAGATTTCCAGCTTTCATTTAAAAAACAAAACAAAACTAAGCTCTAGCCCTTGTAGAAGTGGAGTTATGGAGCAAAATGTGTGGTCACTGTTTTTCAAGTGTTTGGATTCTTTGGTATATAATAACTTTCCCTCAATGAATCCTTATGAGGATTGATTACACACCTTCATTTCTTCTATTCATGTTGACTGTTTTTTGGACAGTTCCAGATCTCAACTGCCATGTGCCAATTACATCCCCCTCCCACCTGCAAGGCAGTGGGGTACTACTCAGTTTATGTTCTAGGAATTTTTTCAAGTGTTTAGGTTCTTTGGTGTCTAATAACCTTTCCACACCAAAGAGTCTAAACACCACAAAAATTCCTAAAATATAAACTGAGTACCCAGTGGATTGTGGGTTGGGGGGTTGTTGGAACACGGAATGCCACTAATTCCCCACCCCCATCAACAAAGCAGTGGGGTCAAAATGAACAGAATAAATGGAGGTGTGTAATGAAGACACCAAATAATCTAAACACTTCAAAAATTCATTAAAAAGCAAACTGATAACCCTAGTGTGTGTGTGTGTGGGGGGGGTGTTGTTGACACATGGCAGTTTCACAGTCCAATGACAGTCAAAATGAACAGAAGAAACAAAGGCATATAATGAATCCTCATAGGGATTCATTATGAGGAAAAGTTATTAGACACTAAATAATCTAAGCACTTCAATACTCCTAAAAAATAAAATGAGTACCCCACTGCCTTGCAGGTGGTGTGTATGTGTATAGTTGGCACATGGCAGTTGATAGATGGCACTGTCCAGTGACACAAGAAATGAAAGTGTGCAATGAATCCTCATAGGGAATCATTATGAGGAAAAGTTATTATACACCAAAGAATCCAAACACTTGAAAAATAATGACCGCACATTTTGCTCCATAACTCCACTTCTATGAGAGCTAGAGCTTAGTTTTTTTTAAAAAAATGAAAGCTGGGGATCCATGTTAGGATTAGGATAGGGAAACTTCGAATCCCCATTATTTCCCATGGCGGAAATATACAAAATAAGTAAAATCATTACAAATCAACCAAGCACCCCACTGCCTTGAAATATGGGGACCCATAGGGACCTACCCACCATCCCAATTTGGTGCTCCTAGGACCTTAATAAATGGTCTGAATCAATCCAAATCTGAATCAAATTGAATCAAATACAAATTGAATCTGGGGGTGATTTGTGGGGGTAGATTTGGACACAAAACAAATCAGGGGTGATTTGTTTTGGGCACAAAGCAAATAAAAAAAAATCAATTTGTGCACATCCCTAGTTTACAGCATGCACACCCTTGCCCAAATTGCTGAAAGGAAAACTGCATTTCAGAGCAGGCAAAAATGTCCCCCAAAAGCATCTTCCCTATTTCAGTTAAGCCCTATCCTCTTCTTCTATGAAGTCTTGGCTAGAGCATATGTCTTCTATTCTGTGCTCCCTCAGTTAGTGATCATCGTCCCTTTTATCCCCATCTACTAGTAAGCCTAGTTAGGAATGGGGAGCATCAATAAACCAATAAACTCCAGATTGACTTTCTGCCTGTTCAGAGCTTATAGGGCATTATCGGGGTTGTGAGGTGTTTCCTTTCCTTTTAGTTTAGCCAAATACCTCCATCAGAAAGTTCCTAGGAGGAAATGTGTGGCTAGTAACTTCCAGAGCCTGAGGAGCTGGGTAGCCTTGTTTTCTACAAGCAAGTGATGCTAAGAATGCTATTTAGCCTCTAATTGTTCATTTATGAAAACAGTCAATGAGGCGGTTCCCACGATCAGTGAGAGCCGCCTGGAGACAGTTGGCGGGGAGAGCGGAATTAGCCCGCTCCCCCTGCAGATGACCCAGCAGTATGCTCCGGGTGGCCAAACTGGCCGCCCACATGACTGCTGGCTCTGTTACAGAGCAGGCGGGGGCTGGGGGGATCGGGGGCCGTGCGGCGCCCGGAAGTTCCAGCATGCCCTGCACAAACACGCAGGGCATGCTGGAGAGACCCCCAAGCCAGGAGGCTGCTTTTGAGCCTCCCGGTTGGGGGTCTACTCATGAGTTGCCGTGGCGCAGAGCCACACCGCGGCAACACATGATTAGAAAAACTGGGTTTGCGGAGCACTCACTCCGCAAACCTGGTTTAAGGGCAGGGCTGCTTAAGCGGGTGAACCGCTGAAGAACCACCGGGCGCGCAGCCGAGCCCGGTGGTTCTCACAATGGGAGAAAATCGAGCTAGCCTCCGCTAGCCCGATTTTCTCCCATCGTGTGAATAGCCTCACTGTGGTATAGAATGCTAATGTGGGTAGGAAAGAGTCATTTTGAAATCAAAAGCTCCATATTCAGATCAAATGTGATTCTCACACTTGATTTACAGACATGAGGAATTCACTTCCCAAATTTAGAGGAAATTGTGAATGCATCTTTCCTTGCAACACTGAAGGATTCATGTCCTGGTTGACACTTGCCAGACACTCTGCTCTCCACACCGCATGCCCATTTCAAGCAGCCTGATTATTTATTTATTTATCTATTTATCTATTTATTTATTTATTTAAAGATTTAATATACTGCCCAATTCACAGACTCGGGGCGGTGTACAAGGCAAGAACAACATCTGAGTGGTTTTTTAAAAACTTAAATTAAAGGGCAAATGCCTGGCGGAAAAGAAATGTCTTCAATAAGGATTTAAAGGCTGAAAGGGAGGAGGCAGACCAAATCGGGGGTGGGGGAGACTTCCAGAGTAGGGGGACAGAGAAAGCCCTTCCACGGGCCCTAGTACTATGGACCTCTCTAAGGCCATGGACCAAAAAAAGACAACCTGAGAAGATCTCACAGGGAGGGACAAGGCTGGCCAGGAGAAGTTCTCAAGGTAAACATACCAGTTCTCCCTGGCTAGACACTGCTAAAGCAGTTCCAATCAACAAGAACACTGCTCCATTATCCCTTTATAGTTCTCCAAAATAAATATCCAGAAGATATTCCTGGTGTTCACTACAGCAGTCATATGCAAACTATGATTTGTGGTGGAGAAGGACTGCTTTCCAAGGTATCTAGTTAGAATTTTCTGAGTAGAGGACTCCTGCCAATTTTGGTAAGATCTCCTCTCTTGTTACTGCCACTGCTTTTGGCAGAAGGGTTACATTCAAATAAGGGCATCTGTAGCTGAATTCCAAGGCATCAGCATGGGATTGGGAAATGAGCCCTGACAATTGTGTACCATTAATCAGCCTCTTTTGTATTTGGTGACAGTGTTTGAGAAATCAATCTGATTCATTTCCGTTATAAAGAGTTTGCTGCTATTACCAAAAAGAAAAGAAAAGAAAAGAAAAGAAGTTACCTGAACATGTGAATTCATGTGGAACAGCTGCAACAAGGACATCTTTTGAACAGCACAAAAAGCAGTTGGCAAGATTCACAATATAAATAAACCCATTTCATACTCTGAAGTAAATTTGGTGCTGGTCATTTCCATCCATATTTGGTCTCAGAAAAAGGACTGCAGCTGTAACAGAGAGATGAGAATGAACGAATCAAATTAGTCCCATAGGTACCACAAAGACAAAAGAACCTATAAACTTCTGTAAGGCAATATAGTCTCCATCACTGCTGATGTGTTAGAAGCTACCCAGAAGAACAGGCATGGCCCTTTCCCACAAAAAGCTCCAAATATATACATGCAAAAAGAGAAAAAGCCATGGAAAGGGACATACAGTATAGGGCGAGTTCACACAACATGGAAATGTCAAACCACTGTTCCCAGGTGGTGTCCATGAGCCCAACTTCTAGTGTCAGGATGGCTGTACTGACATTAGGTGTGTTTGTTTGCTTGCTTGCTTGCTTGTTTATTTATTTATCAAATGTGTACACAGCCCCAAACTTTTGTCTCTGGGTGGTTAACAATAGCATAAAACAAGTTAAAAACATATACAAAAACTAAAAACAATTTAAAAATTTAAAAATAAACCAGAAATTAAAACCTAAAAATTTAGGAAGCTGAGAAAGCTTAGGCGAAAATGTTGCCATATTCTGCCCTATTTATGACCCAGAAGCCATCTGAAACCATGATTTTATCTATCTATCTAGATTTTTATACTGCCTCACCTGGATGGCTCTAGGCAGTTAACGAATATAAAAACAGATATAAATGAATGAATGAATGAATAAATAAATAAATAAAATAAGATTAAAACCAGTTTAAAACCATTTCAGTAATCACTAAAGGCCAGGCTAAAAAGATATATATTTTAGGGCTCTTTTAAAGGCTGCTAAAGCTCTTAAGCCTCTAATACCAATAGGGAGCATATTCCAGAGCTACAGAGAAAGCCTGATCCTGAGTCACCACCAGGCGAGCTGGCAGCAGTTGGAGACGGACCTCTCCTGATGGCCTTAATGTGTGGTGGGGATCATACTGATGAAGGCGCTCTTCAAGATAGCCCAGTCCTAAGATTTGAATTTGGTTAAGATGTTGGGAACAATACGCTGACACTGGCAGGTTCAGACAATAGAATCAATGTTGGGACAGCCATCCCAATGCTGCAAGTCAGGTTCGCAGCCATGCTCCAGGAAGCGGTGATTCAGCATTTTCCGTGTTGTGCGAACCCGCCCAAATGAATAAATGCTAAGATACTTGATAACTGGCCACACCTTCAAATAACTGGCTGACTGGTCATGTCTGCAAATGCTCTGCAAGCATATAATTCAGTAGTACATAGATAATTTAGCATCCTGAGACTATCAGTTTTCTTTCTCCTTTTTGTTAAATTACTGCATTTTAAGTTCTTAAGGATGGAATATGAAAGTATATGGGTTATAACTTATAACTCAGGAAAGTCTCAGAATTCAGCGTGGGGGCTGAACAGTAATCAGATGATGTGGACCTCATGCAGGTAAGGGATGGGGCTTCAGTATTGTGCATGACTCTTTGTTGATTCTGTATTACCAGCAGAAGCAGAATATATTATGCAAAGTAAGCCAACATATGTGAATAGTGGCTTGAAGTACGCAATGTATACTTTTTTTTTGCAGAATTTACTGAATTTTGATTTTAGCACAGAGAAGACACCTGCCCAGTATGTTGGTTATATAATAATCAAGTTAGAATCACTGTAGGTGATCCAGTTTCCTGAGGCAACCTTGCCTAACCTTGCCCCTGCTAACTAAGCAAAGAGGCACCTTTTAATGTGGTGATTCTCTTTATTTAGCAAGGGGAGAGTAACTGGCCCTATCTACCCCCAGTACAGTACCTCCAGTGACTCTTGCTGGTGTCTATCTGATGTTTCTTCTTAGATTGTGAGCCCTTTGGGTACAGGGATCCATCTTATTTATTTGTTATTTCTCTGTGTAAACTGCCCTGAGCCATTTTTGGAAGGGTGGTATAGAAATTGAATTAATAATAATAATAATAATAATAATAATAATAATACAAACAGACAAACATCTGCTACACAATACACCAGATATAACTGTAGTCGAGAAGAAAGAAAAACAAGTTAAAATAATTGACATAGCAATACCAGGGGATAGCAGATTAGAAGAAAAAGAAAGAAAGAAATCATAAAATAGAAAGATCTACAAATTGAAATTGAAAGGCTGTGGCAGAAAAAGACCAAAGTAATCCCAGTGGTAATTGGCACCCTAGGTGCAGTTCCAAAAGACCTTGAATTGCACCTCAACACCATAGGGGCCACAGAAATCACCATCAGCCAATTACAAAAAGCAGCTTTACTGGGAACCACCTATATTCTGCGACGATATCTATAACAACAGCAACAACATTGACAATAAAATTCAGCCATCCCAGGTCCTTGGGTAGGACTCGATGTCTGGATAAAACAAACCAGTCAATAACACCTGTCTGACTGTGTAAACAAGAAATAATAAATAAATAAATAAATAAATAAATAAATAAATAAATAAATAAATAAATAAAGGTGACATCCACTGCACTCCAGCTCCGTACAAATGTACATTTATTTACTACCCAGACCACAATGTGCTACAAGTTGAGAGATGGAACTGGCAAGGTGTAAAACTCAAAAGTGCCTCCAGAAGACACAACTCCAGTTGACTAAAGCAGCTCAGCCAAGCCACACTCTGTTGCAGAACCATGGAACCGTGACAAAACAAATAGCTGAAATTGTATTGGAATGTGAATACAGGTGAACGGTTTTCAGTGGCACTGAGTTCTGCAAAACCCAATGTTTGGTGTTATGTTTCTCCCTAAAAGAGCTTCTGAGGGAACTCACGTTTGTGACAAATCATGCTTGTGAATTCAAACAGAAAGCTTTTTTCTCTCTCCATGAAGTTATTATTTCTATACATAATTCACTATTGATCCAAGGTGATTTGTTCACATGAAGGGTGTGCTTTTCTAATGTCTTTATAACACAACATTTGAGCACCAGATTCCACATTGCATCAGAGGTTTTTGGTTTTTGGTTAAAAAAAAAACCAGACATAGGAATCACCCAAACATCTGCATTCATGGGAGAAACTAAATGTGTGAAAACTCATAATCTGAATCATGGCCACTTCTGTGATGGACAAATGTCCCTGCTAGTAGTCAAATGATACTTAAAGAAATTCCTTAGTTGATCAGAATCCTGGATTAGGTATTTCTGGGCCTTTTTACACAATGTGTGCAGTGGCTGTATCAATTACTGATTGAAAAATAACCTTTACTGTGAAAAAAAACACCCCACTGTCATTCAGTAAAGTTAATATCAGGAAAACAGCTCCTTTAAATGTATGGATGGATTTAATATAACAAACCAATCATTAAATGAAAGATCCAGACAAAATTTAATAATGCAACATGATCCTTAAAAAACTTTATTTCCCATTGCAATTGCGAACAATAAAGTTTTCTACATAAGCAACTGTGTGAGCTGAAAGAGGGGGATGTGTAATTCATTTCTACAAACCCAGCCAAAAGAAATGAAGGGGAAAAATTGGATTCTCTTCTGTTGGCCTCCTGTGTAAAAAATTTTCTCCTTATCATCTCATCTAGTCATATCTTTCTGCAGTTTGAATTACCCTCTTTTCCTCAATCTGGTAAGGCAGTGAAAGGATGTTTGTTCTGCTAATTAACTTTATTACCCTGATAACTCCCTGCAGCCTTTGACGAAAACAATTACCGTTCCTCTTTTTTTTTCCCACTGGCAAAAAAAAAAAAAAAAAAAAAAGACTATTAATTAGAAATGAGGCCCCAGTCCCTGCCATGTTAGCCTACCACGTTCTCAGACCCTCAAGCGGGATAGCATTACATTGTCAGTAGTAATTTAGCTCTCATCTGTCTCTGCTAATTATTGTCACATTCATCAAATTCATCAACAAAAGTGCTCTCAGAAGGATTGCATATTTGCAGTTAATACAGCATAAACTGGTATTACCCATCACCACATTTGTGATGATGAGAGGGACACAACTTATTCATCCCTAATTAGAGCAAGCTGGGTAATTAATTATACATTCCGCCTTATTACTTCTGAGTTCCCAGATATTGTTTGTCTAAAAAGGGGGAGAGAGGGAAAGCGAGAGAGGGGGGAAGAGGGAGAAGCCTGAAAAAAGCAAAAAAGGGGGAAAAGAAAAAAAAAAGAAAAAATGTGTGATGTGTTTTGTCACATGTGCTTTGCCATAATTCCCACCTGACAAACTAGCTGATTCAGTAGAAAATTGCAAGTTGTCAGCAGCAGAATAAACTGCCGTAATAGCTGATTAATGATCAGCACCTGTGACAGGTGCTATACGGGACTGTAAACTTGGTTTGATTAACAGTCACTGGACGAATAAATATTAGTGACAGTCACTGGAGAGCAAGTTTGCTTGTTTGCTTTCCATGTTAACAAACCTCACACATTAAAGTTATTGATATTTTCAGTGCCATTTCTAGTTTCAGGGTTTCTCCTGCTTTTTTTTTTTTTTTTTGGAAAGCATCTAGCACCTCAGTAGAGGGTTCTATTCTGGCCATATGAGTTCCGGCCTCTTCATCTGTTAACAAGCTGTGTTTTGACAAGGGGCTCAAAATTGTCAAGAGGAACATTCGATATTTGCATTTAGCCCGTCTACAATTAATAAGAATTAGGGATGTGCATGAAATGGATTTTGCATTTTGTTTCGAGCTCAAAACACAGACAGCTGAAACATTTTGTTGAAACAGTGGTCAACTTGGCAGTTTTAACGGAATAAATCTTGGAACATTTTGAGTGTTTTGGCCATAGGGAATAATGGAGAAATGCGAAACACCCCCATTGTTCTCCATGGGTAGTTCCTAGGGTCACCAAAGTGAGTTGGGTGGTAGGGCATATGTATATCAAAATATAATTCAAGAACATTTGTGTCTCCCCCTAGTAGTCCAGAATTGGACTACTCAACATAAAATTCTGCAGCATTTGTATGAGCAATTTTGGTTCCCTTTTGGAATGGACTTTGCCCATATTGACTTTGCCCTGTTTGATGTGCCTTTTATGTGTCTCCTCATCATGCCTTTTAACATTTGCTAGAACATCACGAACTATAATATATATGTTTGTTTGTTATTTCTCTATGTAAAGCGCCCTGAGCCATTTTTGGAAGGGCGGTATAGAAATCGAAATCATCATCATCATCATCATCAGGAGATAATAATAATAATAATAATAATACATGAGGAGAGTTAGAAAAATCCTCCAGTCCAAACTCAATGGCGGGAACACCATGCAAGCCATAAACACCTGGGCTATACCTGTTATCAGATACACTGCAGGAATAATAGACTGGACCCAGGCAGAGCTAGAGACACTAGATTGTAAGACCAGGAAAATCATGACAATCAATCATGCTCTGCACCCCCGCAGTGATGTCGATAGGCTATACCTCCCTCGCAGCTCAGGTGGAAGAGGAATGCTGCAAGTCCATCAAACAGTAGAGGAGGAGAAAAGAGGCCTTGAAGAATATATCAAGGACAGTGAAGAAGATGCACTTCAAATGGTCAATAATGCAAAACTATTCAACACCAATAAAACAAAACAGGCCTACAAGAAAGAACAAGTCAAGAACCGAGCAGAAAAATGGAAAAATAAGCCACTGCATGGTCAATATTTGCACAATATAAGTGGAAAATCAGACATCACCAAGACCTGGCAATGGCTTAAGAATGGCAACTTGAAGAAAGAAACAGAGGATTTAATACTGGCTGCACAAGTACAGGCACTAAGAACAAATGCAATAAGAGCAAAAGTCGAAAAATCCACAACAAACAGCAAGTGCCGCCTTTGTAAAGAAGCAGATGGAACAGTGGACCACCTAATCAGCTGTTGTAAAAGGATCGCACAGACTGACTACAGACAAAGGCATGACAAAGTAGCAGGGATGATACACTGGAACATCTGCAAAAAATACAAGCTACCTGTAGCCAAGCATTAGTGGGACCATAAAATTGAAAAAGTTTTAGAAAACGAAGATGTAAAAATATTATGGGACTTCCGACTACAAACAGACAAACATCTGCCACACAATACACCAGATATAACTGTAGTTGAGAAGAAAGAAAAACAAGTCAAAATAACCTACATAGCAATACCAGGGGATAGCAGAATAGAAGAAAAAGAAATAGAAAAAATCACCAAATACAAAGATCTACAAATTGAAATTGAAAGGCTGCGGCAGAAAAAGACCAAAATAATGCCAGTGGTAATTGGCGCCCTGGGTGCAGTTCCAAAAGACCTTGAAGAGCACCTCAACACCATAGGGGCCACAGAAATCGCCATCAGCCAATTACAAAAAGCAGCTTTACTGGGAACAGCCTATATTCTGCGACAATATCTATAACAATTGACAATAAAATTCTGGCATCCCAGGTCCTTGGGAAGGACTCGATGTCTGGATAAAACAAACCAGTCAATAACACCTGTCTGACTGTGTAAACAAGAAATAATAAAATTTGGAGAGCTATAGAAACAATCACACCGCTGACTCTCCACATGACCAAGTCAAATTAAGTTGACTCAGTGCAGCCAATAAAGTTAATCACCAAAACGAACATTCATGTATTAGCACCAGAACACAGCTCTCTTTCTCTTTGGCATATAGAAGTTGAAAGGAAATGAAGAACAAATTCTGAAGAGGGTAATGGGTAATCTCTCTCAGTGCTGTGACTAGAGATGTATAAACCAGTCCAGTTCAAACCTTGCCTCAACTCAAACCAGGGGGGTGGGTGGGATCTGAGTGGTCCAAATTCAGACTTGTTCAGAGGTCTACTGGTAAAGGGGAATCTGGTGAGGCTTCCCCTTTACCAGTAAAGGGGCAGGAGGGGGGCATCCCTAGGGCTAGAGGAGGTGGGATGGAGTCAAGGGTACTTACAAGAAGGATTGGTGGTGGTGGTAGTGGCCAGGGGGCAGTGGGGATGTCAGTGGCTCCCCTTACCCCTTCTGGCCTCCCCCAGAATAGCCCAGGCCAGTGGTGGCCCAGTTCAGGCCTTCTCTGACCCGGTTCAGGCCTACATGCACACACAGAGTTCATTTTAGTGACTTCCACACTCCGAATGGACCAGGCTGGGTTGAGTCGAATCTGGTTCAGATTCAAACCAAACCAGCAAAAATAGTTCCATTCATACCCCTAGCTATGACTGTGCTGCAAGCATAAACATCAGGGCAGGAGTGGGGGAGAACCCTCCATTCTACCATAAATATATGAAAAGTATTGGAAAAAGCAGCTTCTTTCATCCCTTAAAGGCTTTTTATTTGTCCAGATCTATGGTGGATCTGTGCCATAGATCTATGCCGGTGCAGCAAAAATTATGGCAAGTAACTGAGAATCCAACAGTTCCTTCAGTATCTTGAGCACCTGAGCTTAATCAACATGAGTCTGGATTAGGCTTCCAATAGACATGGAGTAGCAGTTTTAAAAACTGCTCAGATCCCAAACCCTTTCAATCCTGCCCCCCTCAATCTATATATATAATTTCTAAGGCATACCTTTGGCTAATCCCATACATGACAGCTCTCGCGAGACTTCACGAGCGAGCTTCTGGAAGGGGGAGAGGAAAGCAACAGTTGTGGCTGGGAAGAAAAGCTGAACAGGCAGGTGGGCGGACAAGAAGGGCAGAGGGGGAGATAAAGCGATGGCGGGGGGTAAGAGAAAGCAGCGGGTGGCCGGAAAAAAGGGTGAACAGATGGGTAGGTAGGCGGGTGGAGGGGAGAGGAGGTGGCAGGCAGTGGCAGCGGTTGGTCAGGAAGCCAGCAGGAGATAGAAAACAACAGGTGGGTGGGTAGGGGGGAGAGAAAGCAGCAGAGGGGGAGAGAAAGTGGCGGGCGGCCGGGGGGAAAGGTGAATGGGTGAGTGGGCAGGTGGGCAGGAGAGGAAGCGGCGGGCAGTGGCAGCGGCAGCGGCTGACCAGGTGGCCGGCAGGAGCGAGAAAATGGTGGGCAGGGGGAGAGTAAGCTCCAGCTGGGGTGGAGGGAGGTCCAGTGGAAGAGCATGCTACCTCCAACCTGTGGCCAAACCACTGCAAGCCAGTGGGAGAGTGCACATCGCCGCCAACCAGCCTACTCGTGAGGAGGGTGGCCAAGCAGGCATGGGAGAGAGTGATGAAATCTCCTTCTCTGAGCCCGCCTGCTGTCCAAATGACTGGTCAGGCCGTACTCGGCCCATTTCAGGCCTCTCTGTGCCTGCGCAGAGAGCCCTGAAATGAGCTGAGAAGGGGGGGAGCCGGGGAAAGGGGGGAGGGGAAGGGATGAGAATGGGGGAGGGGGGTAAATAATAGGGGAGAGCAAAGAGGGAGGGGGAACAGGGAAGAGGAGGGGGAGCGCCGCGAATGAGGGGCTGGGAACAAAGGAGGCCAAGAACGAGGGAGGGGCCAATAATGAGGAGAGAGCCGAGAGGGAGGGAGAGGGCTGAGAATGGGGGGTGAGAGAAAAAAGGAGAACTATAGGCACAGATGCTCTTCAGGAAAGCTAGTTTATGATTACTCCGCTTCTACACACTGATTATCTCCAGTGTTCAAAGTTCCAACCCTCTTCTCCCAGTTAGGGACACATTCTGCAACGCAGATAAAATGTGCAACAAATAAAACAAGCAATGGATTGCTGCAATCCAGAGCTTTTGTGAGTCCCAATGAACACACCGTGTTCACCCTTGCAGGAGTGGACTTGCTCAATGAAGAGTGGCAAGATTCTCCCTTCCCCAGCAATAAGAGACAGCTAGACTTTTCCAAGTCATAAAACTACTACGATTACTATTACTACTACTACTGGTAGCCCAATCAGGTCGATTTTAGGACCAGATTCCAAGCCTCCTGCCTGCATGATATGGATATTATTTTATATAACACTAGTATTTTTAAGCCCGTTAAAATAACGGGCGCTAGTTGGGTTGTGTAGATATGTCTGTTAGTTCTGTGTCTCCGTTACATCTTGTATAGTTTGATTTTGTATGTGTTAATGTGTAAGTAAAGGTTTTCTGATCGATATGCATCTTAGAAGCTTTTTGATTACTTATCAATTAAGGCTTTGGGAATACTCTTCGGTTAAATATTCTTGTTTATTTTTTCATCTTGGTTTCATACTTAATTATGTCATTGTAAGCATTGGATTTTTTTATTTTTTTTAATGACAGAACCTGCCGCCTCTGCCCTCCCCGGTTCCCGCTTCTTCTCCTTTGTTTTTGCGGCAGGGCTGGTCCTGCCGCTGCCGCCTCTGCCCTCCCCCGGTCTCCGCTTCTCCTTATTCGTTTTTGCGGCAGGGCTGGTCCCACCGCTGCCGCATTTGCCCTCCCCGGTTTCCGCTTGTTCCATTTTGTTTTTGCGGCAGGGCCGGTCCCGCCACTGCCGCCTCTGATCGGTCCCCGCTTCTCTTCCTCCTTTTTAGCAGCTGGGCTGGTCCCACCGCTGCCGCATCTGCCCTCCCCGGTTCCCGCTTCTTCTCCTTCATTTTAGTGGCAGGGCTGGTCCTGCCGCTGCCGCATCTGTCCTCCCCAGGTCTTCGCTTCTCCTCATTCGTTTTGCCGCCTCTGCCCTCCGCAGTTTCTGCTTGTTTTCTTTTGTTTTTGCGGCAGGGTCGGTCCCGCCACTGCCGCCTCTGATCGGTCCCCGCTTCTCTTCCTCCTTTTTAGCGGCTGGGCTGGTCCCACCGCTGCCGCATCTGGCCTCCCTGGGCCCTGCTTTTTCTCCGTGCGGTCCGGGAGCCAACATGGCCACCGTGTCTCTGTGGCCGTATCTTTCTCGGGCGTTCTGGGCATGTGCTCCGCACATGCCCAGAATGGCCGAGAAAGACACGGGTGCAGAGACACGGGCGCACACCAAGGCATTTTATTATAGAGGATAATGCTTAGATACACCCAGCAGATGCCTACAAGAAAGAAGTGCAGAAGATCACAAGGAAGATCATAAAGGTCCATCTCTAGTTACCACCGGCACGTCTGGTGGTGACTCAAGGTGGGCCTTTTCTGTAGCTGCTCCTGGGCTGTGGAATGCACTCCCAACAGAAATCCATAATCCGAATTCATTATTGGCCTTCGTGAGAGCCCTTAAGACCTCTCTGTTTCATTTGGCCTTCCAGGGTATTTAAACTGTTTTTAAATTGGAAATGCTCGGCCTGGTTTTCCAGGGTTTTTAAACTGTTTAAAATGTTTTAATTAATTGTTTTTATATTGTTTTTATAGTTTTTTATTTTAACTGTTAATTGATTTTAATTGTTCTTATTTTAATTCAAACCACCCTGAGCCAATTTTGGAAGGGTGGTATAAAAATGAAATGAAATGAAATGAAATGAGATGAGATGAGATGAGATGAGATGAGATAAGATCATGGCCCAGTGATAATCATGTGCAACTGTTGGGCTGCATGTGGTTACTAGCAAAGAACAGCAGGTTGGGATGCACATTCTCATTCCATTGATAAGGTGATACCCAATGCATGCGTAGTGGGTTACTTCAGCCTGGACATTGGGGGTCAGTTTCCAGGAGTAGCAAGAAGGCAGAATGGCACTACACAGCTTTTTCTCTTTCGTTCCCAACAGAAAAGGAAGGCAGGCAGTGAGAATTTAAAGGAAGGAAGGAACTAGGCTACGATTGTGATAGAAAAAAGGGAGGGAGGGGATAGGGCACCATTTGGCACTCTACTTCAGGCAACAAAAGGTAGTGGGCCAGCGACGTAGACACAGTTAGAGGTCACAGAAAGAACAAGAACAAAAAAACCAACCCAACGACATGTGACAGTCTCATTAACTTTTTCTGAGCTTGTGAGAACATGTGTCAATACCTTTTCTGTCATCCTGTACGTTTTTCTTTGAAATGTTCTTAAAGTAAAGATTTGGATAATTGGGCCTCAAAGACCACCATTCTCACTGTGTTAACCGATGGGTGAGAGTTAAGCTAAATAATCAGCAGAATCACATGGTGCAGATGATGCTGGACAGCACATCTTTTAGAGTACAGACTGGAGACTACATGGATGAACTTTCCTGTTCATCCATGTTGGGAGCTGTCATCAGATCCAATCAATCAAGCCTTTATTACCGTCCACGTCCAGTACACATCACAATAAACCATATACTCTCATCACATTAGGTCTCCAATTGGTGTTTGACCATCAAATCCAGTATTGCTTTTCAGTGTTGCTGGACTTTGATCTGCAGACTACTTGAAATGGTGAGATTATTCTTACATACTCCATACAGCAACTGTATGGGGTGGGCGGGTGGGAAACAGGCTAGAAACATTTCCCTGCCATGCTATTCTATGTGCAGGAAGGAGGTGTGTGTGTTTCAGTGTAAGCACATGTAAAGTGATGCATATTAGGGCAAAAAAACCCAACTTCACATAGACGTGTATGGGGTCTGAGCTGTCGGTGACTGACCAGGAGAGGGATGTTAGGGTGGTGGTAGACAGCTTGTTGAAAGTGTCAACTCAAAGTGCAGCAGCTGTGAAAAAGGCCAATTCCATACTTGGTATCATTAGGAAAGAGATCGAAAATAAAACTGCTAATATTATAATGCCCTTATACAAAACTATGGTGCAGCAACATCTGTAGTATTGTGTACAGTTCTGGTCACCATACCTCAGAAAGGACATTATAGAAATGGAGAATATGATGAATATATGATGAATATTTATATACTGCTTTTCAATAAACGTTTCCAAAGTGGTTTACACACACACACACACACACACACACACACACACACACACACACACACACACACACCCCTCCCTGTCCCCAAAGGGCTCACAATCTAAAAAAGAAACATAAGATAGACACCAGCAACAGCCACAGGAGGTATGCTGTGCTGGGGATGGATAGGGCCAGTTACCCGCCCCCTGCTAAATAAAAAGGTGCCTCTTTGCTCAGTTAGCAGAGGAGCTGCAGAAGAGGGCAACCAAGATTATCAGGGGCCCAGAGAACCTACCTTCCTTACAAGGCAAGAGTACAACACCTGGGGCTTTTTAGTTCAGAAAAAAAGATGACTGAGGGGAGACACAGTAAGAGTTCTATACAATCATGCATGATGTCAAGAAAGTTGAGAGAGAGAAATCTCTCTCTCTCTCTCTCTCTCTCTCTCTCTCTCTCTCTCTCTCCCTCTCATAACACTAGAACCAGGGGTCATCCCATGAAACTGATTGCCAAGAAATCTAGGACTGACAAAAGGAAGTACTTTTCCACAAAGTGCATAATAAACCTATGGAATTCTCTGCCATGGGATGTGGTGATGGCCACTAGCTTGGATGGCTTTAAAAGGGGCTTAGACAAATGCATGGAGGACAGGTCTATCAATGGCTACTAGTCTGGTGGCTAAAGGCCACCTCCAGTCAAAGAGACAAGATACCTCTAAATATCAGTTGCGGGGGAGCAACAGCAGTAGAGAGGTCAGCTCTTGCCTGTGCACTTCCCAGAGGCATCTAGTGGGCCACTGTATAGACACCAGATATAGACACATACAATACATAGACACATAGAGTCCCTAACCTGCAGTCTGAAGAGGTGCAGTGTAATAAAAGCAACGTCCCATGATTCTGTTGATTGTGTGCCTTGGCTTGAAGAACTTCTAATGACACTTGCTCAGTAATGTCCCAATGCATTTAGATGCAAAGCTGAAATGACGCTAACTCCAAAAAATTCAGAATATGTGCACTTGCAGATAGACTGATAACATCTATCAACATTCATGCTAGTAAAGCTGGGAAAGACCCCTGCTTGACATCCTGGTGAGCTGCTGCTAATCAAAGTAGACAGAACAGACCAATATTCTGTCTCAGGATTCGGTATAATGCAGCTCCTTATCTCAATGGATCCATTCTGTCACCTATCTTAGTCAATAGATCTAACAAAGAAGTCAGTATCCACTCACAAATGTATTGCTGAATATGTTATTTGCCCAACTATGTATTATGGAGATAAGCACTACCAGAAATATAGAGAAAGATAATGTATCATTAGTTGTCTAAGGAAGAAGCAAATGCATATTATATCATTTTTGTCCCTGCCTACTGGAAAATAGGAATGATTCCTCAGGGGGAAATAAAAGAGGAACTCTGCTGTATAGAACCATTGAGTAATTTGATATAACTATCTTTTGGGCTCCCCAAAACTCTGGCATTAGGAAAGCTCTGTTTGTGATGGCCGTTTAGTATGTTCAAGTCATCACTTGATGTTGCAGTCATCAGGAGGGGAACATGCCTCTGACATACTTTCATCAAAAGGAAAGGGAAAACACCAGGAAAGGATCACAGAGCATATGTAAACCTTGCAGTGCCTACCCAGAAACTAGCAATGCTTTCTTTTTCTTTTCAGCCCACACATTCATTATTTTGTTCGGACAGTCAACATTTGCACGTAACATGGAATCAGATTTGAACGGGCCAGAAGCTGAGAAACCTGAATATCTGAATTCAGGTCAGCCCCTCAGAACTCTGGTTCCACATGGTGAGTGACCCAATGTTCTGCTCTCCTAACTCTAATTTGTACCCTTGGGTTGCAGTGAGTTTCACAACCCCAACCCGAGGTTTAACGCAGTCTGAATAATCTGTGGATTCAGAAGTGCAGGCTGCGTTCCCTGTAACAGGAGTTGAGGGAGGGTCCTCCCTTCTCTCTGCTGTCTCCTTGACTGTAGGCTCCCTGTGGAAGGAATAAATGGACAGTTTTCGCAATGGAGGGAAGTAGGAAGTGCAGTCCCCCCGGGATCGGTACTGGGAGCAGTGCTCTTTAACTTGTTCATAAATGATCTAGAAGTTGCGGTAAGCAGTGAAGTGGCCAAATTTGCAGATGACACTAAACTATTTAGGGTAGTGAAATCCAAAACAGATTGTGAGGAACTCCAAAAGGATCTCTCCAAACTGGGGGAGTGGGTGACGAAATGTCAAATGCAGTTCAGTGTAAACAAATGTAAAGTGATGATGCATGTTGCGACAACCCCTTCCCCCCCAATTTCACATATATGCTGATAGGATCTGAGCTGTTGGTGACTGACCAGGGGAGAGATCTTGGGGTCATGGTGGACAGCTCACTGAAAGTGTCGACTCAGTGTGCAGCAGCTGTGAAAAAAGGCCACTTCCAGGCTAGGGATCATTAAGAAGGTGACTGAAAATAAAAATGCTAATATTATCGTGCCCTTGTACAAATCTATGGTGCGGCCACATCTGGAGTACTACATACAGCTTTGGTCACTGTATCTTAAGAAGGATATTGTAGAACTGGAAAAGGTGTAGAAGAAGGCAACCAAGATGATGAAGGGCCTGGAGCATCTTCCTTATGAGACTAAGCTACAGAACATAAGAACAGCCCTGCAGGATCAGGCCCAAAGCCCATCTAGTCCAGCATCCTGTTTCACACAGTGGCCCACCAGATGCCGCTGGAAACCTACAGGCAGGAGTTGAGGGCATACCTTCTCTCCTGCTGTTACTCCCCTGCAACTGGTTCTCAGAGGCATCCTGCTTTTGAGGTTGGAGGTGGCCTATAGCCCTCCCAATAGTAGCCTATGATAGACCTCTCCTCCATGAAGTTATCCAAACCCCTCTTAAAGCCATCCAGGTTGTTGGCTGTCACCACATCTTGTGGCAGAGAATTCCACAGGTTGATTATGAGTTGTGTGAAAAAGCATCTGGAGCTCTTTGGAAAAAGAAAAGTGGTGACTAAGGGGAGATTGGAAAAGAGGCGACTAAGGGGAGACATGACTGAAGTGTATAAAATTATGCATGGTGTGGAGAGAGTGGACAAAGAGAAATTTTCCTCCCTCTTTCACAACACTAGGACCAGGGGTCATCACATGAAACAGAAAGTCAGGAAATTTAGAACCAACAAGAGGAAGTACTTTTTCACACAGTGCATAATTGAGATTGCCTGGAGAATGTTTTTAATGAAATGCGGTATATAAATCTAACAATCAATCAATCAATCAATCAATCAATATAAAATAAAATAAAATAATGAATCTATGGAATTCCTTGCCATGGGATGTAGAGATGGCCACCAGCTTGGATGGCTTTAAAAGGGGCTTAGACAAATTCATGGAGGATAGGTTTATCAATGGCTACTAGTCTGGTGGCTCCAGCTTCAGAGGCATGATGCCTCTCAATACTAGTTGCAGGGGAGCAACAGCACGATGCAGGGCATTTGGAAGACTTTTACTATTGGAAGAGGCCTCTCCCATGGCAACCCTAAAATATGACGGGCTACAAAGAACTACTGTAGCCAATTATAAATGTATCTTATACATTGCTCTTTGCCATATTTAAACTCAAAATGACTGGATTTCTGATTATCAAGCTGATATCTTTCTGTTTAGTTGTGCATATACTGCTTTTGTTTACAAGTACTTATCAAGGCCCTCCTATTTCTAAGCAGATTTTGGAAGTAGATTATTTATTTATTTATTTATTTATTTATTTATTAAAACATTTTTATACCGTCCAATACGTATGTCTCTGGGCTGTTTACAACAGATCGTAACAGTATTGCAGTTTGTTTTCACTATAAATACTATAAAGATCAATGTTTTTCAGGCCCAATATTTTAAGGCAAAGTGGCACCCAAACAAATCACATTTTAAAATACGGAATACGTTTTGAAACTATTCATTAAGCTCCTTCCTCAAAACACAAACACACACACACACACACAAGAGCATTTCAAGCAATATGCTACAGTAGAGGACTGAAACTTATGATGTAGGGAACATGAATTGAGCTTCTATGTAATTTGCTCTCTATCCTTCTGTGGAAGAAATGAAGACAAAGGAGGCATTTACATACAAAGAACAACTAGAGTATTCAGTCTATCAAGCAGTATGCCTGATGACTCAAAATAGCTGTCTAGGTGGTGTTTCACAGCACAATTTTGGATATAATCCCTACATTGACTAGCTGAAAACAGGAGCAGAAATAGGGTAGTTCGAGTCAATTCAGTGTGTTCATTATATCAGCACTCCATTATATCAGCACTCCATATTATATCAGCACTCCATGTTGGAAGCCATGTTGGCTTCCCACAGTGTTCTGGGCATACTTTAATGTTCTGGTCTTAACACATAAAGCACTAAATAGCCTTGGTCCCACAAACCAGAGGGCCTTCACCTCCTGTGAAATCACCTATTTACTAGCTCCAGCTACCCTCAGATATATGCTTGTCACCACCAAGTAGCTGCAATATGGAACACAGTTGAGGGAAAGGCTTTTTTTTCAGAAGCTGGCATGGTTGGGCAGCTTCTGAGAGCTCACTGCTGATCCAGAGACCACCTCTGTGCCCAGAGCCTTCATGTGGAAATGGAAGAGCAACTCTCTCAGAGCCCATTCAAGTAGGAGGTCGCCCATGGAGATCAATTTGCCCCTGCTTGAAGGGGACATAAGATGGTTTCACCCTAGATCTTGGGAAACCAGGGCAGGTTTAGTCAACACCACAACAACCAAATCAAATAAAATCACTTTATTGTGGCCAGTGACCAGCTTGATACAGAATATCATATTACTGGCTACAAATAGCCAGTGTATGCATATATATTTCCTCCTTCCCCCCACACTTCCTCTCTCCCCCCTCTAAATCTTTATATGGAACCTGAGCTGAAGGTTTGTGAAAGAGGGGGTAAAGTTGTTTTTAAAAAGGTTGAGAACTCCTGCTATAGAAAATTTGAGTACTTTTAATAGAAAGGTGGGGTTACAACATAATTGTTTGTTTGTTTGATTGATTGATTTATATATCACCCTTCCTAAAGTTTATACTAAAATAAAAAATGCATAGCACAATTAAAAATCAATTAAAAACAGATTAAAATTACAATTAAAACTAGATAATATTAAAACCAGAAATCATTAAAAGCCAAGCTGAAATGATGAGTCTTTAAGGCTCTCCTGAAGGCCTCCAAGGAAGACAATCCTCTTATATCCACAGGGATATAACACAACATAAAGTATCATTAAATAAAGACAGACAGACAGACAGACATAAGACTTAGAGAGCACGTTCTTCTACACCATCCCCACCACACGTTACGGTCATCTGAAGAGGTCTGTCTTCAGTTACCACTGGCACGTCTGGTGGCAGCTCAAAGACGGGCCTTCTCTGTAGCTGCTCCTGGGCTGTGGAATGCACTCCCGGCAGAAATCCGTAATCTGAGTTAATTGCTGGCCTTCAGGAGAGCCCTTAAAACCTATCTGTTTGGCCTGGCCTTCCAGAGTTTTTTAATTTGTTGTAAATTCTTTTTAACTGCTGTAAGTGTTCAGCCTGGTTCTCCAAGGTTTTTAACTGTTTAAACGTTTTAACTGTTAATTAGTTTTATGCTGTTTTTATAGTTTTGATTTTAATTGTTAATTGATTTTAATTGTTTTTACTTTGATGTAAACCAACCTGAGACATTTTTGGAAGGGCAGTATATACATAGAATAAATAATAAATAAATAATAAATAATAAAGGATTGAACTTGAACCCTTCAGTGCGGCGGAAGGTTTCAGGAGGGTGGGAGAGCAAAAGCCCCCCCCCCCAATGAGTTAGAATAGCTGTACAAGGCTCCTGTACCTGATTGGCTAGAGCCCTAACAGAGGTTTTCTTCTTAGGGATGGGGATACACTGCAACATTTTGTTGAGGACTCTCACTTGTACAACTAATAGCAAATTTTACTGTTGCTTGCCTATTGGTAGTGCAGCAAAATGAGACCACTTACAGACAAGGGAGAGACTTCTGTACACTTGGGGGCGCAGATATGAAGAAAAATTTTATTTTTTAAAATTAAAAAAGAAAAGCAGAGGCAGGGGAAAACAGCAGAATAGGGACTGAGTATGTTCATTATCATACAGAAGCCACAAAATGCTGATGGCAGTTGAGTGTCAGCTTAAGAAGGGAAACAAAAAAAGAAAAAGAAATGGGCTCATCTGCATCTCTAACAACTAATAATATCCTGAAGAGAGGTGGTGAATTAGAGTTGGGGATATATAGGGGTGCCAAATTTGTTGGAGAGAATTCCTGGACACAATTGTCAAAGGGGATGTGTGTACAAACATTAAAATCCTACCTTTTAAAAAAACAGGATTGGAAAGAGTGCTCATCACTGGACTGGGTCAGTGAACAGGCAGGAAAGCTATAAAGACTGAGCTCAGGCTTAGCCTCATTTTCAAGGTCTTTTTGGTCCTGGTTTGTTGTGTTGTCTGAACCTGGTTCCTCTTTGTCGTGACTCCTGGCTTTGGCTGCCTTTGGGCATAATGCGGAACCAGAGGCAACTGTGCCAGAGGTTCAAGATTTTGCTTGTCCGGATGCGTGAACCCGTGGTTTCCTTACTGAACCACAGGTCAGTTTTAGCCCTGAATCTGAACCTTCGGTCTGCTCTCAATTTCACTGCTGAAACCTCAGGTCTAAAAGCAGTAGGTATCGTGTTGTCCGAATCCTGCCACTGTGTCCTCCCGTTTGTGCAAGCTGTTAAGGATAGGAAGTGCCTCCCTCTCTCCATCACAGTTGGCTGCTGTAGCTTTCCTTCATTCGAAGGAGGAAGCCCACACTGCCAGTTCCTCCCTGCTTGCAGTCTCCCAGACTGCAGATGGGGATCATCTTGGAGCATGGGGTAGGGGTGGGGGAAATGGAGGCAAACTGTGGATCCACTGGACCCGTGGTTTGCGATTATGTCCAAACGTGGTTTCTGGCTCCGGCTCTCAGCTCATCTTCTGCATCTGATTCCTGTCTTCCACTGGGCTTTGACCCTTGGCTTGGACACTGAATCTCAGCTTGCTTCCTGTGTCTGGTTCCTGGTTAACACTTTCATTCCTGGTCCTCTGCTGGGCCCTCCCAGTCCCGGCTTCAGGCTCTGACCTACCCTTGAGTAGCTGCCTATTACCCAGGCTACCACGTTAATCTCCCAACCCTAATTCCACACCCAGACCTAGATATTATAAGCTTTTAAGGGCTCTGACCATGTGAACACTAAAAGAGGCTGTAAGGGAGGAGTTAATTAGGATCAGTGGGGAAATATTTCTTTTGATCCTAATTAATCATCCCCTACCCCAAGAACTCTTTCAGCTGCAAAGGGGCAGAGTCTCCAAAAATATTCTAGAAAGAAGAGTAAAATTAGGATTGGGGACATGTGCCATGAGGCATGCATTCCTGGGCCCTAATTTAACCTCCATGCTCTTGAGCATACTATAAATAAATCCTCTGTTCTTGCCCACAGTACTGCTTAAGTTTGGGGCTAGGTCTGGGCAGCTTCCTACTCAGCTGGGCTCAAAATACAACACTCAAAATTTCCCAGTCTCCAGAGTTATTTGCACTTGGTTTCCGGCTTCGGGGTAAATGTTGAACGAAGCCACTTCGAAGTACACTAGCGGCATTGAGGGAAGCAGCCCCTCCCCTCTGCTTTCGGTTTTCCTTTGAAACAAGTCCACATGGCAGGCGTCAGTGTTTTCCCTCTAGCAAATGGGGGTGGGGGGAGAGAGAGAGCTCCTGCAAAGATAGATCTGCTTTTCTGAAGAGAGCATGCCTCTTACCATGCTAATGATTCTACATCAGTCCCTCTCCCATTTGCTCTGGTGTTTTCAGAAAAAGTAGCTTAAAACCAGCATTTTAAAAAACCCGGGCATACATTGAGATAAGCTAGAATTCGCATCACAAAGCCCGGTTTGTGTGTGAAGTGGCTCCAAAAATCTTGAAGGGACTTCGGGGTACATTTGGCTGGTGTGTGATCGCACACACTTGCTTCTAAAGGAGATTCGGGGTAACAGCCCTGTGCGTAAAGCCTCCTGCTATGGAGCCATCAAGTGGATAATTCCACACTTCTTTATCCTTTCCTCCATCATACAAGCCCTTGCAAGGTCCCCATTCATCTTTCTTACTACTCGTTAAGCTTTTATAAATAGGGCAAGAGAAAAATTGAAATGAATGAATGTATTTTCTTCCTTGCATTCAGAAATAGTTTGCACACTCTGAGTTGTAAAGATGCGATAGGCAGAGGGCATAAGTGTGTGGGGGAGGGGAAGAGGGAGAGAGAATTGTGACTCATCTTTAATGTAATGATCCGGAACCTTGGACATTAAAGTAGTGGATTGAAAATGTTATGCAAAATACATGTAAATATGCCATGTTGTGGAACGGATGCCTAACCATCTGAAAAGGCAGCAGTGCTGCTAGCCAAGAGTTTAGGAAAGAGGCCAAGCTCACATCCAGATGCCCTTGATAGAGACACACTGTGAAGCATTTAGGCTTCCAGCTGCTAAGCTCCCCATGACACCGGGAGGGGGGTTTGTCTTGAGCAGATTACCACCGCTAAAGAGGCCAATGCTAGCATTTAACTGGGAGGAGGGGAACGCAACCATGTCACCAAAGTGCTTGTAACCCATTTTAAAGTTCGCCGGGCGGAATTCACTGCCAACCCATCACTGAATTTTGAAATATGCACTTTTCATTCCATTTGGCAGCATCAAAGATAGAATCATATAAGCATATGTTGCAAAACACTTCAAGCTTTTCAGAGTTCATTTTTGCCCAATATAAGCCACTTTTTGGTTGCACGCAGCAATAATGCATGTGATAATAATGCATTCAAATACAGTAACCCCAGTGGCAGGGATTTGGTTTTCATTTAGAACACATACCCAAATATATTTTAAAACTACAAACTCTCTTCTTGCAGGGCATTCTAGTTTGATCTAACAGCTCAACTTTGGGCACATTGATAACTGTGACTTTGAACACTTGAATTAAGTGATGCTCAGATAAAAGCGAAGCAATGCTAGACTTAAGAATCAAAAGTGGTAGCGAGGCAAATCAGTCAAAGTGAGGTAACTTGCCACTTGCATTTCTATCTGGTATACCTTGCTTCTACCCTTTGAGGAGATGAGACTTTAGAGGCCTCTTCTCCCTGACTAGTTAGTTATTTCTGCCCAGCAGACTCATTGGCCTCCTGGTAAGCCTGTCTCAGAAAGCCACCGCTACAACCAGTTTTTCTTTACTTTCCCCTCAAAGATCATCAATCTGAGAACATCTGGGAAATTTGATGTCCCTTTGAGATAATTTTAAGAAACACTGTACAGTTTAACTAACTGCTAATTATGCTGCTGATAACTTTATATACTGCTTTTTAACAACCAAAAGAAGAAGAAGTTCTCAACACGGTTTACATGGCAAAAGGCATGAGAAAATTGTCTCCAAAGAACTTACAATCTTATAAGTACACACACACACACAGAGACACAAACACACAATGGCTCTCTTATATTTAGCACCGAGAGAGCAACTACCCCTATTCCACCAAACCCAGCACAATATCCCTCCAGTGGCTGTTGCTGGTGTCTATCTTAAGTTCCTTTTAAAAATTGTGAGCCCTTTGGGGACAGAGAGCCATTTTATTTATTTATATCTATGTAAACCGCTCTGCAAACCTTTGTTGAAAAGGTATATAAATGTTCATTGTAGCCTAGCATAGCATCCCTCCCAAGGAATGTTACTGGTGTTCTGTAATAGTCACTGGAAGCGACACTATGCGGAGCTGGACAGTTGCTCTCCCCATGAGAAATATGGGAGCCACTACTTTAAAAGGTGCCTCTTTCCCCACTTCAGCAGGGGTAAAAAATACAATTCTGCGTACATGTTATTACAATTGTACTGTACAACACAACTATATATATCTTTACACAACCATAGCCAGTTATTTTATACAGCAGCACCAACTTCCTAAGAAAACACGAGAACAACATAAAGGGGCACAAAGGGATCGGATGAAAAACATAATGGGGATCCTATACAGGGGCGTAAGAAGACTCCTGGTGATCTGGGAACAAACCCCAGCACAGGACCTCCAGTGACTGTTGCTGGTGTCTGTCTTATGTTTCTTTTTAGATTGTGAGCCCTTCGGGGACAGGGAGCCATCTTATTTATTTGTTTGTTATTTCTCTGGGTAAACCACCCTGAGCCATTTTTGGAAGGGCGGTATAGAAATCGAATGAATGAATGAATGAATGAAAGTTGTAGGGGGGGGACCCCACACACCACAGAGCCAAAGCCATGCCCCCTACTTTCCAGCCTCACTGCTGCTCTTCCCCCTCTATTTACTTGTGACTGTGGCGGCGGCAGCAGGCAGGCTTCTTTATTTAAGTTATTTTATCTTGGCGCGTCAGGTTCTCTCTGGCCGGCACGCTGGCTTCTCTTGTGTCTGCGCGTGGGCCTCCCCATTGAGTAGGGAGAGCGTCGCATGCCGTGATGGGGAGGCCTGTGCGCAGGTGTGAGAGAAGCTGGCGTGCTGGCCAGGGAATGGGGAGGCCTGCACACCAACCAGGGAGGCGGGAGAAGCCCGCCCACTGCCACCACCACCACCACCACCAACAAGGGTAAATGGGAAATAACAGTGGGGCAGCGGGGCCCTTGTGGGCCCCTTGCCCCACCGGGCCCAGGGACATTTGCACCCCCTCGTCCAAGGGACACTACGCCCATGCTCCTATATCTATTTACCTGTATGTGTTTTATTGTATTGTATTGTATTGGTTTATTTTATTTAATGCATTTATATACTGCCCTATATAAAATCTCAGGGTGGTTTACAATCTAAACAAACAGCAGCTGAAACCCCAAAATCATATAAAACCAATTAAAATTACTGTAAATAAAACGTTCAAGCTCTAAAACATTATGAACGAAAAGCCTGGTGAAACAGGTGTGTTTTCAAAAGTTGTTTAAAAACAATATTGCATTATTGTTTTGCTGTGGTCAGATGGTTAAATGCAAATAAAATCTATCTAGTTTTTAAATCTTAATAGCTATGTAGAAGAGGGGATTTTGGCAGACGGAGATTGTTACAAGGAGTAAGAAAAGCAGAATTTGCCGAAAATCCCTCTGCAGTGCTACTCTTAGCGGTGCATGTTTGGTGCTGGGGGGAGAGGGAGGGGGAGAGAGAGAGAGAGAGAACTGTGCAATAGCCTAGCAACACAGCAGGAAAGAGAAGAAGCCAGTGCCAGCTCTTGCTCCATGCTGCCTCTTGCCATGCCAACAGCCAGTAGCAGTTAGTGCCACATGCCAATGTTCTTGGATAGAACAGAAGAGAGACATTTTTTAAAAAAACCTGATTGTAAATTCTGGCCCAGTGGATGTCCAGCTAACTAAGGACACATCCCTTCAGCCAAACTGTTTAGCTATTTAGCAGTTTTCATGGTCTGGTTATTTTGATTTGAACTTTTATATGTTTTAACTGTTTAAAAATTTCTTGCTTTCTTTTATTGCTGTAAACTGCCTAGAGACTTTGGTAGTGGGTGGTATACAAATATGTCAAACAAACAAATAAGAAAGAGAGTATAATGGTGATGAGATACGCATTTCCACACTTCAAAATTTCCCCCCAATGACCTTCTTTAATGAGCAAAGTCAAAAGTTTAAAAGTTTAAAACATTCAAAAGTTTAAAAACTTAAAAACGAAACCACAGATGTAGCAAAATGGCAAAATAGCAGACGTTTTGATGTAAGACATCATCCTCAGTGCTATACAAAGGTGGCTGAGGTCTTGTTCTTAAATCTAACTCCACACCATGATTCAGCCAAAGAACTGAAGGCAATCAACCAATCCTGTGCAGCTCCCAATATCACATACGGGAAAAATAAATAACTTCCTATCTTTAGGGAGACCTTTCCCACACCAGTTACTCTGTTGAGGAACCCCTGTGCATTTACCGCACAACAGACCATTGTGGGGCATGTTCTAGGTCACACTGCCCAGGGCGCCAGCCAGCCCTGCTGTCAGCTGAGAGTATATGCCCGAACATGCTCAGCACCCCCCTCCAGCTATGCATGGGAGGGGAAACCAGTCATGGTTGACAAATTGCTTTTCAGGCAGCTAGTTCACCACTACAAGTTTTCCCATCCAGGAACCCAACAAGCTCATGAGGAACTGAAGGGTTCCCATGAAGACTGTTTGATAACCGCAGTTCTAGTCAAAGTAAGTTTTCAAACACTTTACTATACAACGTTATTTGGAATGCTAAAGGCATCCCAGCGAAATATGTGAAAAGTGTCTTCCTTTCTCCCTCCCCTCCCCTCTCCTCCCTCCCCTCCCCTCTCCTCCCTCCTTCCATAGCATCTGCATAGGAAAAAATCTATACCGGGGTGGTAAGCTTTTGTCATCATTCCAGACCAATGGCAACTGAACAAAATTAGCAGCTATGGGATAAGAGGACAGGTTCTCTTATGGATTGGTACCTAGTTGAAGAACAGACAGCAGAGTGTAGGAATAAATGGACAATTTTCTCAGTGGAGGGATGTGCAAAGTGAGGTCCCCCAGCAATAGTCCCCATAACCAGGATTTCCAGAGGTTGTTGATTACAACTTCCAACATCCCCAACTACAATATCCTTTGACTGGGGATTATGAGCGTTGTAGTCAACAACATCTTTGTTACAAGGAACACTGTCCCTCAAGATTCTTTATTAGGACCAGTGTTGTTAAACTTGTTAATCAATTATCTGGAGTTAGGAGTGAGCACAGTGAGGTGGCCAAGCTTGCTGATGACACCAAATTATTCAGGGTGGTAAACATAGAAAACAGGATTATGAAGGATCTCTCCTAGCTAAATAAATGGGCTTTAAAATGGCAAATGCAGTTCAGTGTAAGAATACTTACACTGGAACAAAGAAATAATTCTTTGTAATTATTATTAATAATATCAATTATTATTTATTAATAATAGATTAATTAATTAGTTAATTAATTATTAATAAATAATAATAAATAATAACAAAGAAATAAACATTGGAACAAAGAAATAATAATCCAGATTTCACATGTACACAGATAGGGTATGAGCTGGCAGTGACTGCTCAGGAAGAGGATGTTGGGGCCATGTTGGATAGCTCACTGAAAACGTTGACCCCATAAGCGGCAGCTTTAAAGAAGGCTAACTCCATGCTAGAAATAATTAGGAAAGGGATTGAAAATAAAACTGCCAATGTAGCATTAGCGTCATGGGGCACCAAAACGAGATGGAGCTGCCTCCAGTTCCCACGCCTCTGTTGTTCCTCTCACCCTCATTTTTCACTGCCCCAGAGTTAACAAGAGCTGCTCTGCCTGTGGGCTGGCTATTCGGCAGGTAGAGTTGTGCAGGCTGGTTAATCACTGACTTTTTAAAAAGTTAGTTAACATTATTTAACTAGTTAAAATTCAGAGTGGAAGTTGAAAAATTAACTAGTTAATTCCCATGGCTGCCTGATAAACTGGGAACATCCACCAGAGGAAACATCATTAAGAAGCAATATTTAATGCATAACTACAGTAAGATATCTGATCTTCTATTTCAGATTTGGGGGGTAAACCCACTATCTTTTATGAATACAAAACAAATTGTAGGAAATAAAGTTTTAAAACATTTTGTTAAGGATCGTTAGAGTCCATGTTATTATTAACTCTTCAGTTATAATGAAATCTTGCCCATTAAGAAATCTACAAGATCTGGGAGGCCCTAAAGTGTGGAGCCCTGGGCAGTTTTCTGGTTTGTGCCCACCCCCAGCCACTAAACTCACCACTATCCACACATCATGATCTGCCTTCAGTGGTAATAATTCAGTTCATACTGGATAAATCCTGCAGAGAACTTACACACATAAGAAACATAAGAAACATAAGAACAGCCCTGCTGGATCAGGCCCAAGGCCCATCTAGTCCAGCATCCTGTTTCGCACAGTGGCCCACCAGATGCCGCTGGAAGCCACATCTGGAAGGTTCTGAGAAACCTTAAATACAAGTGGAAACAATTTCAGGCATGTAGAGCCTCTCGAAATAACAATTTTTGAGGACAATTATTCACTGATCTTTCCTATATTAACATGGAGTTAGACAGAAACATGTCTCCTATCACCATATGATTATTTTATTCTAGCTCAATAGTAACAGTCAGTTTGAAAGGTGAAAAAAATGTGATTGCAATAGCTATGTCTATCCTGACCATGCCGGCATATTTATAAGTAAGTTTCCATAATTTGAGAGATCCCATATGAAATCAGCTGCAAGCTTAAGGGTGCACCTGTCTTGTCTGGATAGACATTTTAGACTATCACTGACTCATGAATATAAATAGTTATCATGGACTAATAACATTTATAGAACCCCAGAGCTGGGAACAACAATCACACAATAAGAGAAAAGAGGAACCTCCCAGAGATCAACAACTCTGAAAGAATCTAGTGTCACATTCTCGAGGATGTCAGATTAAACTAACATGTGCCAGTCAATATTGATACACTGTGACCCTTGGTGATTCCGAAGCAAAACTATTAAGTCCAACATTTTCTCCTGTAAGCACTTATCTGTAAGGATGGCTAGCATGTCCTCTGAAGCAGATATTGAAACTGATTGGACAATAGGTAGACACCAGACAGAGGCCTGGGGGCCGACCTCTAGAAATAGGGGGAGAAAAAAAATCTTAATCTGCAATACAATGCAGCTCTCTTGAAACCCTATCATTTTCACTTCCCATGTGTCTGCTGCCTGGCTGTGAATGGATTTGAAAAGGAATGGTTAGTGGTGAAAATTGGATCAGAGCTAACATTCTCTCATTTTTATCAGCAGCTGCCAAAGGTCATCTGACATAATAGCTGATGAATTCAAGCCCAGTGGATTTCATTTGCAATTTTCAATTTACTGAGGCCTCCAAACCCCACAGTGATAAAAGCTTCCCCTATCGTGGCCTGTCACAAACATCAAGGAAACCTCACAAACCCACAAGAAAAGAAATAGGAGAGAGCTGTGCATCATCACAGCCAAAGATAAGGAGAACAGGAAGACACAGCATCATGGAGAAAGGTGTGTGGTTGACTCTCTAAATGCCAATTGTAATCAAAAGACGATGAAGAGCAATCAAATAACTTCTACAGAATAACATCATGGGTGTGTGGGGGGGGGAGAGGACACCCCCCCCCCAGCTTTTTAGTTTGAAAATTACCTCCTAATGTCTTGCTTGACATCCTGAAAGTAAAAGTGGGAATTAGACAAAATACAAACCCCTGTTTCTTTAGATATGGAAAGTGTTGTAGAGGAGATATCTTTACCATAGTTTTGATTTCCATATAAAAGTTAATAAGGATCCCATTATCAGAGAAATAGCCCATTAGTAACAAACTAAGAAATACATTTGTTTGTTCATAGAGAGGTGGCAGATGCTCATTGCTTGAAAAGCACTCTGATTGGCCTGCAAGAATTCAAATTTATATTCCTCCAATTTCAATTTTGAAAATATGCCCTATTTAGTTAGTTAGTTAGTTAGTTAGGATGCTATTAGATTTATGGAGTTTAGAACGGGGGAAATGTAAAAGTATTGAAATTGGCAAGTCTATATGTCATATAATTGTGTTAAAATGTATCAAGAATACATTTATGGTTTCAAAAAGTGATCTTCAAGGTCATATTTCAAAACTGAAAAATGAAAATATTTGAAATACAGTCAAATGTGAGATTTTGCTAAATTTCACATTTGTATACAATCTTGTTTCCGCATTAGTTCAAAAGGGATCTTTGTAGAAGTCATGGTTGTTCTTTTTTAAAAATTGCTCACGGCCTTTGGAAGTCGAGCTATATAAAGAACTGTCATGGGAGCATATTATTTGACACAGTCAAAAGCAGGATATCCCCGAAGAGGAGGAAAATATAGATAATAAAAAAACAAACCCCAGATTCCTGTAAACTTGCCAAGTGGTTCATCATCATCTTATCCTACACCTGCCAATAATGTGCTGATGAATGAGAATCATTGGAAGGAAAGCCACAATTTGGAACGTGCCTGTTGTAAAAATTAATTCCAAACATTAGCATCTGGCTCACAAAGCCATTGGATTTTATCCAGTGGAAGTCAAATGTTGGAGGCTGTCCTTCATTTGTGGCCAAGAGTCTGACGGGCACAAATTCTGACCCAGCAGAATTACGTCAATTGCCATGGTCCCTAAAACCATGACATGAACTGCCTGTACCAAAAGAAGATAAACCCTTTATTTATTTATTTTTAAGGGAAGATATTAGACAGTATGATTTTGTCTCTTGGTAGACCTTAAGCTACAAAAGAAAATAATGTATTATGATTTAAACTCACAGTTGCTCTATAATGGAATTGTTATAAATTAGGTCTATTTGTTTATATAAGGATATTAATAAGTGGATATACTAAAGAAAGCCAGTAATAGGACCAGCTGTTACTTTGGAGGGTACCTTCACATCCTTTCCTCATTTGCCCTTTACAAATATATTAAAAATAGTCAAAACAGCTCTTTGCTGTATGCATGCTTTCCTCCTCCCTCACTATGACTGCCTATGGGCCCCTTCCCATATTATCTTTGCAGTATGGCTCCTCCCATGGGTGTTCACAGGTGGGACTAAGTTGGACAACTGCCCCCTGGATTCATGGCTAGATTATGGAGCAGTTTGCACCACTGAGAGACCTTAAAAGCCAAGTTGAAGACAGACTATCCTGGAGAGAATCTATCTACATGGTCACTAAGAGTCAACACCAACTTGACAGCACTTAATTAATCCATCAATCCATCCATCCATCAGTACTTTGCTGCCACAGAAAAGTTTCTGCGGATGCCTACGGCTCCTCCTCATGCCATGGAGGTGACAACAAAGCCCTAGGTCACATGGGGGGAGCCCTCCAGAATTGCCCCACATCCTGGGAGAGATGACAAAGCTATGGCGAGAAGCCACAGCATGAGCTCCTCCAGGGTGTCCCAGGGCTTCTGATTTTCCTTCCATAGCATGGGAAGGACCTACACTGAAGAGGCTTCCATATCACAAAGATAACATGAGATGGCCTTAAAAATGAGGCCTTCATATTGTATGCATTTCTATGTAAATTTCTTGTTTACACAGTCAGACAGGTGTTATTGACTGGTTTGTTTTATCCAGACATCGAGTCCTTCCCAAGGACCTGGGATGCCAGAATTTTATTGTCAATGGTTATAGATATCGTCGCAGAATATAGGCTGTTCCCAGTAAAGCTGCTTTTTGTAATTGGCTGATGGCGATTTCTGTGGCCCCTATGATGTTGAGGTGCTCTTCAAGGTCTTTTGGAACTGCACCCAGGGCGCCAATTACCACTGGGATTATTTTGGTCTTTTTCTGCCACAGCCTTTCAATTTCAATTTGTAGATCTTGGTATTTGGTGATTTTTTCTATTTCTTTTTCTTCTAATCTGCTATCCCCTGGTATTGCTATGTCGATTATTTTGACTTGTTTTTTCTTCTTCTCGACTACAGTGATATCTGGTGTATTGTGTGGCAGATGTTTGTCTGTTTGTAGTCGGAAGTCCCATAATATTTTTACATCTTCATTTTCTTCAACTTTTTCAATTTTATGGTCCCACCAATGTTTGGCTACAGGTAGCTTGTATTTTTTGCAGATGTTCCAGTGTATCATCCCTGCTTTCTTGTCATGCCTTTGTTTGTAGTCAGTCTGTGCGATCTTCTTACAACAGCTGATCAGGTGGTCCACAGTTTCATCTGCTTCTTTACAAAGGCGGCACTTGTTGTTTGTGGTGGATTTTTCTACTTTTGCTCTTATTGCATTTGTTCTTAGTGCCTGTTCTTGTGCAGCCAGTATTAAACCCTCTGTTTCTTTCTTCAAGTTGCCATTCTTAAGCCATTGCCAGGTCTTGGTGATGTCTGATTTTCCACTTATATTGTGTAAATATTGACCATGCAGGGGCTTATTTCTCCATTTTTCTGCTCGGTTCTTGACTTGTTCTTTCTTGTAGGCCTGTTTTGTTTCATTGGTGTTGAATAGTTTCGCGTTCTTGACCATTTGAAGTGCATCTTCTTCACTGTCCTTGATATATTCTTCAAGGCCTCTTTTCTCCTCCTCTACTGTTTGATGGACTTGCAGCATTCCTCTTCCACCTGAGCTGCGAGGGAGGTATAGCCTATCTACATCACTGCAGGGGTGCAGAGCATGATTGATGGTCATGATTTTCCTGGTCTTACTATCTAGCATCTCTAGCTCTGCCTGGGTCCAGTCTATTATTCCTGCAGTGTATCTGATAACAGGTATAGCCCAGGTGTTTATGGCTTGTATGATGTTCCCGCCATTGAGTTTGGACTTGAGGATTTTTCTGACTCTCCTGATGTATTCACTTCCAATTTTTCTTTTAACTTCAGTGTGTGCGATGTTATCAGCCTGGAGAATGCCCAAGTATTTGTAAGGTTCTTTCTCTTCCAGGTTCTTGATGTTGCTTCCATTGGGCAGTTCTATTCGTTCTGTTTTTGTTATTCTCCCTCTGTTCATTATTAATGCAGCACACTTGTCTAGTCCAAACTCCATTGCTATATCGCTACTGAATATAGGGACAGTGTTTAGCAGTGATTCGATTTCTGACTGGGACTTTCCATACAACTTCAGATCGTCCATGTACAGCAGGTGGTTGATTTTACTGGATGTTTTAGATGTTTGGTATCCGAGGCTTGTTTTGTTTAGTATTTGTGAAAGTGGGGTCATGGCGATTACAAACAATAGAGGGGATAGTGAGTCCCCTTGGAAAATGCCTCTTCTAATGCTAAGCTGTCCAAGTGCCTCGCTGTCCGTGTAAATTATTATTATTATTATTATTATTATTATTATTATTACATTTTAAATCCTGCTCTTCCTCCAAGGAGCCCAGAGCAGTGTACTACATACTTAAGTTTCTCCTCACAACAACCCTGTGAAGTAGGTTAGGCTGAGAGAGAAGTGACTGGCCCAGAGTCACCCAGCAAGTATCATGGCTGAATGGGGATTTGAACCCGGGTCTCCCCGGTCCTAGTCCAGCACTCTAACCACTACACCACACTGGCTCTCTGACGGGCATCGGACCCTCTCTTTTGTGTCACAGACTATCTCAAGTGCCAACTGCTACCACTATATATTGTAGTAGTAGTACAACAGAGCAGTTCTACTGAACACTACTGAAAACTTTATCAGTACTACTGATAAATAAGAAGAGGAGGAGGCATCCGGGAGAAAGAAGCATAAGTCAAGAAGAAAAAATATTTTACCAGAATGATCAAAGGAAAAGTAAACTGGTTCAATATGAAATACAGCAGATTCAAGTGGTATATGAAGATATGGTTTGAATAATGGATATCAATGGCTGCACCAGTCTTTGGAGGCTTTCTAGAAAAGCATAAAGAGGAATAGATAAAGTCCAGTAATACCTGCTAGAGCGGGGAAGTTTGACTGGTGAATTCTTATGACACATAACTATATACAGTCATGCATTTCTAAACCTACAGCTGATGGGGCCTGGGTCTTAATTATCAGGAGAAAATGCTATAATTTTCTGGGTAACCAAACAATTTCTCCTAAATATCTGAACTGGATCTGTTAGAAAGAAGGTACTACCCTAGCTGGTCTAACCCCCAGAAAGCTGTGTATTAAAAATTAAAGTGTGCCTAGCATTGATGTTCAGGAATTTTTGAGAGCAGAGTAAAACACTTCTGAATCTTTGACTGTTTTGAGGCCATGATTTGTTTTAGTTCTTTAACAATTAAAAATATTATTTGTGAAGTTCTAACAATCACTTTTAGTAAGCAGAGATATTTGAAATGTGAATTTTATGCACATGTAAATATGCAAATTTAGAAACCTATTTAAAAACTCTCCTGCAAAATTAAAATGGATATTTATTTATTTATTTTTTCAATTTCTATACTGCCCTTCCAAAAATGGCTAAGGGCAGTTTACGTAGAGAAATAACAAATAAATAAGATGGATCCCTGTCCCCAAAGGGCTCACAATCTAAAAAGAAACATAAGATAGACACCAGCAACAGTCACTGGAGGTACTGTGCTGGGGGTGGATAGGCCAGTTACTCTCCCCCTGCTAAATAAAGAGAATCACCACGTTAAAAGGTGCCTCTTTGCCACGTTAGCAGGGGTTAGCAGGGGATAGGAATAGGGAAAGAAACATCAGTACCTCAGTGCAAACATTTAATTGAAAAGGCATCCTATTCAAAGTGGCGTTCAAACACTCCATTTGATCTCAAAGGAATTCACGTCCAAGTCAGTATGCTAGGATAAGATTAGGAAGTTTCCTAGAGAGACCAGGCAATCTTCTTCCATGGAGATGTTCAGGTCAAGCTGAGGCTACTATCAGTTATGCTTTTGCTGTGAGGTGTCCAGTCTCAAAGCAGTACAGTACACTAGACTAGGTGCTGAAATCTGTTTCAAAACTATGGATGGGTTCAGACTACTCACTGCAAGTAAGTGTGAGGGAAGCGGTGATTCCTGGTGAGCACATGCCCTGACACTCATAGGACTTTTGCCACTTGCCTGGACCTGCCAGTATGGAGATTGTTTGTCTTCTCCTACTCCTAACATTCTCCACCCAGTTCCAAATGTTGATTACAAATGTCGGGAAGTGGAAAGGAACCTGACATTCTCCAACCCTGGTGAGTTTAGATATCCCAGAAAGTGGCAGAGGTTACACTGGAAAATGGCGGGAGCACATCTGCTCACCCAGAACTGCTGCTTCCCTTCTGCTTAATTGCAGTGACTCACCTGAGCCCACCCTATGATTCTGTGATCCTCCTGTTTCATAATTATTTTTGGGGTGCTCCTTTCCCACTACTTCCCCATTACAGGGCAGCATACAACTTAAAAGCACAACACAAAATCAGTAACACTAATAAATAGAATAAAAACAACACATACAAAAGAGCACAGCAGTGGGAAACTGTAATGCCCAAATCAGTAGTGCGCCTGACAGCCTGGGGGCAGCTATTGCTGTAGTGGTGGAGAATAGAAGAACTGGCGCTGGCAGAACAGCTGGCCGTTACAGGGGAAGAGAAATTAGTAATTTAATAACTATTTCTGCATCCAACTGTTCTGTCAACTCTCAGGCCTTGGGGAGCAGCACCAACAACCCACAGAGCCTGACCTTGCTCCTTTGTAATGCCAGGTCAGTTCAAAATAAGACCGAAATTGTTCATGATTTGATCATGGATGAGGGAGCTGACCTGGCATGTATAACTGAGACCTGGTTGGGGGACGCGAGTGGCCCAGTGTGGGCTCAGCTTCTCCTTCCAGGTTACTCTGTTGTGGAGCAGGTTAGAGGAAGTGGGCGGGGGGGTGGAGTGGCTGTGGTCCATAAAAATACGATCTCCCTTACCAGGGCCCCTGTGAGACAGTTGACCTATATTGAGTGTGTATTTTTGAGGCTGGGAACTAGGGATAGATTGGGGATTCTGTTGGTGTACCGTTCAACCCGCTGCCCAACTGACTCCCTAACTGAGCTGACGGAGCTGGTCGCGGAGTTGGTGTTGGAGTCTCCCAGGCTCTTGGTGCTGGGGGACTTCAATATTCACTTTGGGGCTGGCTTGTCTGGTGCGGCTCAGGAGTTCATAGCGGCCATGACAACTATGGGCCTATCCCAATTAATTTTTGAACCAACTCATGTTGCCGGCCATACACTGGATTTGGTCTTCTGTTCAGATCAGGGGGGTGTTCCGTGGGTGGGGAATCCAGTGATTACCCCCTTGTCATGGATGGATCACTACCTGGTTAAGGTTGGTATCACGGTCACAATCCACCCCTGCAGGGGTGATGGACCTATTAGGATGGTCCGCCCAAAAAGGCTGCTGGACCCAGTAGGTTTCCAAAAGGCCTTGGAGGGTTTTGATGTTGGTGCAGCCGGTTATTCTGTCGATGCCCTGGTGGGAACATGGAATAGCGAACTCACCAGGGCAGTAGATATTATTGCTCCTAAGCGTCTCTCCAGGCCAGCTTCTAAGATGGCCTCCTGGTACACGGAGGAGTTGCGGGGGATGAAGCGGCTTGGTAGGCAACTGGAGCGCAAGTGGAGGAGAACTCGGCTCGAATCTGACAGGATGCAGCATAGAACCCATTTGAAGACCTATGCAATGGCAGTGCGCAAGGCAAAAAAGCGTTTTTGGTCGGCGCGCATTGCGTCTGCGGGTTCACGTACGGCAGGGTTATCCCGGGTGGTGAGGAGTATAATTTCTGCTCCTTCTGCCTCAAACCAGCTCCCAGAGATACTCTGCTGTGACGCCTTTAGTGGGTTCTTTGCGAATAAAATCTCCTGTATTCGGGCTGACTTGGACTCCACTATTTCTGCAGGGTCTGTGAGGGAGGTATCCAGCAATCCCTCTTGCAGTGTTAGGTTGGATCAATTTCAATCTGTGACTCTTGATGACATGGACAAGCTGCTTGGAGCGGTACGGCCTACCACTTGTTCTCTGGATCCTTGCCTGACCTGGCTGCTTTGATCTAGCGGAGAGATTGTTGGAGATGGCCTAGTTAATATCATAAATGCATCGCTGGGGGAGGGGAGGGTGCCTCCTTGTTTGAAGGAGGCAATAGTTAGACCTCTTCTTAAGAAGCCTACCCTGGACCCCTCAGCGATGGATAGTTATAGGCCAATCTCCAATCACCCCTGGCTGGGCAAGGTAATCGAGAGGGTGGTGGCTAACCAGCTCCAGGCAGTTTTGGAGGAAACTGATTATCTAGACCCATTTCAAACTGGCTTTAGAATGGGCTATGGGGTTGAGACAGCCTTAGTCGGCCTGATGGATGACCTTAACCGGGGAATCGACAGAGGGAGTGTGACTCTGTTGGTCCTCTTGCATCTCTCGGTGGCGTTCGATACCATCGACCATGGTATCCTTCTGGGTCGCCTGGTGGAGTTGGGAATAGGGGGCACTGCTTTGCAGTGGTTCCGTTCCTATCTCTTGGGTAGATCCCAGATGATGGAGCTTGGTGACAGTCGCTCCTCAAAGCAGGAGCTGTTATATGGAGTCCCTCAGGGCTCCATTCTGTCACCAATGCTTTTTAATATCTACATGAAACCTTTGGGTGAGGTCATCAGGAGATTTGGTGCTGGGTGTTATCAGTATGCTGATGACACCCAAATCTACTTCTCCTTTTCCTCTTCAGGAAATGGCACTCACTCTTTAAATGCCTGCCTACAGGCAGTAATGGGCTGGATGAGGGAGAACAAATTGAAGCTGAATCCAAGCAAGACGGAGGTGCTCATTGTGGGGGCTCTGAATCTGAGGAGTGTGTTAGATCTCCCTGTTCTGGATGGGGTTACACTCCCCCAGAAGGAGCAGGTGCTCAGCTTGGGAGTACTCCTGGACCCAGGCCTCACCCTGGTTTCTCAGGTGGAGGCCATGGCCAGGAGTGCTTTCTATCAGCTTCGGCTGATTCGACAGCTGCGTCCATTCCTTGAGGAGGATTACCTCAAAACAGTGGTGCACCAGCTGGTAACCTCTCAGCTTGACTATTGCAATGCGCTCTATGTGGGGCTGCCTTTGTACATAGTTCGGAAACTTCAATTAGTTCAGAATGCGGAAGCCAGATTGGTTGCTGGGGCAACCCGGAGAGACCATATTACGCCTATTTTGAAACAACTGCACTGGCTGCCAATATGTTTCCGGGTAAAATACAAAGTGCTGGTGATTACCTTTAAAGCCCTGAATGGCTTAGGCCCGAGTTACCTTAGAGAGCGCCTTCTTCTGCGTGATCCCCACCACACATTAAGGTCATCTGAGGACGTTCGTCTCCAGTTGCCACCAGCTTGTCTGGTGGCGACTCGGAGGCGGGCCTTCTCTATGGCTGCTCCGGGGCTGTGGAATGCGTTCCCTGCGGAAAACCATAATTTGAATTCTTTATTAGCCTTCAGGAGAGCCCTTAAAATGTATTTGTTTGGCCTGGCTTTACAGGGTTTTTAAATTCTAACCCGATTTTGGGGCTTTTAATTACTGTAACTGTTTAATTGCTGTTTTAAAATGTTTTTAAATTGTTAATTGTTGTTATATTGTTTTTAATTTATTTTAGCTTTTCATTGTTTTAGTGGCTTGTTTTAATTGTAAACCGCCCTGAGCCATTTTTGGAAGGGCGGTATATAAATCAAATAAATAAATAATAAATAAAATAAATAAAGAGAATCTCTCTCTCTCTACACACACACACACGTAAATAGCACATGAAAGGCCAGGGACTCAATCAAAGTCAGGAACAGAGAGCGGCATTCACAGGGAGGCTGCTCTAACCCTATTGCCCTGTTATGATCCCGATTCAGATCAGGAGGAGCCTCTGTGTGTTCTTTGCCTTAGGGGGAAAGCTCCCATTGAAGTCAATAGCAAATGCTTTTCCAGGGGAAATAGCATGCATGGAAGTATGGTCTCCACCATGGTGGAGGCGGTATGGTTAAAGCCCCCTGCTCCCCACAATGGTCTTCATCCAGACTGTCTACAACAAACAAACCAAGCATGCCAGGGTTCATGATGTGATTAAAGTCACATTTAGCCTGGTCCTAATATAAGCCACATTAAGATAAATTAAGGCTGTGTAACACTTGCCCCTTGTGGATGATGCCTCAAATATGCAAGGGTCAAATAAAGAGAAACAGCTTGAAGGATTTACCAATAACTGTGAAAAATGTGCATTCAGAAAATTCAGTCACTGAGAACAGACAAAATGACACTTGTACCACCTGGGGGGGAAATGACACGTGTGCCACCTGGAAAAATCCTGGAACATCAGCATGCTGCATTCTCCAGATCTTTACCAGCTGTGCCATGCCATGTGAACTGAGGAAGCATATAAGAAGCAAGCATCAAGGCTACAGCAGAGTGATCTACTATAAATCTTACCAACCCGTCCAACTATAACCTTCACTGCCAACCATCCCCTTGCTCTTTGTTTAGCAAAGCATGAAATCAATCCTGGCTGCCTCTTTGGTGAACATGCCTCAGCCACAGGGAAGCATACAGAGAGAAGGTTTGAGGAGCAACTCCTCCTCACTTAAATTTTTTGAGGTGGTGGGGAGGAAGGACACTTTCGGGGAGCAGATTTGGTTAGTGGGGGGAGTTCAATAAAATAATGTGGGAAAGTCCTCAAATGCTTAGGGGGAATCTGCACCCCTGCTGGGCCAACCCGGACATTGTGAAAGAATCTTTAGTTTTATTTACTTATTTACCTTACAACTCACCTTACTACCATTTCGATTTCCAAGGCAGCTGACGTGTATTTGAAAAAAGTTGTTTACAGTCTCAGCAGGGCGTTTTCCAGATTACACGCTGCCACGTGTCCCATAGGTGGCCTTCCGTATTGCCTGTGTTTTGACAATGCACTCACTCGCTGTGCTGTCAGCAGGGTGTCATCCATATGTCTGATGCCTTGTTTTGAATTGTAATGCTTTGTTATGGCCCTATAACGTGGTAAATGTGGTGCAGGAAAGTAGCTGTATATTTCCATGGTAAGGAGGCTTGCAATGGAGTTTATGTGTTGCGGTATGGACAGTTCTTTGCTGCCCCACCCATACTTGCTTCCTCTGCCCCCTCATCATGGGGAGAGAAACAGGCAGGGAGAAATCTCAGCCTTCCCCTCTTTTCCTCCCCACAGTTCCCAAACCCGACACCTCCCTCCTCCTCCACTTGCTTCCAATCTAACTTGAGCTTGTCAACACAAAATGGGGTGGGGGGGAGGAGATTGGAAGGGGTTAATTATTATTATTTTTCCACCGGGGGTTCTTTTGTGCATTCCTCTTTTAATCTGAAACTTTGGCTAGAGACTCATACTAGTGCGGCTGAGCTGATTTCCGAATCCAACCCTTTCTTGTACACTTTTTACTGAAGAGAAAGCCCACTGAACAAAATAATTTACTTCTGTGCAATCCCACTTGCTTACTACAAGGCAAAGGGGAGGGAGACAGAACAGTCACTTACTTAAAAGGAAACCCATTGAACTGAATCATGATTCAATTACTTCTGTGCAATCCCACAGCCCTCACTGGAGGAGCGCTCCCCTTCCCTCCCCTGTTCCCTCCTATTTATTTTCTTATTTCTCTGGAGTGCCAGTTCATGTCTTTCCCCCTTCCTGGCTCGCCACAAGATTCCCTTTCGCTACCCCGCCCCCAATAAGCAGTTCCCTTGTTTTGTCACTCCAAAGGATCTCCTCATGCACCCCACTCCCCCTCTTTTCTTTTTAACACCCCCCCCTGGTTATTCCTTGCACAAAACTGAAATAATGCAAGACAAAGTTACATTTTTGCTTTGGAATGGCACTTCCCCCTACTGGTGGATTTGCACAAGGCAGCCGAAAAGACGCCCCACACACACACACAAAATCACATCACACAAACACACACAGACACCTTGCAACTTAATTGGCCCAAATGGAGCAAGAGGAAGGGCAGATAAACACATTTCAAGGAGAATATGGACAGTCCTGCCTTGAAAACACATTGCAGTGGATGGAAAATATGAATGGCCACCAGCCTACAACGAAGCATTGAATAATGCTTTACTCTCAGTTTTAAACCATTGCACTATTCCGTCACACTTTGCAATGCTTTACCTGTTTCAAATCTCGTAGTGTGGGAAATGCCTGGGAGTTGCTTTCACAGTTAGATCTTCCATCCTGGAACAAAGGAACTGACTCTCACTTTATACCTGATGCCATCTCAGGTCCTGGCTGCCTTAGCTTCATTAATGGAGCAAAGAACAAGCCCTTCCTGGAAGCACCCACCCACCCCAGCCAAATCCAGCAGGAGAAAACAATTGAGCACACTTTTGTGGAGGAAGGTAGGGCACACAAATAAATAAAAATAAAAGAGTAATTTCTGGGTCAGGAGATCAGGGCTGTTCCTGCCAAACAATTCTTCCCATAGAGATCTGGCTTGATGACAGATCAGGCTTCCTATATTGGCAAATCAGGTGAGCAGCAGTAAGTCCTTCCTGAACAACATGTCTGCCATTCCCATCTGCTTGCTCTCTAGCCTGCCTTGCTTCTGCATTTCCATCTTTCAATTTCCCTATTTTCTTCCTTTAGAATCCTTTTTGCTGTTTTAATCCCTACACCCCACACCACGTTGTGTCAACTCCAACTCCACCTGCTCCAACTCCACCTGCTCCTGCTCCTCCTCCTGTTCCTCCTGCTCCTCCTCATGGCAACTCATTGAATTTGGCAGTGCCAGCACACAAGACTTGCATTCTCTTAGCAGTTCACACCAGTAAAAGACTTACAGGGCAGCGTCACACATTACAGAAAACCAGCTGTTCAGCCAAATGGCTGGTTCTTGGAGTGTGTATGGGATCCTGACTTCCAGGGTTGACAAGGACATGTCAGCACTGGGTGTGTCGGCTGAACCCACCAAGTCGGCATATTCTAGCTGACATGCAGCTCTGAACCCAACATTGGTAATCTAGATTTGAAGTAGGTTATAGATGGGTTCAGAACTGCAAGTAGGCTAGAATATGCCAACATTGGCAGACTCGAACAACACTCCCAATGTTGTTGTTGTTGTTGTTGTTAATTCGATTTCTATACTACCTTTCCAAAAATGGCTCAGGGTGGTTTACACAGAGAAATAATAAATAAATAAGATGGATCACAGTCCCCAAAGGGCTCGCAATCTAAAAGAAACATGACACCAGCAACAGTCACCGGAGGTACTGTGCTGGGGTTGGATAGGGCCAGTTACTCTCACTCCCTAAATAAAGAGAATCACCATGTTAAAAGGTGCCTCTTTGCGGGGGTGGGGTATGCATCTTTAAGGGCGGGAGGGTACACTTACCCCTCCAGCCACATTTCCCCCACCGGCACTCCATTTTGTTAAAGCTCCTCGGGGCAGCAGCGTACTTCCCTGCCACCCTGTCACCACATCTCCCGGGAGTGACCGGAAGTAGCAGACGTGCATGCGTGCACCAGGCATGGGCACGTGCCCATCATGCACACCCGCCTGCAACATGCACGTGCCGGTGGGGAAAATGCGGCAGGAGGGGTAAGTGCACCCTCCCCCACCCTTAAAGATGCACACACACACACACCGCCGTTGAAGTGGCAGAACTGCCAGCTGATCAAACTGGTTTAGAGGCCAATAAAGGGCCTCTGAACTGGTTCCATGCACATCCCTACCGGAAGTTGGGCACCCATGTGCTCCAGGAACCAACCGTTTGGTGAAGCCACCGGTTTTCTGTGATGTGTGAAGCTGCCTACAGATTCAGAATGGCTGCAAGCAGCTGGAAAAACAGACAGCAATGCCACCATATACCTCCATGTCCAGGAAGAGAAAGAACAATGCCAGTGCAGGCATTTATTTCCTCATCCCTACTCTTAGTTCTTTCTGATAGTCCTGCGCAGGGCTTAGATGTGTCTAAAATGCTTGGGAAATGGCTGCAAACAAAAGCTGTTTTAATTTCCTCAGGGGGCTGCAAGCCAGTGAGCCTTATGTTGGGCAGGAAGAAAAGGGATGAATATCTCAAAGCTGCACAGATCTTTTATTGCTCAACTGATGTTGAGTCTTAGGACTCTATCAGTTCTTTCAAAGAAAGAGCAAAACTATCTTCTATGCCATCTCAAAATAACCTTACACTGGGTAGACTTGAGTGAACATCACCTGACATGGGCAGAAGTAATTGAACTCCTATTATCTTTCTCCTTGACCGCACAAATGATTCTAGTCCTTCTAAGGCCCAAGCATCCAGAATAATCTCCACGTACCTTCATATGATCACCTTTTTATCCACATTGCCGGAAGGTTTCTCAAGTGCTGTTGCAATAACATGTTACGATAAACAAGATTCCACACTGATGCAGAGCATCAAGAGAGGCACACAGTGAAATCAGGCAATCAGGAATTAGATTTACATAACCAATCTAAACCAAGGTTGGCTTTTGAGGCTACCATATTAGACAAATAATGAGGCTATTCACATGAGCAGCCCAACCCAGGTGAGGGCAGCCCAGTGCTCATGAAGAACACTAAGATCGCTCCCAATCACGGCACTTCTGTCCCTGCTGGCCTGACTTTTTAACCGGGCGTTTAGCCAAAGTTAAATGAACCCAACCACAAACTATTGCTTGAGGCAGAAATACTGACTCACACTCTATGCAGAGCAACGCCGATGGTTCAGCCCTGCCTGCACTGTGCATGTTTCAAACACTGCTCATGCTGTTGCAGAACATGGCTGTTCTACTATGACTTAAAACTGTGCAATCAAGTTGTGCCATGCCACATTCATTGTTTCCAGTGGATGTCGCTTGGCATAACTGCGACGGTACAATTTAAAGTCATAGCAGAAACACCCTGTTCCACAGCAGCACAGGCAGTGTTTGAGATGCACATAGCAATGCAAGTGGTGCTGAACCATCTATGTTTTTGTTATGTAGAATGTGAGCCACTTTAAGGGATGCTAAAGGGATAAAGCAGAACCTGAGCTGAGAGGGGTGCTCCAGGCTCCCTTGCAATTTTATCAAAGATTCTGGAGCATTCTTTTCAGCTCAAGCACAGCACAATTGTGGAACAGCATCCTCCGCCACACTGCAAAGGATTTAAAGGAGCATTTCTTCAATTGCACAATGCAATCGTTTGGGATGGCAAACTGTTCTGGGGCTGATACCGCCTGATGGACATCTAAAACATTAAAAGTTTGAGAAACGCTAATGTCCTTATTTAGAGGTTAAAATTAAACGAAAATTTAAATGAAATTATGGAATGAAAATGTGTGCATTTAAGAAGTACTTTTCATAGTCAGTTACTGCACAATGCCTGTGAGCTACAACTGAGCCGATTATAACTTTTATTAACATTAAAACAATGTAGATTAGTTCATAGCTGGAGTGCTATTAGTCTAGCATAACTGAACACATTACCCAACAATATAACTGTTTTCTATTTATAGGCCTATTTATATTTTGTAAAAGACCATGTTTGAAATGATGATTTAATTCACTCATACATCAACCTTAACTAGCAAATTGTTATGCCAAAGCACTCTGCCATTTCTTCTAAATAAATCTAAAGGAAATGTAGCAATGTAATTTGTTTAAACCCTATGTTGGTTTTTATTTGCAAGTGTTTACCTCTCACTTGGCAAAGGCTGGAAAGTCGTATTTCTCCCTCAACCACCATATAAAAATGATCACAGGTAATCTGTATAATTTACAGATAATCTGTATAGTTTGTGCATGAATACAGTGGAACAGATCCAAGATAACCTGAAATATTTTTAAAAAGAGAAAAATCTGATATTCAAAATTTTGTGGGTTTTTAAAAAAAATTTCACCCCAACATTAAATTGCCAAATTTATGTACAAACCATTGTTTGTGTGGGGTTCTGATTCTGAATCAGAACCCCTGGCATCTGTCGGTGTATGGATAGATGCCTATCAGCCCGTGCTAACTTGGCAAAGAGACCCCTTTTAACATGGTGATTCTCTTTATTTAGCAGGTGGAGAGTAACTGACCCTATCCACCCCCAGCACAGTACCTCCAGTGACTGTTGCTGGTGTCTATCTTATGTTTATTTTTAGATTGTGAGCCATTTGGGGACAGGGATCCATCTTATTTATTTATTATTTCTCTGTGTAAACCGCCCTGAGCCATTTTTTGAAGGGCGGTATAGAAATTGAATGAATGAATGAATGAATGAATGAATGAATGAATGAATGAATAGACAGTCTTATTAGTAGTATGAAAATTTAAGTTCTAGCATCAGACTCTGACAGTTCAATTCATCCACTCCTTCACAATCAGGCCAGGAGACCATAAGAACATAAGAACAGCCCTGCTGGATCAGGGCCAAGGCCCATCGAGTCCAGCATCCTGTTTCACACAGTGGCCCACCAGATGCCACTGGAAGCCTACAGGCAGGAGTTGAGGGCGCGCCTTCTCTCCTGCTGTGACTCCCCTGCAACTGGTACTCAGAGGCATCCTGCCTTTGAGGCTGGAGGTGGCCTATAGCCCTCTGACTAGCAGCCATTGATAGACCTCTCCTCCATGAAGACCAGGAGAGATATCTTGGGATCGTAGCGATAGCTCATTGACGGTGCCGCCTCGGTGGGTGAGTCAGCACTGTGTTTACCTCTCTCTTAGCAAAAGCTAAAAAATCATATTTCTCCCTATGTGCACATGGGAGGCGATTCCCCATAAGGCATCAGGTAGCAGTCTCTTCCTTACACTAGCCCTTGGCTCAGTACAGGTATGCCTTGTAACAGCCACAGTGCGACACACCCAGCGATCACCTGCAACAAGAGGGCCTTAGGCATCTCCAGTAGGTAGATCTAGCAACCTGGTTCTTCTCTAAGAGCACACACATAAGCTACTCATTATGAGAGTGTGAGCAGCCTGTGTAACAAGGTCTTGGAGAAGAGCAGGATTTTTATGGTTAACTATGGGTAGGCCTCATATTGCAGATAATAAGTGGATACATTACACTTCACCGGGCATGGCACACCCAGTGTGGATCAAGGTGATCCAGTTGACATAGTATACCTAGACTTCCAGAAAGCTTTCGACAAAGTTCCTCATCAAAGACTCCTGAGGAAACTTAGCAGTCATGGGATAAGGGGACAGGTACATGTGTGGATTGCTAACTGGTTGAAAGACAGGAGACAAGGTATGGATAAATGGAGAGTTTTCACAATGGAGGGAAGTAAGAAGTGGGGTCCCCCAGGGATCTGTACTGGGACCAGTGCTTTTTAATTTATTCATAAATGATCTAGAAGCAGGGGTAAGTAGCGAGGTGGCCAAATTCGCAGATGATACCAAACTCTTCCAAGTAGTGAAATCCAAAACGGATTGTGAGCAGCTCAAAAAGGATCTCTCCAAACTGGGGGAGTGGGCGACAAAACGGCAAATGCAGTTCAATGTTAGCAAGTTTAAAGTGATGCACATTGGGACGAAAACCCCCAACTTCAAGTATATGCTGATAGGATCCGAGCTGTCGGTGACTGACCAGGAGAGGGATCTTGGGGTTGTGGTGGACAGCTCGTTGAAAGTGTTGACTCAATGTGCAGCAGCTGTGAAAAAGGCAAATTCAATGCTAGGGATCATTAGAAAGGGGACTGAAAATAAAACGGCTAATATTATAATGCCCTTATACAAAACTATGGTGCGACCACACTTCGAGTACTGCGTACAATTCTGGTCACCACATCTTAAAAAGGACATTGTTGAACTGGAAAAGGTACAGAAGAGGGCAACCAAGAGGATCAGGGGCCTAGAGCACCTTTCTTATGAGGCAAGACTACAACACCTGGGGCTTGTTAGTTTAGAAAAAAGATGACTGCGGGGAGACATAATAGAGGTCTATAAAATCATGCATGGTGTGGAGAAAGTGGAGAGAGAGAAATTCTTTTCCCTCTCACACAACACTAGAACCAGGGGTCACTCCATGAAATTGATTGCCAGGAGGTCTAGGACCAACAAACGGAAGTACCTTTTCACACAACACGTGATCCACTTGTGGAATTCTCTGCCACAGGACATGGTGACAGCCAACAACCTGGATGGCTTTAAGAGGGGTTTGGATAACTTCATGGAGGAGAGGTCCATCAATGGCTACTAGTCGGAGGACTGTGGGCCACCTCCAGTCTCAAAAGGCAGGATGGCTCTGAGAACCAGTTGCAGGGGAGTAATGGCAGGAGATAGGGCATGCCCTCAACTCCTGCCTGTGGCTTCCAGCCATAGGCGTAACTATAGGGGGGGCAGGGGGGGCATGTGCCCCGGGCGCCACTTGGCAGGGGGCGCCAAAAAGTGCCCCGGCTGATTTGCCGAAATTTTTTTTCTAAAAATTTATTTATTTATTTATTTTGCAGAGCAGTCCCCCTCCCACGGTCCCGGCGTGCGCACCCCCATTGGCATTGCTCATCCAGCACTGGGCGCCGTAAGGGAGGGGCATCATAATCATAATAATCATCATTGCATCATAATTCTGATGTTTGAGATACAAGCCAACTTCACAGGGTTGTTGTGAGGAAAAACCTAAGTATGTAGTGCATTTTGAAATTTTTGGTAATTTTTGTAATTTTCTAAATTTTTAAAATAAAAGTTTTCTGAAACATGTGTGTCAGTCAGATGTATGTTGGGGGGGCGCCGGGGGGGGCGCAAAATTTCAGTGCTTGCCCCGGGCACCGTTTTCCCTAGTTACGCCTCTGCTTCCAGCAGCATCTAGTGGGCCACTGTGAGAAACAGGATGCTGGACTAGATGGGCCTTGGGCCTGATCCTGCAGGGCTGTTCTTATGTTCTTATGTTTATGTCATTCAGCTGCTACTAGGTGAGGGGAAAGGAAATGGGTTCTGTTATGCCATGTGCATGTAAGGGGAGATGGCTCGTGCCCTATATATCAGCACAGCACCAGATTTTAAAATGCAATCAAACTTCAGAACTTTCAAAATTTTACATCCAGGACTGTTTTCGAAATGCAGATGTTCACTGATGCTAAAACTGATTTTTTGAATGGTCCTGCACGGCATCCTTTTAGTGCACTGTGAGAATTTTGAAGTCGTTTGGAGTTCAGACATTTTTTGTGTCTCAGTACTTTTATCAGCAACTGAGGGGTGGGGGTAGGAAGCTATGAAGGATGCAGTGGTTGATTCTCATGGAACAATGGAGCACAACTGGAGCACTCCAATTTATGCAGAAACTCAAGGTCTCTGGTGTAGCACACATGTGGCCACCTAAACGACATCTTCCACCAGCCCCACTTGATGCAAGGGAGCAAGCACAGCACATGCCTGGTTCAAATCCAGGAAGAAGCAGAGTAACCAGCTCCACTATAAATCCCTCCAGTTTCATCTGAGTAGCCACTGAGACAAAACTCTGCAAACCCAGCTCCTGCTGGACAGCTCCCCAACTGGTCCAGGAGGAGATAGGGATCCTTGCTCACTAACTGCTCCCACTGCTCAGATCCTGCTGGACAGCTCCCTGGGTGGCCCAGGCCACCTCCTTCTAATACCTGCTCCTGATGCTTCTGCTCTCCACCACTGCTCAGGGTTGGCAGAAACAAACAGCTGGGTTGAATTTGCACATGTTACATTTATCTTGTGATTTGTTCAACATTTGCTCAGATCCCAAATAAAACTCACATTCAGAATATCTCCTGGAAATGACTTGACTGAATGAAAGTGGGTTGATTTGTGCTGTGGTGTGGATACATATTCAAACATTCTCCAGATTGGTTCAAATCATGCAAATTCACCCGGTTGTTCAAACAAGCATGGCAGCCATGAAGTGGGATGTGTATTGGATCACAACATGCAAACACTGAGTAAGGTCGTCCCCACAGCTGTAAGTGCTGGGGCTGGGGAGGGCTAGGGGAAAGGCAGGAGCCTACCTGCCTCCCCACTACATGATCAGAGCCTGCAGAAGGTTCCACCGCTTGCATGTCCACATGAGCAGCGGGGTGGTGACTGGTACAGCAAGCGAGAGGCGAGAGGAAGATAGCCCAGCCACCAGATATCCCACAATGCAGTGTGCCAGCAGCACGGTACACTGGGATAGCCCTGGATGTGGAGAAGCTCCTTCCCCTTGATTTTCTGCTAAGTATGGCTACTGGCAGCCCAAAAGGAGCTGCTGGCAGCCAGCTTGCCCACTTGACCAGGCAATGAGGTAAGAAACACACACATGTCCTCCTACCTCACTTTGAGCCTGGGTTTCAAGCCCAGGTTACCCAGTGGTAGAGTGTTGGGATCAGGAGCAATCCCAGCACTCCTCATGAGCAGGCCCTACCCAGGCTTGCACTGCCCTACCCAGGTACAGCTGGTCGTGAGAGCAACCTCGGTATGTGGCCAGCCATTTTTCATCTGGCTCAGATCACAGCCGAGTATGGCCAAATAAATATGACCCAAATCAAGCAGACCCTTAAAAAACTGTTTGGCAGGAACCTGCCTTACACGGCATCAGTCCATTGGCCTATCTGTACCAGTATAATCTTCTCTAACTGGTTGCTGCTTCCAGGTTTTAGAAGCCTCTCCTGGTCTGGCTACTTGAAATGCTTTAACTGAATCACAGAATGGTAGAGCTGGATGGGACCTTAGAGGTCGTCTAGTACAACACCCTACTCACTGCAGGCATCTGCTGCAGCATCCCCCTGAGAGATGGCTGCCCAGTCTCTGTTGGAAAACCTCTAGTGAAGGACAGCCTACCATTGCACAAGGCAGACTGGTCCACAGCTGAACAACTCTTACAGTTAGGAAGCTCCTCCTAATGCCTAACTTGAAGCGGCTTCCTTGCAATTTAGGAACATAGGAAGCTGCCATATACTGGGTCAGACCATGGGTCTACCTAGCTCAGTATTGTCTACGCAGACTGGCAGTGGCTTCTCCAAGGTTGCAGGCAGGAATCTCTCTCAGCCCTATCTTGGAGAAGCCGAGGAGGGAACTTGGAATCTTCTTCTCTTCCCAGAGCAGCTCCATCCCCTGCGGGGAATATCTTACAGTGCTCACATATGATTTCCTATTCAAATGCAACCAGGGTGGTCCCTGCTTAGCTAGGGGGACAAGTCATGCATCCTTCCATTCCAAGAGATAAAATATTTCATGAAAGCCGCCCCCCACATTTCCCCAAAAGTTCAACCTGTTGGTTCTAGTCCTATCATCAGGAGCAAGCGAGAACAAAGCCCACAAGTCTTCTGTGTGGCAGCTCTTAGGCTATCATATTCCATCCATCACTTAAATCTCCTCTCCTCTAGGCCAAACATACTATTATATCCCCCACCCCCCTTAGTCTTTTCTTCTCCATGCTAAACATACCCAACTCCTTTAACCATTCCTCAAAGGACTTGAGTTTCCAGATCTTATGTTAGACATTTTGAAAGAGCAATGGGCTGGAATTGATAATATTTCAAAACTATGCCTTTTAAAACATTTCATGCATCCTTCCATTCTCAAGAGAAAAAATATTTTATGAAAGCCCCCCCCCCCCATTTTCCCCAAAATTCCAAATTTTCTGCCTCTAGCTTTGGGGGGAAATGGAGAAAACAAATCTTCCCTAATTTTTCTGCACGCACACACCCGAGACACATCTCAACCCAGGAGAGAGCCCTGTGTGGTACCTCTCTCCAGGCTGATGTAGAGCCGTTCATGAGTACTTCTTAGGTATGGTTGTTCCACCAGCAATGAAGGCACCTAAGAATAGCATCATCTAACCTGCATTATAACATCTTGGAAACAAAGAAGCGCCAGCCAATGCTACATGAGAAGCACTAGTGCTACACCACCATCTTCTCCAAGCAACAGACATGCCACTTCCTTAACCTTCATCTTGTTTGGGAGATATTCAAAAAGGTACTGGGGCTTGAACCTGAGATCTTTTGCATGTAACACATGCCCTCGACCACTGAGGTTTAAGCCCTCCCATGCACAAACTAGAATTAAGCCTAAAAAGCAAAGCAATTGGGCCCTACAGTTTTGTGAACAGCCAAAAATTCCCCTAGGATCTTATGACAATGTAACTGAAAAAACCATGGTGAAATAGGAGAAAAACAAATCTGTTCTAAATCAGAATGAAACCCAGGATTTAAACCACCACTAGTATTTCATGCGGGTCCACCTTAAGTGGTGCAGTGGGGAAATGCTTGACTAACAAGCAGAAGGTTGATGGTTCGAATCCCAGCTGGTACTATATCGGGCAGCAGCGATTTAGGAAGATGCTGAAAGGCATCATCTCATACTGCGTGGGAGGAGGCAATGGCAAACCCCTCGGTATTCTACCAAAGGCAACCACAGGGCTCTGTGGGCACCAGGAGTCAAAATCGACTTAAAGGCACACTTTACCTAGTATTTCATGCAAGTAGTAATGCAATTTAATTTTGTCCTAAGTTTGCATGAACAAACAATTGTTACACTGAACATCTATAGTTTGCATTTATTCATGAGATTACTTACATAGATTTAAATCAATTGTTTCATTCCATAGGCTTCCCTAAGGAAATGTTTGAATGGACATTAGTCAGGAACTTATTACATATTTCGCTGCTGGATGAAAAACCTGTTGCCAAGCTTTGCTTTGCTTTTTTAACATGCAGGAGGTTCATTTGTAAGCATAAGCAGAGTACGAAAGTACTATGTATGAGAAAAACATTTTCTCACACACAGTACTTGCATACAGAAGGCATGAGTTTAATATCAATTCGTCTACTTTTCTGCATACTTATTATTGCTGTGGTGGTGATGGTGTTTGAACATTTAATATACTGGTTCAGATACTGAACAGCGTCCCATGGACATTTTACGCACTGTGGGAGCTGCTGCAAGTCCCAAATGTGCATTGAACAAGAGCTAATTTGCGCAAACGTCAGAATTCTGTGAGGGAGTTGAACTGGGGGAAATGGTTGTGTGATTGCACAACTCCATTACACAAATGGTGGTGTGATTGCACAACTTCTCTTAAATACCCTGGGCCTAAGCTGTTTAGGGCTTTATAGGCGATAAGCAGAACCTTGTGTTTTGCCCAGAAACTTACAAATATAAATAGGGCAAATATTTATATACCGCTTTTCAACGAGAAGTTCCCAAAGTGGTTTACAAAGAAATAAGCAAAGAAATAAGCAAATAAATAAATAAATGACCTCTTTGTTAGCCAGAGTAGTTCTTTAAATATAGGAGCGATATGGTTTCTCTGAGATGACCCAGAGACCAACTTGGCTGCCACGTTCTGTACCAATTGCAGTTTCTGGACTAAACGCAAAAGAAGCCCCACATAGAGTGCAGTAATTGAGTCTGGAGGTCGCCAGCCAGGACATAGGGAGCTTACCTGCGGCTGCTGGAGGACAAAGTCCTGCTGGCTGCTCCCTCACCCCTTTTGATTTGTAATCATGTGTGCAAAGCACACGCACTCCAAGCCATGCCCCAGGATCTGAAATCAGACACAGGGGGTGGAGCCAGTCGTTCGCAGCAGAGTTTCCCCTGCCAACAGTTTGTTGAATCGCTGACTGGGAACTCCTTTCCCTGCCTAAGCATGGTAGCAGGGAAAGGAGCACCCAGTCAGCGATTCAGTGACCTGCAGACTGGGGAAACTCTGCAGGAGCTAAATGGCCCCACCTCCAGTATTCTTTCTGTTGAAGTGTGACCCAATCCAGAAGAAGAAAATTGTCTCCCAAGTTCCAACCCTGCGCAATAAGTACCTTCAGCTTATTTGGATTCAGTCTAAGTTTGTTATCCCTCATCCAGCCCAGCCAAGCATTTAGGGAAGTTATGCCTGCTCCTGATGATGTTGACATGGAGAAATAGATTTGGGTATCATCCGCATACTGATAACACCCTGCACCAAATCTCCCGATGATCTCTCCTAGTGGTTTCATGTAGACATTAAAAAGCATCAGAGACAGTATAGAGCCCTTTGGGAGGCCATGTAAAAGTTCATGTTTTGAAGAATTACTGTCTCCAAGCAACACCATTTGGAATCTGCCCAAGAGGTAGGAGTGGAAACACTGCAAAGCCGTGCCTCCCACTACCAACCCACTCAGACACTCCAGAAGGATATTATGGTCAATAGCATTGAAAGCCATTGAGAGATCAAAAAAGATCAACAGAGTCACACTCCCTATGTCAATTCCCCATTGGAGATGATCCATCAGTAAACTGATCCAGCTTAAGCACGTAAGAGGAGTTGCGGGACACCTCTGTATTAGACTGCAATAATTGTGGGGTCTGAATCGAAGTCAGCCCAAATACGAGATATTGTATCCCAAAAAAACTCATTTAAAACATCACAATGGGTAACTGATTATTCCAAATTCTGATTCAAGGGAGGAGGGGCATATACTTGCCATCTCATAACCCTGAACAACTTCGCTGGATGTGAGCTTGCAGATGCAATACTGGCAGAAAGAATCACTTCTTTGCTGAACATATTGTCTGAGCATAGAACTTCAAATGTACTCTGTGTTGTGATCTGCCAGATTTGTGTCAAGTCTTTCTCCACTTGCACTCCAGTTGTCTTGTCTACCTTATAATTTCAGCTTCCGTCGTTCTATTTCATTCCATTCCATTTGGAGCGATCATGTCTACTGCCCTGGTGAGTTTGCTGTTCCAGTTCTCCACCAGGGCAACAACAGACTCACTGGCAGAGTCAACACTAAATCCTTCCGAGTCTTATTGGAATCTTATTGGATCCAATAACCTTCTCAGGTAGACTATCCTAATAGTCCAACTTAGATGAATGAGTGGAGGGAATCCCCATCACATCTGCAGATGTTACAGAAGTGGGGTGGATTGGTAACACCTCAGAATGCCACATGGTGGCTGTTTTAAATGACATTGCATTGGAGCCTTCCAGCCTGTTGTCAGCTTCTCTTGTTAGTGCACCACCTCACGCAGAATTTGTTTGCATATCAACACATGTGAGTTTGCAATCCAGTTGGCAGCCACCTCACACAACTAGCCATCATGCACCTAGAGTTTATGAAAGCCAATTCCGAGCAAACCCTTATTCAACAGATGGCAGGCTGATTTTTTGATTCTGCAAAGTGGCTAGAAACATTTGGATGTTGGGTCTCTATTGGAAAGATGTCTTCGACTGCTCACTTTCCCCATGCATCTCTCCTCTCTCGCCAACCAATAACTCGACCTTATTGGTAACTATCCAATAATAAGCCCGATTACAGCTAACCCTAGGAGACATGACAGAAAGAGAGTCCTCGTCTCACATTAATTGCTCACATTGAAACTATGCCACATCTCTTGAAGCTAGATGTTGCTTAGTATCCCTTTGATATGATAATGACATGCTTCTTAGCAGATGAATATGCAAATGAAAAGCAGTAATTTGGTGGCATGCACCTGCTGACATTGCACTGCCGTGCTTACGGGCTCCGCAGTAGCATTGCAGCTATACAAAAGCATCACAGAGGTAAAATTAAATTCTAATGTCGTATATATTAAACAGATGCTTCCACTTTTCTTTGTGTATCTACTTTTTTACAGTGCTTGCTATCGGAATCTCGGCTCTCCCTTTGTGCAATTAGTGGACATTTGTGTGCTGTGCACAGAAACATACTCAGAGGCGTTTTAAGGACTCTGTTTTTTAAAGGGATGGCTTACATGTGCAGTACTCTGAAAGAGGGATTTTTGAATACTGATGTGTGAGAGATCTTCATTCAGAGGCAGAACATGCACAGGAAAGCGACTGCTTGTCACAGGATAGTGTGCCAGCAAAAGCCGATATAACAGTAGTCGAGACTGTAGAGTCCAAAGGAGTAGCCATGCAGCTATGGCAGCAAAGGAGAAAAGGTGTCCTGTGCCATATTATAAACTTATTGATTGCAGCGCAAGCTTTTGTAAGTCAGTGGGCTCACTCTCATGACCATATGGGATTGGGCTGGAAGGAAGGCATGCTCCTACCTTGTGCCTCCCAGACTATCAAAGCCTCGTTTGGGCTCTTCAACTTGCACAAACACCACAGCAGTGTTTCCATTGATGATATCGGGAGCTGGTGTCTGCGCATATACCACAATGCATTGCGGGAGCACTACAGCTGCTCTTCTCTCCCTGGCCCTGAAAGTTACAGGACTTTCTGGTTACCATGGCCGCCGGCTGCCTGGGAGTAGTTTAACACCATGTGGCAGCACAGATGACCAGAAGAGAAGGTAGGATGGGCTCTGTGTTCCTCCTACCTTTTAACCTGAGTAGAGGATCTGGGCTACCCAGGTTTGTTGCTGCTGGGTTGGGAGGCCTCCTGGCTCTCCACATGACCACAGATCCTGTCCTACCCAGGGATCTGTGGTCATGAGAACAGGCTCAGTGCTTACTTCTTCAGATGCAACTGACTGAAACATCTTCTCATTGATAGGTTATTACTATCTGAATATCCTTGGCCTCCTGTGTGCCTATCACTAATTGATCAGTTGGTCCATCTCCAGAAGCTAAATGAAGCAAATAGTTTCCAAAACTCTTTTTGTCCTTCCCACATTTGGTTGAACCATGGAACGGTAGGTTGACATTCACTATTGGCACAATTGGACCAAGTAATAATCTAAGTAATTTCCTGGTACACAAGGAGTCTCCTGGCTGAAGCAAGATGAAGTAATTAAAGAGAGCACAGACAGCTCTTGACTTTTACCAAAACATTATGAACTGTACAGTTTGATACAGAACCTCATGTCCAAAAGCTGGGGTTCAGCTTAGTGGGCCACTTAGGATGATGTGTATCCAGAGCTCTCTTCCGGTACAGAGTGGAGACAGGAAGTTCAACATTAGCTCCTGCAACTGGCAGAACATATGAAACAGTGCAAGCGGTGGGGCGTGCAAAGGCAGGTGGGGAGTGGTGCCCCAAATCTCACCTCAAGGCCACTTTCAATGTCACTACACCACTGGGGTTGGTCAATGAAACTCTTGGCATCAGCTTCAAGCTTAAATACAGTGAGCCATTTTGCACAAGCAGTGAGAAAGGGCTACCAGGTTTGTGGGGCGGAAGCCCTAAAGAGCTTACCTCCCTGCAGAGGATCATTCTGCTGTTCCGGGGCAGGGAGATCGCCCGCCAACATGAGCACCAGGTGCTGCTGGTAGATCTGAGGGTTGCGGTGCCAGGGTGCGTTGCCCTGCCCCCTGGAGCTCCAATAATGCACCGAGAGTGTGCAGTGCATTTTTCCCCCCAATAAGAATTTTTATTAAGAAATAGACCAAAGAGGACAAAGACAAATCACCATTAAAACAATTTAAAACCAATCATTCTTCATGATGAAAAACCATTTTTCTAATTAATTACATCAGTAGAGAAAAAGTATCTAGAACAAGATAAAGCAAAAGAAATTCGGACTCTTAGAATTGTAAAATCTAATCTGATCAGCTTCTTGTAAATTACATATCAAAAACACTATAAGTCAAATCCAGAAAATGGGAACAAAGTTTGACCATAACGGATATTGTAATTTATAAAAGGTTCCCAGACAGACATGAATGATTCAGTAGACATGCCATGTACATAAAACGAGACTTTTGAAATTGAAGCATAATCCCACACTTTCAAAAACCAATCATTTAAGGAAGGGATTTCCAAAATACGCCAATTAGATGCATATATAATCCTGGCCGCTGTAATCATATAAAAACACAATTCGTTTGATTTAGCAGGAATATAAGGTTTTATCATACTTAAAAGAAAAATTTCTGGAAGAAAGGGAATCTTAACTTCTAAGATTTGTTCAATTTTCATATGAATTTGTTTCCAAAACTGTTGAGCTTTATTGCAACTCCACCACATATGGTAGAATGAACCTAAGTGTGAATTACATTTCCAACATTTCTTAGAGAAAGAATCATCTATTTTGTTAATAGTCAAAGGAGTTATATACCATCTAAAGAACATCTTATACCAATTTTCCCTTAGATTGGTACACAAAGTAAATTTCACATTCTTTTTCCATTGGTATTCCCAATCAGAAAGATTGATCGATCTATAAAAGTTCTGCATCCATTTTATCATACATTCTTTTATCTGCTCAGTCTCAGTTTCATACTTCAGTAATAGCTTATAAATTCTGCCTAATAAATGATCAGTGTTTCAGGTGATTAATTCTTCAAATTCAGTCATATCTCTAAGTTTCCCACCCTGTAACTCTTTCCGATCTATTGAGCTGATCTGAGCTTGTTGAAGCCAGGATGTTTGTTGAGTTGTTTGCCTGGAAGGAACTGATTTGTCTGGAGCTAAATACTGGGCCAAGCTTTGTAAGGAGTATAGACTGCCTCGCCAAAAGTTATAATTAGAAGAAAATTCTTCTTCATGGAAATAAACATTCAGTATTGAGGCCAAAGGTGATAATCTAGGACTTATTCTTTTCTGGTATTTATCCCAGACTTAAAAAAGAATATGCTGAATAGTATGTTGTTGTATCTCCAGATCTTTTCTCGAGCCAGAAATCCATAAGTAATTATGCAAACCTCTAGCAAGACCAAGTTCCTCCATTTGGGTAAAACTTCCGTATGGGGATAAAATCCAATTCAAAATCCAAGTCAAGCTACTAGCATGATAATAAAGTTTCAAGTTAGGAACTCCAAGACCACCTCTTTCTTTGGAATCTTGCATCACCTTAAATCGAATCCTGGTTTTTAAAAAATAATTCCAAATAAATGAATTGAGCTGACTCTGCCATTTATTCAATTTCTTGTTGTCTATCTTATCGGGATCATTTGAAAAAGAAAGTTCATCTTAGGTAATACGTTCATTTTTACTGCAGAGATTCTCTTAAGCCAAGATAGGGTCACCTTCTTCCATCTATCTAGATCAGCCATAACTGATTTCCAAATTGGAACATAGTTATTCTTAAACAGATCTTTATTGTTCCTCGTAAGATTAATCCCCAAATATTTTATTGGCTTCTTCATTACTTGTAATCTTAAAACTTTAGAAAAGTATTGTATCTCTTCTTCTGAAAGATTCCATGCCATAATCTGAGTTTTATCTCTATTAATCTTATAGCCAGAAACTGAGCCATACTTATGTATCTGTGTCATTAATGTATCCAAAGAGTCTTTGACTTGTGTGACAGAAAGCAATACATCATCAGCATATAGTTTTATTTTATGTTCATAGTCCCCCATTTTGATACCTTGAATCCGCTGTTCTTGTCTAATTTTCACTGCCAGAGGTTCAAGAGCAAGTATAAACAGCAACGGAGAAAGCGGACAACCTTGTCTAGTACCTTTATTGATTATGCATTTTGAGGACCAGGATCCATTAACAATAATTTTTGCTGTGCAGTGCATTATGGGGATCGCCTTCCCCTCCCCAAGTCTGCCAGCCACAACTGACACACGATCAAAGAGACAGGGTTAGGAGAGCGCTCGCTCTCCTAACCTCGTTTTGAAGGGTGGCACCATAGGCAGATTTTCCGCCGTGGTGCCGCCAGGATCGGGCCCGATTCTGGTAGTTCACATGCGTGTGCAAAACCAGGCTGGGCTCCCTCAGCCTGGTTTTGCATGCCCTTGTGAATAGCCTCAATGCCTTGTTAACTCCACATCCCTCTTCTTCAAGCTTTTTATAAAGGCTCTGTTCATGCCTGCCTGCTATTCTGTTTAGAAGCAGCACATACATCCTCCCATACCACCCTTCAATTATTTACCAGTCCTGGGAGTTGCTAGTCACCTTCTTGGGGGGACTATGGTAGAATTTTACCTTCCATCCTGATTAGCCCTTTGAATGGGGGTGGTGGGTGGGGAGTTTGCCTTCATCAGAAATCGTATTACTATCTGTTTGGCTGATCGGCTCTTTCTGGACAGTGGAAAATGGAAGGCAGATCAGTTCTACTGTTTAGGTGTATCACAACCTGCCCCATTAGGGGTTTTAATGGTGGATAGCCCTTCTTCCTATTGGAGTAGTTAAAAATTGGGTTGAATCTTTCTACACCTTTGGTCAGGGGGCTGGAGTTGATGCAAAATGCATGCTGTATGGTGCCTTTGCCCTAGTCCTAGCCTCAGGTAATGAGGACTTCCTCCTCAGAAGTGCACTTAGCCACACTACCAGGTCAGGCAAGATGTAAAGGCTTGCCGAGATGTAAGTTTGAGGCTTACTCATCTGCCTTCAACTGCCTTTTTTCTTTCTCTGATGCCTGCACAGTGCATTACTGCTGTTTTTGTTATTTTAATAAAGTTTTGGCCAGTTAGGTTGCCTGTGCCCACTTATCCATATATGTTTTGTCTGGCCTCTTCACAGCGCAAATTACAGAACACAGGTCTTAAAAGGAACTTCAACAGCTTTACGAGTTGCATGCTTAAGAGAATGTCTTCTTCACTATGAGCCCCATCGCCCACTGAGATAATCCAGAGAGGTCCACCTGCAGTTGACAACAGTGCATCTGGTGGCTACTCAATGATGGGCCTTCTCTGTTGCCATCCTGAGACTTTGGAACATGCTCCCTGCTGAAATTAGAGCCTCCCCATCTCTGACAGCTTTTTAAAAGTCTCTAAAGACACATTTGAGCCATTTTTGGAAGGCCGCCCTGAGCCATTTTTGGAAGGGCGGTACAGAAATCGAATGAATGAATGAATGAATGAATTTGTTTGTTTGTTTGTTTAATGGTTTGGGTCCAGGCCAGTGTTCCCTCTAACAGGGATTCCCAGATGATGTTGACTACAACTCCCAGAATCCCCAGCTACAATGGCTTTTGCTTGGGGAATATGGGAGTTGTAGTCAACAACTTCTGGGAATACCTGTTAGAGGGAACACTGGTCCAGGCTATTTAAGAGAGCGCCTCCTTTGTCATGAACCCTGCTGCCTTTTACGTCCTTCTGGAGAGGTCCAGTTACGGTTGCCACCAGTTCATCTAGACTCAGGACCAGGCTTTCTCTGTGGCTGCCCCAGGGCTTTGGAATGTGCTCTCTGCTGAAATTAGAGCTTCTCCTTCTCTGTTTGTTTTCAGGAAGACCCTCAAGACTCTCCTGTTCTCGAAAGCTTTTAATTAGAATTAATTTTAATAATTTTAATTGTATATTGTTTTCATTGTGTTTTATGTATTTTAATCTGTGATTTTTAATATTAAAATTTGTACAATGCCTAGAGATGTACATATCAGGCAGTATAAAATATGATAGATAGATAGATAGATAGATAGATAGATAGATAGATAGATAGATAGATAATTTATTCACCCAAGCTTAACTAGAATTGTGGTTTTAAATTGTTTTAATATTTAAATATTTGTTTTAATTTGTTTTATATTGTAAACTGCCCAGAGACATAAGTTTGGGGCAGTGTACAAATACAATCAATCAGTCAATCAATGTTCAGCAGTTCCTTTTTCATGGCAGCACTGAAGCTGCCCTTATTGTTTGTTCCCCTGAAACAAAACTGTGAAAGCCAACTTTAACTCCATAAGCTATTTTCAGCAAGACCAGTCCAGTCATGAGGTCTACACCTCATAGGAACATAGGAAGCTGCCATATACTGAGTCAGACCATTGGTCTATCTAGCTCAGTATTGTCTTCACAGACTGGCAGCAGCTTCTCCAAGGTTGCAGGCAGGACTCTCTCTCAGCCCTATCTTGGAGATGCTGCCAGGGAGGGAACTTGAAACCTTCTGCTCTTCCCAGAGCAGCTCCATCCCCTGAGGGGAATATCTTACAGTGCTCACACTTCTAGTCTCCCATTCAAGTGCAACCAGGGTGGACCCTGCTTAGCTAAGGGGACAAGTCATGCTTGCTACCACAAGACCTCACCTCATTTGGGAAATTTCAAATACCATGTAAAGACAGCAAATTTTGGATGAATTTTGGACAAAATGTGTCAGGCTGTCTTTTGTCAGAAAGGGTAGTTGACTAAGCTGGTGTTTGCACTGGGAGCAGGGGTCTGTCCAGAGGCATGAACCCCAACAGCAGATCTGTATCTTATACCATTCTGAGGGAAGGCAAGAATAAGGCAGGGGTCTGAATCTTGTTCCGCTCCAGGAGAAAGCAGGCAAGATTGGGCTGGATGCTAATGTCAGAGCAGACTAGATTTTGTTCCAGCAGGGCCTGCCATTTACTGAGGGTTATATAGGTTGTCAGCTAGTTAGAGTGGATGACTCCATCCTTTCCCTGGAGAAGCTCTTTTTGCAGGCATTGGCTCAACAGCACTGAGGGGCCTTTGATTTTGAAGGCTCCTCGAGAGCAGGGATTCTCAGTGTTGGGTCCCCAGATGTTATTGGACTTCAACTCCCATAATCCCCAGGCCCAGTGGCCTTTGGCTGGGGATTATGGGAGTTGAAGTCCAATAACAACTGGGGATCCAACACTGAGAATCCCTGCTCTAGAGCAGGGGTAGGCTCTCTAGATGTTGGCTCTCCAGATGTTGCTGAATTACACCCTGGCTCTCCAGATGCTGCTGAACTACAATTCCCATCATCCTTAGCCACAATAAATTGTAGATGGTGATGATGGGAGTTGTAGTTCAGGTTGCCTTCTTCTGCTCTAGAGTATCTTCCAAATTTGGAGGAAAGGGGCAGCACAGAGCTGTGATCTCAAGCTGAGGGTTATTAGGTTTGGCCCCAGAGTTCCCTTTGTGCAGTGGGGTGGAGTGGGGTGTCCAGAGTCTGGGCTGAGGGAATTCCACCCAATGTGGAAGTAACGCCAGAAGATTTGGAGGAGGAAATAAATTTCCCAATCTGTTTCCTCCGCTAAATCTTCTGCTTTACTTCCACATTGGTGTATGTGTGTGTCCTGATCCCAGGGATATGGTATAGCTTTAACTGAGGTGGGATTTCAAACCCAGTGTCCTAGCTTCAGGTGTCATTATCCATTACAAATGTACCAGACAGGAAGACACAAGGCTCCCTCAATGGGCTTATAAAGGAACAGATGCCATTTGGTGCCACCCTTACAAGAAATGTGTTCTCCTACAGCCATTCCACTTAGCTGCAGCAGAGAGAGAGAGGTGAGACACCAAGGCTCCCAAGACTGGCTGCAGGATTCAGAAGCCTTGATAAACTGCCCACTATGACCCCTCTGAGAGACTCACTACATAAAAACGTAAGAACAGGCCTGCTGGATCAGGCCCAAGGCTCATCTAGTCCAGGATCCTGTTTCACACAGTGGCCTACCACATGCCTCTGGGGAGACCACAGGCAAGAGGTATGTGCATGCCCTCTCTCCTGCTGTTGCTCCCCTGCAACTGGCATTGAGAGGTGTCATGCCTCTGAAGCTAGAGATGACCCACAGCCATCAGACTAGTAGCCATTGATAAACCTATCCTCCATGAATCTGTCTATGTCCTTTAGCAATAGCAATAGCAATAGCAATAGCAATAGCAATAGCACTTACATTTATATTCCGCTCTATAGCTGGAAGCTCTCTAAGCGGTTTACAATGATTTAGCATATTGCCCCCCAACATTCTGGGTACTCATTTTACCGACCTCGGAAGGATGGAAGGCTGAGTCAACCTTGAGCCCTTGGTCAGGATCGAACTTGCAACCTTCTGGTTACAGGGCGGCAGTTTTACCCTGTAACCAGAAGGTTGCAAGTTCGATGGATGGCTTTATAAAGCTATCCAAGCTGGTGGCCATCACCACATCCCATAGCAAAGAATTCTACAGATTAATTATGTGTGGTATGAAAAAGTATTTCCTCTTGTCAGTCCTAAATTTCCCAACCTTCAGTTTCATGGGGTGACCCCTGGTTCTAGTGTTGTGAGAGAGGGAGAAAAACATATCTCTGTCCACCCTCTCCACTCCATGCATAATTTTATACACTTCAATCATGTCTCCCCTTAGTTGCCTCTTTTCCAAGGTAAAGAGCCCCAGATGCTGTAGCCTAGCCTCATAAGGAAGGTGCTCCAGATCCCTAATCATCTTGGTTGCCCTCCACTACCAGCACACAAAGGCAATGGTCATATAGGTGGTCTCAGGGATCTGCAGTGGGCCTTTGGTGACTGCCTGATGATGACCTTGGATACTCTGAAGATCCTCCATTGTCCTGGAAAAGACCAATAGGATAATGTAATTCAGCCTAGATATGTGCCATCAGATTTCACATATTTCCCCCCTTTCTGCACTTGTCTTCTTCCTCTGTTGTCTCCCTTGTGTCTCTGTTTAGATTGTGAGCCCCTCTGAAACTGTCCTCTCATTTCTTGTTTTTTTTAAAAAACCATCAGGCTCAACAAAGATCAGCACACTTGATCTGGTCTTTCACTCTGATCAGGGTGGAGTTCCGTGGGTGGTGACTCTGGTTGTTGTAGACAGACCACAGTCTGGTTAAGGTTGGACTCACAATCACATCCCACCTCTGCAGAGGTGAGGTGCCTATTAGTGTATGGTCCACCTGAGAAGGTTATTGGATCCAATATGATTTCAAGAATCCTTGGAAGGATTTGGTATTAGCTCTGCTGGTGATCCTGTTGATGCCCTGGTGGAGAAATGGAACAGCAAACTCACCAGGACAGTAGAAAATATAGTTCCTAAGTGTCCTCTCTGGCCTGTTTCAAAACTGGCCCCATGGTCATGATACAGAATAACTATGGGGGCTAAAGCTGCAAGGTAGACAACTGGAGCACCAATGGAAAATGAATCAACTCAAATCCAATAAATTACAACACAAAGCTCATTTGAAGACCTATGCTCAGGCAATATGTGCAGCAAAGAAGTGATTCTCTTCTGCCCATATTGCATCTGCAAGCTCACACCCAGCGGAGTTGTTTAGGGTTGTGAGAGGGCTAGTATATGCCCCTCCTCCCTTGAATCAGAATTTTGAATAATCAATTACCTGTTGTGATGTTTTTAATGAGTTCTTTTTGGTCAGCCCGAATATCTTGTATTCGGGCTGACTTAGATTCAGACCCCACAATTATTGCGGTCTAATGCAGAGGTATCCAGCAACTCCTCTTATGTGCTTAGGCTGGATCAGTTTTGGTTTATGACTCCTGGCAATGTGGATACTAATCCTAACCCTACCACCTGTTCTCTTGACCCTTGTCTGACATGACTAATACTATCTGGCAGGGTGATTACTGTAGAAGGCCTGGTAAATATTATAAATGCTTCTCTGAGGGAGGGCAGAATGCTCTCCTGTCCTAAGGAGGCAATTATTTAGACCTCTTCTGGAGAGGTCTGCATTGGATCCCTTAGAGTTAAGCAACTATAGGCCTGTCTCCAACCTTTCATCTGGGCAAGGTAATTGAGAGGGTGGTGGCCTCCGAGCTCCAGACAGTCTCATAGGAAACTGATTATCTAGACCCATTTAAATTGGTTTTCGGGCAGGTTATGGGGTAGAGATTGCCTTGATTGGCCTGATGGATGATTTCCAATTAGAAATTGACAGAGGGAGTGTGATTCTGTTGGTCCTTTTGGATTTCTTTGCGGCTTTCAATACTATTGACCATAGTATCATGGAGCACTGCTTTGCAGTGGTTCCACTCCTATCTCTTGGGCAGATTTCAGATGGTGTCGTTTGGAGACTGTCGCTCTTCAAAGTGTGAACTTTTATATGGCATTCCAAAGGGCTCCATGCTGTCTCCAATGCTTTTTAATGTCTGAATGAAACCTCTGGGAGAAAACATCAGGAGATTTGGTGCAGGGTGTTATCAGTATGCTGATGACACCCAAATCTATTTCTCCATGTCAACATCATCAGGAGAAGGCATAACCTCCCTAAATGCCTGCCTGGAGACAGAGATGGGCTGGATGAGGGATAACAAACTGAGACTGAATCCAGATAAGACAGAGGTAATTATTGTGTTGGGGTGGAACACAGGAGATTATTTTGATCTGCTGGTTCTGGATGGGGTCCCATTTCCCCAGAAGGAACCAGTACACAGTTTGGGAGTGCTTCTGGATCCAAACCTAGTACATATGCTGATAACCTCCAGAATTCACTAGTGCAATGTGCTGTATGTGGGGCTACCTTTGTACGTAGTCCAGAAACTGCGGTTGATACAGACTGCAGCCAACCAGCAGCCAGGTTGGTCTCCAGGTCATCTTGAAGAAACCATATTACTCCTATATTACAAGATCTACAGTGGCTTTGTAATTTCCAGGCAAAATACAATGTGCTGGTTATAACCTATAAAGCCCTAAATAGCTTAGGCCAAGGGTATTTAAGAGAATGTCATCTGCACTGAGCCCCATCACGCATTGAGATCATCCGGAGAGGTTCGTATGCAGTTGCCACCAACATGTCTGTTGGCTACACAAGGACAGGCCTTCTCTGTTGCCCCAAGTCTTTGGAATGTGCTCCCTGCTGAAACAAGGGCCTCCCCATCTCTGACAACTTTTTAGAAGTCTCTAAAGGCACATTTTTTCACCTAAGCTTTTTAACTAGATTTGTGGTTTAATTTTTTTTGTTTTCATTTCTGTTTTAATTTGTGTTATGTTGTTGTAAACTACCCAGAGATGGAAGTTTGAGGCAGTGTAAAAAATATGATAGGTAGGTAGGCAGGTAGATAGTTACTCAACAAATATAAAGTTTCTTCTATGTAAATATTAGGTGAAATGAATCCATCCCTTTCTCATGCAAGTTCCAGAAATGGAATTTGTTCTTGGATTCGAGAGGCAGCGGTGAGTGGTTTAGATTCTTGAACACCATTTTCAGGTATCTGAAATCTGGCATTTTGACTCACAAATGCTTAATCCCAAATTGTAGGGTCTGACAAATGCTTTGGGGACCCATATTTTAGATTTTGAGGAAGATTTTAGGGAATGTTGTTTGATGAGTAGGAAATGCAAGTAGCTGTAAGTTTCCAGAAGGAAGAGCAGATTATAAATGCAATATATAAACATACCACTGTTACATTCAGAAAGCTATATTTGGAATATCCATCTCATCAAGAATAACTGTTATGAAAATAAGCAAGGGACCTCTGTCACCATAAAGACTAATACATTTTGAGATTATTATTATTATTACATTTATATCCCACTCTTCCTCCAAGGAGTCCAGAGCGGTGTACTACATACTTGAGTTTCTCCTCACAACAACCCTGTGAAGTAGGTTAGGCTGAGAGAGAAGTGACTGGCCCAGAGTCACCCAGCTAGTTTCATGGCTGAATGGGGATTTGAACTTGGGTCTCTCCGGTCCTAGACCAGCACTCTAACCACTATACCACTACACCATGCTGGCTTTTTGAGATGCATGAATTGTCATCCTCATGGGAAGAAAGAAAAAATGTTTGTAGATATTGGGATGAAAAGGTGATAAATTATAAGAGGTACCAACCGTTCCAAACCACTTTTACTCAGAGGCCAAATGTATTCAGGGTAAGAACTGATCATGCTTCATGCATCTGATAAAGGGTGCTGCAGTAAATAAAAGGTTATCCAGCAACACATTAGTTAGTCTTTAAGGTGCCACAGGAGCCTGTGTTGTTTTTGATACAACAGACTAACAAATTTGTACCCTGAACCTAAATGCATTAGTTTTAATCTTTATTACAGGCACAGACCAAATGCATTTTTTTGGAAGTAAAGCCCATAGATCTGAATGCAACTTCCAAATAAGTATGTTTAGGATGGAAGGGTTAAAGAGAGCAGTAATATCATCAGTAAGCAGTCATGCTGCTGGAGAATGAGTTTATAAAAGATAAACACACTGTATTAAGACCATTAAGCATCAATTAACATAAACAGCTTAGTTTCAGAGTTGTCACTTATACAGCGACAAACTGTAACGAATTTACTGACAGTAGAATCCGTGTACCAATAATCCTCTGGACTATTTCTCGCTGGGGGTGGGGGGAGCTAGTTGGAGTCCAAACCGTGTGACCACACTCAGTCACAGAGGCCTGCTTTGTCCCATGTTACCTCAGATTTTGTTAGTCATCGTTTCCTGTCCTTTTTGCTCCAGCTAATTATTGGTTCTCCTACGGTCAAGTCATAGCCTCCTGATTCCCTGTCAGCCGCCGTGGCCTCTTTTTAGATGTGAGTTGCACATTTAACAAGAAATGAGGGGGAGAAAGAAGAAAGGATGGCGAGAGAAAAATCTGGGCAAACAGACTTGTGCCTTCAGCCCCCCCCCCACACCGCCCCCACCACCCCACCCCCGCCCCCACCACCCCACCCCCACCCCCACAGCATGCAGACACTCATTTTCTGATCTAACAATTCTTTCATGTGTGATTCACTGCACTCACGCCCCACCTGAATGCTTTTTACCTGGTGCGTGACCTTAAGCTGAACATTCCAATGGTGTGCAACTTGTCACTGGCAAATGAATTGTCAGGATGCCAGCTGCCAGATGTCTTCATATTTAAAAAAGAAACAACCCTTCAAAACTGCTTTTTGGCACTGATGCACAAGCCAAAGAAAGTACACTGGAACTGCTATTTCCATCATGTGCAGAAAGGGGAGGGAACCTATGCCGTGTTGCCTTTACACCAAAGAAATGAGTACAAAGTAAAAGAAAAAAGAAGAAGACAAATCCACCGCAAGGAGCCCATTATTGATATGCTGTACATTTTGGTGAGAGTTTTTCCAGGACATAGAGCATGTCCAAAATTTACATAAATGTTCAGTCTAGTGCAATCATTGTTTAAGCTGACACAGCTTTGAACAAAGGGATTCCTTCTCTACCATGAAAATTAATGCTTGTGCATCTTAGTGAGGAATAACCAGGGTTTCGTGAATGAGCTTGGGAAGGGCTGTCTGGCAAAGATATTTGAAGGCTGGGGTCTTAATTAGATATGGATTAAAAGTTTTATTAAGACACTTCAGCCCCTACAGAGTGTGGGATGCTGAAGAGGCAGGGAGGATGAAGGCTAGGGCACTGAGCAGGAAGGTCTGGACAGCTGAGAAGATTCACTGTTTTTGTGAAAGCAGCTCCCCTTCCCCATCTCACTGACAAAAGCAGCTCCCCTTCCCCATCTCACTGACATTATCATCTCTTAGTCTACCAACTCACCAGACAACTGTGAAAACAAAATGGGGCACCCCATTTATGCTGCTCTACAATTTTTGAGGATTAGGCAGAATACAGCATCATCAGACAGACAGATGTTTCCACATGTTTAACAAAACTTAGTTAACTCGTTTAGATTGGCACAACACTAGTAGTATGGGGAGAGGTTATAGCTGAGTGGGAGAACATATCATTTGCATGTTTAACACCCCAGATTCAATCCATAATATTTCTGGTTAAAGGATCTTGAGTTGTAGAGATAGAAAAGATTGAAGACTTGGATTTTCCCATTAAACCAGAGAATACAGTGGTGAACTAGCTTAAGCAATGGACTTACTCTCTATCAGACAACTCTTTACATCCTTATAATGCACTAAGATACACTTAGGGGTGTAGCTAGGGGAGAGGGGGCCTGTGTTCGCCCCTTTCCCTGGTGGCCACTCAGAGTGAGGGAGATAATGAAGAAAATAGGGAGGGGTGGACCTGGGAGGCCCACAGGAGCTGGACAGCTCGGGTTCTTTGAACCCATCTGCTCAATTATACCTACACCCCTACAGTCCAGATGAGAGATAGTGAGCTGGTATATACTATGGAGGCATTGCAGTGTAAACAGTGGTCTGGGATCCAGAAGTTTAACAAAGTGTATGACAAAATACACCTTTGATTGATAGTCAGGCTATATTTATTTATATGACGAGAAGGAGAGAGAGAGAGAGAGAGAGAGAGAGAGAGAGAGAGAGAGAGAGAGAGAGATGTCACCTACCAATAAGAATTTAAGAGTTATGGAGCACAAGGGTCCAGATTGTATGAGGTCATCAGTGGGGAGGCGGATGAAAAATGAATATACCCCCCAAAGAGATGGATTGGCCGTAGCCTTAAGTAGTAGTAGTAGTAGTTGTTGTTTTAATTGCATGAAATAAAAAATAGTGAATACAGTATACATGGTGTCTTCTTCTTCAAGGAACAGCTATTAGCTGGGGCATTAGATACAAAACACAAAGGGAGATGCAGTATTAAGTCATGGAATCATCCTATTTCTCACTACTTTTGAAAACAGTAATCTTATCCATATGAGTGAAACTAGGCAAACATGTGATTAACAATTTGGTGGGGGCACTGGAGCCAAGCTAACATTTTGTACATGGTACACAGGCCATAACTAGCCATTCCCGATAAGATTGGATCGCTCAAGTTTTTACCCACTAATATGAATGAGTACAATACAGGTGAACCCCATTATCCATGGGGGTTTTTCCAACCAGATAATGGACAATGCATAACTAGTCATTGTGTCAATGGGACTTGGGGTGGGGGGTTAAGTTCCTGGGGGGGAAGGGAAGGCTAGAAATGGCTAAAATCTTGATGAACTATAGAAATAAAGTGCTGTACCAAATTCTGTAGTTTTCCAGATGTCCAATGCAATGACTCCAGAACACCCAATTCTGCCATTTTGTTTAGCAAAAAAAATGTGATTATGATTTGTTTTTTTAATTGAAAATGAGCTACAAAATAACCCTGTCCTCAAAATTCTCCGAAACTGCAGATATGCAGAATTTAAACCTTTTTGTTCCATGTATGCAGGGTGTCAATTACCTGACCTCAGATATGCGAAACCATGGATGTTAGATCCACAGAAAGTGAGGTTTGCCTGTTACACAGTCAGAATTCAACCGTAGTACAAAATAATTTGCTTGTGTAGAATAGCAGTGCTGGGTTAAGAAGCAACAGTAAGGCATTCTGTTATAAATCTCACTGCATTGCCCTTTTCACTGGCCTTAACAAACTTTTCAGTTCTAAAAAAGAAAATGTTAACATCTATGTTGTTGACATTTCAGATCTTCTTTCTTTTAAAAAACACTGAAAGGTCAAGTTGCTTAGAGACCCCACAAAAACCGAGCATTCTATGTGCAAATGCTTAACTGGGTAGAAGCAAAAGTTAAAACAGAACTTTCCGCATCTAAGTGAAGGAAAATCAGTAATGCTTCCGTTTTCTGCAAGTCAGTGCAATATTTTTCAACAGCAAACATATCAAAAGTAGATCTGAACAATTCAATTCCATAACAGTCCAAAATGTTGCTATAGATTAATTCATACCACTATACTGATTAATCAATGTTGCCTTATCAGTGTCCCATAGACAAGAGTACAAACATGCCATAAAACAGTAATCCCCATGCTTCTTCTTTTGAATCCTAGGTCTCTGACTTCCACTGTCACATGCACTGCAGACTACAAAACATGGCCAATTCTGGCACCCAGCCCATTTACTGTTAATCATTGTAATACAATTTCAGATAGGATCTTTAGCTCACAGTGCAAAGTGATATACACTGGGGCAACTATCTTAACTTCACACATACACTAATGGGAGATTGAAGTGGTGGAGATTAACCAGGCAAGTGATCTTTGGGTCATATTTTAATTAAAATCTCAACTCAGCAAGCAGTGGCAGTGAAAGGGGAAACTTCAAATTAGGGATTATTAACAGGGGGATAGGAAATGGTCTTATGCTGTGGCTGCTTTTGGAATATGATAAGAACATAAGAACAGCCCTGCTGGATCAGGCCCAAGGCCTATTTAGTCCAGCATCCTGTTTCACAAAGTGGCCCACCAGATGCCTCTAAGAAGCTCAAAGGCAAGAGGTGAGGCCATGCCCTCTCTTTTGCTCCTCTGCAATTGGTATTTAGAGGCATCCTCCCTCTGAGGCTGGAGGTGGCCTATAGCCATCAGACTAGTAGCCATCGATAGACTTGTCCTCCAGGCATTTGTCTAAACCTCTTTTAAAGCCATCCAAGCTAGTGGCCATCACCACATCCTGTGGCATATACAGATATACAGTTCCGGTCACCTCCATCTCCAAAAGGATATCAGAGAGTTGGAAGAAGTGCAGAAAAGGGCAATCAAGGATAAGAGGTTTGGCATTTTCCGGGTTCAGGGGGAAATATATATATATAGATAGATATAGATATAGAGATATAGATAGATAGATAGATAGATAGATAGATAGATAGATAGATAGAGATAGAGATATATAGATAGAGATATATAGATAGAGATATATAGATATATATAGTGACATGATATAGGTTTATAAAATTATGAATGGTAGAGAGAAACTGGATAGAGAGAGCATTTCTCTCCCTCATAACACTAGAACTTGGGGTCAGCCAATGAAACTGAAGGACAGTAGGTTCAAGACAAAGTGAGCCCTTTTTCATGATCCTTGAGATAGGGCTTGAAGGGGCAGGGTGGAGCCTCAAAAAGCTTACCTCTCCCACAGACAATCTCTGTTGCTTTGCTGGGCAGGCGGATCGTCCACCCAGACAATTGCCAGCTATATGAAGCAAAGGCACCCTCAAAATTGTAATGCCAAACTGAGTACTGTCAGCTGACTCCTAAGTAAGTTGTGGTCAGCTGTCTCCTCAACCCATTGAAGATGCACCAGGCCCTGACTTGCTCTTTTTCATCCTGCTTTACTTTACCTACTCCAGTAACCATCTACCAGCCTGGCTGTGGCCATGCTTCCTCACTCTGGCCCCGCTTCCATTTGCATAAGCCAGTACCCAACTAGGGATGTATAAACTGATTCAAATTTGAATCAATTTGACTCAAATCTGAGTGATTTGAGTGATTCAAATTTTAATTGAATCACCCCTTAAAAGGGCAATTCAATTCAAATTTGAATCGACTTTTTGAAATTGGATTTGAATTCAATTCAAGAGCCGTTTGGCACCTTTTTCAAACCATTCAGGCCCCCCAACTGGTTGAAAAAGGTGCCAAAACAGCAGGGCCAGATAGATTCAAATTCAAATCAAATTTGAATTGAATTTTCAGACCAGATTCAAATTTGATTTGATTTTGAAATGCATTTTTGGAATTCAATTCAAATTCAAAATGAATTGAAAAATTCATTTCATATAGCCACCCCTCACCTGTCCTCAATCTGCTCCTTATTCATCCACATCATAACTGGACCACCCCCATTGTGGCCTGTTTTGGAGTTTGGCCAAGGCCAGACTTCTAACAGCCATGAGAGAGAAATGGAACATCCAGATTCCGTGGACAATATTGGAATACCAATTGTTGGAGTGGAGGGGAAACGTTGGGTGCTCAGAGGTGGGTAGATATCCTTCTTGTGCACTTCAAGGAGGCATTTGACTGCCCACTTTTGATAACAGGTTGCTAGATCTGATTGACCTTTGATCTAATCTAGCAGGGCTGCTCTTGTGATTTGCTAGATGTCATGTAATTGAGCAATATCCTTTTCAGGCTATTCAGGCTATCCTTTTCAGGCTTTTCAGGCTATGTAAGCATCTGACTTCGGGATGAATATTACATATTACTTACTTACTTACTTACTTACTTACTTACTTATATCTACCTACCCACCTACCTACCTACCTGTACCCCATCCTTTCCCTAAAATATAGAGTAGATTACATCATGTTAAAATTAAAGCCTAAAGATAGATAGATAGATAGATAGATAGATAGATAGATAGATAGATAGATAGATAGATAGATAGAGAGATAGATAGGCAGGCAGGCAGACAGACAGACAGACAGACAGACAGACAGATAGATAGATAGATAGATAGATAGATAGATAGATAGATAGATAGATAGATAGATATTCTAAGAACATCCACAAACCATACACCACCACAACAACATGATGCCTGACATTCTGACTAAATCATTCAATGGAAGTCCCAGTGGAATTAATAGGACTAACATGTCCTTTTAATTTCAATGGGACTTCCATTGAGTAATTTAGTCAGGGTTTCAGCCAATTATTTTTGACACTGGAGTTGGGTTTCACTGGTCTAGCTACTTTTTTGCTGTTTCCGGAGGACAAGAGTTAGAATGAAGCCATAATTCAACATAACATCCTTACTCCGCACCTCTGCTCACATGTGTCTATCATTTATCACACTAGAAAATCCATGTATTTTGAAGATGGGAATGCCATTTTATTTAAGAATGATCCACTTCAAGTTTGTAGACACTACGTTACATATAATTTAATATACTAAGAACTGCAGATGAATCTCTGAATAATCTCTCGTGTGGCTTGTCAGTGAAGATGGTCAACCAAAGCAAAACTTGTGGCTTGATCTATTAATAGAGAATAAGGATTAATGAAGGATTATGTCATAATGAGTCTGCCTGCAGAGTAGCCTCAATTCTTGTTCTTTGCTGCCAAAATACAGTTCTCATTTCCAGCAAACAAAGTCTATCAGAGCAAAAGCACAGAGCCCCCCTTTAGAAACAGGAAAGTCCGTCGCATAATAATGAATGTCTAACTCTTCTTTTGCCAAAGAGCTTCAGCACTTTCAGTGTCAAAGGGCAAGGCAGTGTTTCAGAGGGGGCCTGATCCTTATCTAAGCTCTTGCAACAAAATTAGAATGTGCTGTAGTCTTATTAAAGAAATGTTTGTTCCACCATCAATAGGCTGAAAAGAAAGCAGCTGAGTTTTTGCAAAATGCTGCAATAAATGACTTTGGTTAGTTGCTTTCTTAAAAAATATTGAATAATTCCACATGCACAAGACTCTGCTTAAAAAAAGGTATAATGAACAGCCTAACTCAGTTTGACATCTGTTCATGAGTTTCTGTTAAAAAAAAGATTTTTGTTGCCATTACATTAACATTTGTGTTGAGTTCTTTTTATTGAAGAAAAAACAACCTATATATTGTCAGAAGTGGTTGCAAATACAGAAATATGCAGCCAAGCTATTGTGAAAGATGATTTGCTGTATCATATTCTAAATATACTGTAAACGATGATATATATCTTTTTTCACATATAAACATATATTATGAGGTGTAGAAAACTCAGCATAAATAAGGATGATACTTCTTGGACTGTGAGAAAGAAGGATACTTTCTATATGGATATTCATTGATTAAGTTACATTAGAAAATGCTTTAGGAAATCTATTCTACTTTCAATATAAGTAATTCCACTCTGGATAAATTCTTGCTATGTATGTGTCAGTAATTTAAACTGATGCGAAGAAACAGATTATTCTTTAGAAGATCAGGGTCTGACCAAATGTTAATCATGAAGGAGAGACGAAAGCCTCTTTCTAATTTGATTCTCATTTACTATTCTAGACTCCACAAAACAAAAGGAAACAAAAAGCAACTGAAGTTATTCTTTATTTTAGTGGGGTGGCAGAAGACTATGTAGCTGGTGAGAATATTAGGGCTGAAAGGCAGAATACTAATCTGTAAAATTAGAAAATTGATCAACCGGGCTGTATATCAACAGAAAGATTTCATCAAAGCATTGTAACAATCCTTCTCCATGTACTGTTTAGACACAGCTAATCTACATGACTAAATTGACCATTCAATGCCTGAAAATCTGCCATGTAGGTCCCAACTTTTCATAGAAGCTTTTAAATATGTATTCGGTAAGTACAAAGTGCTGAATATATTTTCAGCCTTTTTATATTAAGATTTACAACTAATGACCTTAAGCAATGTCACGCATGTAAAACAAAATGATGAGACCACCCTGGTTTGAACAGACTTGAGGTATAGAATCATACTTCATTCTCATTCAAATTTTTAGTGGAGCAGAATAAAAACAAAACAAAAACCCACTGGAATATAGCTAAATCTATTTCATAGTTTTACTTTGTAAAACATGCCTCCTCCACACTTATATTTTGCTCTTACTGGCTCAGTGTAAGTAGACAATTATCTAAGCTTAATGCCAAATATGAGAATTGCAGAGAGAACATGCAAAGTATTTGGCTTTCCATGTCGACATTTCATGAAATCATAGCTTTAGATTCATTCAGAACCCAAAGCAGAAAGACTGATACACACATAACTCTGTTGGCAATTTGCCATTCTCTACCCATATGCACGGCAGGCTACTTTCTGTCCCACTACTTTCAATAAAAGGAGCCCTTTTACTTAACGGCAGTGGTTGGCACATTGCCCCTTTCACAGACCAAAGTAACCGTCATTTTGGATGTAACAAATTAGTACATTCTCAGAATAATAATAAGCACAGACCATGAAAACGCTATTGTTTTCTTCAGGGTTTTGGGGGCTGGAGAGGTGCTTGTGCGGGTGGGGGGGAAGTAACTACATTTTAGCAAGGGTGACTTTTTCTCAGTAAAGGTGGCTTTTCTCAGGTCAGTGCCACAAGCAAAGATAAATCTCAGAAGAAGAAAAATTAGGTTGACAATATGAGGCAGTCTTAAAATGGTTTCAAAGGGAAATCACTGTCCATTGGTCTACTTTGAGTACACGTCTGCATCAAAAATATTTGAAATACCATAAATACAACTGTGTTATTTGAAAATCTGCACACATTTACAAGAAATTCTAAAGTCCATAAGGGATAAGTGACAGTTTTGAATCTTTTTTAACCGATGGCTCATGGGGTAAGGGAATCTAAGGTTGCTGTCTTGGATAGTGTTAGAATTCTACATTTCAATACAGAGCAGAACTAAATATACTAAAATAAATTAAACAAACAAACAGCCCCTTAATCTATCATCCATCACCATCAAAACATTACATTTTATGTTCTCGGTACAAAGAAGGATAATTTGATATGATCTGAAAATATATTGCAACAGGGGTCCCATTCATTATCTCAATCACTATAAAAATTGTTCTTGGCAAGGCAAATTTTTAACACCCCTACCATGCCCAAATCCCTTATTGATTCAAAATTTAGTATATAAGCATAACTACAGCGAGTTTAAAACCGTATTTATTAATTACACTCAAGAGTTGTCATTAGTTTCTATTCCTCCTCTCCAAAAAGACTAAACTAGCATAACTATAATGAAAATGTTGAAAATCCCAGGGGTTTTTAGAACTTTCCACCCTCCAAGAAAGTCTAGAACAGTGACATGTTCACCATGAAACCAGGATTTGAATAACTAGTGTGTCCTCTACTGTACAGCTTCTTAGCAACAGATAAGACAAATTAAGGTGACACATCATCAAGAACGAAAGATTCAAACAAATATACCTTGCAGAGATGCTGGATGCATTTTCATTTTAAGTGCCTGTTAATTTTAACAGCAAAGCAAGTTGTAGCATCTTAAGGGCTAACAGATTTATTGTGGCATAAGCTTTCCTGGACTAACACCCACTCATCAGACATACCTCTTCAGCTGCATCTGACAAGTGGATGGGAAAGCGTCCGCCACAATAAATCTGTTAGTCTCTAAGGTGCCACAAGACTGTTGTTTTGCTGCAGCAGACCAACATGGCTATTCTTTTGACATTTGTTAATTTAAAATGCTTTTTTAAAAGAAAAGGGGGGGAAATACCAAACCTATCTATGAAATAATTATATTTTAAATATTGCCTGAATGCTAGCTTCCTTAAATAATCCAAGGTAGTTAACACAAAAACATGAAATAATTTCATAAAACTTTCTGGTTCAAATGAGTCCAAGAATATCTCATTATGAATGGAGACAGTCCTGAAAAGGCAGCCAAGCATGACTAAAAAGATCACTCTTTTGCACACAAAAATCGCCTTCTTATTTTACCCTTTGTTGGAAAGACATTTGGCCAGCCACATGGGGAAGTACAGAATCTACTATAATTCAAATAATATATTTAAAAATTCTAGCCAAACAAGGCCCTTAAAACAGTACTGGGTGGAGTTTAGCAGGCATAGGTTTGAGCCTAAGAAATGTTAAAATGGATCAACAATTGTATTAGAGTTTTTCAGAGTTGACTAGCAATGGGAAGCTTCGATGGGCCTTGGTGTATGCACATAGAGCTCCACACAAGCAAGGGACTGGTTCATTCTGCATTCAGATTTCCCAGTTTTGAAGTGAATAAGGCACCTCCTGCTTATATGGACTATTGTATGTATATTGGATCCATGATACAGTGAGATCCTCCCCCCACACAGCAATCTTCATGTTTTTCATTTTAAGGGGGGGGGAAGGGTTCTGCATGTAAAAACTCCAGCATCTTCTTGTCAACTAGTAAAACCATAGCAGTTTTCTAAGGGGAAAAAGAGCTTCCATTAACACCAGAACATGACATTGAGAGATTACTGCATGTTTTTTTGAGGGCATTCTAATTTCACTACATATACATTGACATATTTTAAAATATATAAATATCCTTTTTAAAAGATATTAAAGGTGTGTGTGTGTTTCATTTCAATCAAATGAACTTCAGGACAAACATTTCTTTGTAGTTTCTAAGATTAATTAGTCAGTTTCCCTAATTAGTATAAGCTTTAAGTGGTATGTCCACCATCCTGGAAGGAAGTTAGATTTTCCTAGCTTTTACTGGCAAAGGTTAAGAGCCGTAGAGGATAGAAGCAATTCTCCCTTTACTTTTAACAAGAAGTCTGTGTTATCCAGTTTCTCAATAGCTAGGATTATGAAGATCAGAGTACTATACATCCCAGAAGAGGAAGGGCTTAGAGCAATTACAGTCCCTTTGTAAGTACTGTAGTACTTGCTGTTTATGTTTTCGAGAAATAAGCAGTCTTATCCCTTCGTAGTTGGCATTGGTTCCCTGCTCCGGAAATTCAAAAATATGTAAAAGAAACAAGACAGTGGTCCACACATATATTTAAAAAGAAATTGATCATTTACGAGGAACAAAACACTCCTACAAGGAACAAAACACTCCTACAAGGTATCCTTATGAAAGGATATATTTTCTTCCTAAGCTAAAGATCATAGCAGGAGAAAAGACAAAGCAATACAATTTAGTGATGTGACAGGGCCATTTGGCATTTCATTCCACTCCTAAGCTATGAAGAAAGAATAATCTGTGCTATCCTTTTTTCCTAATGTAAAATTTTCTGTCCAAAGGGGAAACATCTAACCTTATTGGGGTATTGTATTCCAAAGCAGTTCGACACAAGTGCCCATGCACTATAAGGCACATCTGACTCCGGTCCCAAATGACCAGCACATACACATGGAACACATACACAAGGAGCACATACACATAGACATCGGGAAGCCTGTGCACATCTCCCATATCCCTGTCCACCTCACCCCTTGAATTAGTAAAGGAATGCATGCGATGAGAGAGACAGAGTACTGTTATGTGTTATGCCCAACAGGGATCCCTATCACTACTAGTACAAATATTTATATACCACGCTATAGCAAATATTTATAGACTGCTTTTCAACAAAAGTTCTCAAAAGTGGTTTACATAGAAAAATACATTAAAAAATATGTATTTAGTTTCCATAGAAAAATAGTGATGAAGAAGATGCTTCCCTGTCCCAAAAGGGCCCACAATCTAAAACAAAACATAAGGTAAAACCCAGCAGCGGCCACTAGAAATGGAGATGCTGTGTGGGGGTTGGATAGGGACAGTTGCTCTCCCCTTGCTAAATATAAAAGAACCAGCACTTTCAAAGGTGCCTCATTGCTCAGGTAGCAAGGTGCCTCATTGCTCAGGTAGCAACACATCAATGCTACACTCATATGGGGAAGGCTCATGGCCAATAATTTTATTGGTTACATTTTTCTATCCCTTCCTGTTTTGAAAGAGCTCAGGTAGAAACTTTAATCCCACAACAACTCTGTGACTGGTATAGGGTGAGATATAGTTATGTCCCCCAGGCCATTTGGTACGGCTCATGGCTGAGCAGGGATTTGAATTTGGGTTCCCCACATCCAAAGCAGCATTCCAGCCTCTTTATGACTCTGGCTCTTTTGAATGCTTTAGTTTCTATTTCTGGAGGAACACTGTCAGAAGGGGTCAACCGTTTGGTTATCAACAGGGGGCCTATTCCAAAGGCACCACAGGGACATTCACCAGTTTTCAAGAGTTGTACTTATCATTGCTCAATGCCAATTTAACACATTTTTGACGATGTGTTCTTCATCCAGCAAGGGGTATACTGGTAGCAATATGCTTATGCACCACTCTATCAGTGCCGAGTCATTGACAGCAGGTAGGTAAAGTAAGAAGCTGAGCACCAGTTGCTGAATTATGAGACAGGAACTAGGAGCTGGAGGTCGAGGTTTTTGAAAAGTCTTTAAAGACGCATCTGTTCAACTAGGCAATATTGTTTTAATGGTTTTAATGCTTTAATTGTTGAAATGTTTTAAACTTTTTGTTTTTGTTTTGACTAATGTTTTACTTTCTGTTTTTATTTTGTTGTAAACTGCCCAGAGACGTACATTTTGGGCAATATAAAAATATGTAAGTAAGTAAGTAAGTAAGTAAATAAATAAATAAAATAAAATAAGGCCAGGTATGGGAGCCGGAGATGGAGACAATGGCTGCCAAGGCAAAGTTCACGCCAAACAGGAAACATAAGAACAGCCCTGCTAGATAAGGCCCAAGGCCCATCTAGTCCAGCATCCAGTTTCACACAGTGGCCCACCACATGCCTTTGGGGAGCCCACAGACAAAAGGTATGTGCATACCCTCTCTCCTGCTGTTGCTCCCCTGCAACTGGCATTGAGAGGCGTCGTGCCTCTGAGGCTGGAGATGGCCCACCGCCACCAGACTAGTAGCCATTGATAGACCTGTCCTCCATGAATCTGTCTAAGCCCCTTTTCAAGCCATCCAAGCTGGTGGCCATCACCACATCCCATGGCAAAGAATTCCATAGATTAATTATGCGCTGTGTGAAAAAGTATTTCCTCTTGTCAGTCCTAAATTTCCCAACCTTCAGTTTCATGGGGTGACCCTTGGTTCTAGTGTTGTGAGAAAGGTAGAAAAATTTCTCTCTGTCCACCCTCTCCACTACATGCATAATTTTATACACCTCGATCATGTCTCGCCATAGTTGCCTCTTTTCCAAGGTAAAGAGCCCCAGATGCTGTAACCTAGCCTCATAAGGAATGTGCTCCAGGCCCCTGATCATCTTGGTTGCCCTCCACTACCAGCACACAAAGGCAATGGTCATATAGGTGGTCTCAGGGATCTGCAGTGGGATCAGGACCTTGATCATCTTGGTTGCCTTCTTCTGCACCTTTTTGCAGATCTATAATATCCTTCTTAAGATACAGCGACCAGAACTGTACACAGTACTCCAGAAGTGACCACACCATAGATTTGTACAAGGGCATTATAATATTAGCATTTTGATTTTCAGTCCCCTTCCTAATTATTCTTATAATTGAATTAGCCCTTTTCACAGCTGCCACACACTGTCTCAACACTTTCAATGAGCTGTCTACCACAACCTCAAGATTGTGGGGTCAGTCTACTGGGTTAGGGTTAGGGTTAGGGTCACTAACAGCTCAGATCCCATCAGCATATATGTGAAGTTGGAGTCCCCCGCCCCCCAATATGCATCACTTTACACTTGCTTACATTGAACTTCATTTGCCATTTTGTTGCCCACTCCCAGTTTGGAGATATCTTTTTGGAGCTGCTCACAAACTGATGTGGATTTCACTACCCTAAATTGTTTAGTGTCATCTGCAAAACTGGCCACTTCACTGCTTACCCCAACTTCTAGATCATTTATGAACAAGTTAAAGAGTACTGGTCCCAGTACCAATTGCTGGGGGACCCAACTTCCTACTTCCCTCCATTGTGAAAACTGTCCATTTATTCAACCAGTTACTGATCCACAAATGAGCCTGTCCCCTTATTCCATGACTGCTAAATTTACTTAAGAGCATTTGGTGGGGAACTTTGTCAAAAGCTTTTTCTAAGTCCTAGTATACTATGTCAACTGGATCACCTTTTTCCACATTTCTGTTGACACTCTCAAAGAAATCCAAAAGTTTAGAGAACTTTAGCTTTTTATAATTTTCAGTTTTTAGCTTTTAAAATACCTTTAATTTGAACCTAATAATGTGTGTGGTTTTCAATCTGACAACTTTTGTTTGTTTAATCAAGTTAATTTTATTACTTTTATTGTATCTTGTGTCTATCTTATTGTTATGAGCCGCCCCGAGCAGTAGTGCACTGGAGGGGTGGGGTATAAATATTTTAAATAAATAAAATAAATAAACGTATCCTTCAGCAATTCATTTCCCATCAATTCACCCGGCACCAAAGTTAAGCTGACCAGCCTTTCCCAGATCCCCCCTGGATCCCTCTTTGAAAATTGGAGTTACATTGGCTACTTTCCAGTCCTCTGGTACAACCACATTGTAGGGACAAGTTACATATTTTTGATAGGAGATCAGCAAATTCACATTTTGAGTTCCCCAGACCAGGTGGGTAGAACCAGTCCAGAACCTGAGAATCCTTCATGGCCTAGGAAGTTGTTCCAACTTGCTATCCCCACCACATGAGGCAGACATCCACAACATTGAGGCATTCCAGTTCTAGTCCAGATGGCTTCTGATACATCCTTCCTGGGAGTATATAAGTTTGCTGTCTATGACTGTTAAGCTTGAGAAGCTGCTGACCAGCAGCATTTATACAAAAAAATTAAATAAATAAGTGGGAACCAGTCTATGAGCCTGAGGATTACGTGTTTTCTGTAACTTAAGCCACAGTACTGGGAAGCAAGGCAAATAAATATTCCTTGAAAAGCTTTAGGGAAAACATAGATGAAGAAAGAAAATCTAAGTTAAGCCCTTACTCTGCCATTATGGTTCTCCTAAACTGGTCAAGAGGACCTGTTGCATATGCCTTTCCTCTCACTTTCATTGTTTATTTTGCCAGAGACAAGTTTACCACAGAGCACAGAGCTTTTGTCCAACAGGACCGTTGTATTATATTTAGTAATCTTTTATGTTGAGTTGTTGAGAAGTTTGTCCCAGTGGGGTTCCTGTAGAAAGAGTGTGGGGTGGGGGGAATAGAGTTCTAACAATTTATATTTATTTATTTATTTATTTATTCATTCATTCATTCATTCATTCATTCATTCATTCGATTTCTATACCGCCCTTCCAAAAATGGCTCAGGGTGGTTTACACAGAGAAATAATAAATAAATAAGATGGATCCCTGTCCCCAAAGGGCTCACAATCTAAAAGAAACATAAGATAGACACCAGCAACTGTCACTGGGGCGATTCTCACGATGAACAAAAATCAGGCTAGGAGAGCCTAGCCCGATTTTTGTTGGTCGTAAGAACCACCGGGCTCGCAGCCGAGCCCAGTGGTTCTTGAGCGGGTAACCCGCTCGAGAACCCCTGCTAAAAAGCAGGTTTGCGGAGCGAGCGCTCCAGCAAACCTGCTTTTTAGGCTCGTGAGTAGCCGCGGCGCGGCTTTGCACACGCCTACTCATGAGTAGACCCCTGGCTGGGAGGCGAAAAAGCCGCCTCCTGGCTCCGGGGGTCTCCCCAATATGCCCTGCGTGCTCGCGCAGGGCATACTGGAGCTTGCGGGGGTCGCATGGCCCCCGCTCCCCCCACCCCCATCAGCTCCATCACGGAGCCAGCCATCATGTGGGCGGTCGATCCGGCTGCCCAGGGCTCCCTGCCCGCTTGTCTGTGGGGAGAGTAGGCTTAACCCGCTCTCCCCGCAGTTTTTACAAAAGTGGGTCTCACGGATTGTGAGACCCACCTCACTATTTACAATGGCAGTGTAATCCTGCCTTGTGCGATTACTTTTCCTCTAACCTCCTATATCAAAGTTTACAAATATAACAATTAAATAATAAATTTGTACTTCAAAATTTACCTTTTCTTATCACAATCAAACAACAGGATTTGCCAAAACCATTTTGGAAGGGGAAAACAGGCCTCCAAAATGGAACTCAGAACCCTCCAAACATTCTGACTCAGAACGGAGTCATTCCATTCTGAGCTTGCCCTTCATTTGAAGGGCATTCTGCTTTGAGCTTAAAACACTTGAAATGGACCATTTCGAGTAAGAACATTTTGAGCTCGAAACATTCTGTACATCCCTAGAAGATTTTACCACCCCCTTGACTCCAGTAGAGTATCTCAATGGTCCCTGAGAAAAACATGCTCTGGATATAATGGGGCGTTTTGATAATCAACTCATTAAAAAATATTTGTTATAGTTATGGTGGATTATTATTCCAGATGGCCAGAATTTTCATTTGATAACAACATTTCTACAAATAAGGTGATCCAGTTCATGGTTACACTTCTTGCAAGAGAAGGTCTTCCTAAAGAACTAGTGATTGATGATGGGACACAATTTGAAATGGAGCAATACTTGCATTACCATGAGATAAAACACAAGACTATTTCCTTATACCATCCTTGAGGGAATGGCTTAGTGGAAAGAATGAACAGATTAGTGAAAGAAAGTTTACAACTAGCTACTATACAACAACAACCCTGGGAAGAGGCAATCCATGAAACTCTATTTGCTTATCAAACTACTCCTCATTCTACAGGGAAATCAACTTTTGAACTTCTGAGAGGACACATAGCTACTACCAAACCTACCCAATGGCAACGACTGATAGGGCTTTCCATGCCATCTCAGAGTGAGATGGCATGGAAAGCCCTATCAGTTGTTGCCATTGGATGCAGAGTTTGGATACATGCAGAGATTCATGATCAGGTAAAGGAGAAGCAACAAAAATATAAATTGCATGTGGATTGTAAGTGCAAAATATCGAACATTTCATGTGGGGGACTTTGTTCGAATATGGCTGCTTTATAAAGTGAGAAAGGGATGTTCCTGATATTCTGGACCAAAACAAATAATCAAAAGCCAAGCAGATTCTGTCATATTGGATGATGGAAAGAAATGGAACAGTTCAAGACTTTCCCCCATGTATACTATAAGAAAAGAGGGAAGGGAGTCTGATCTCAGAAGAGGAACTGGAGAGAAATTTGATCTTGCCTCCAGTTTTGACCTCGCAGATGAGGCTGATGAAAGTGATGGCCAATCTGCTGTACCAGAAAAAAAACATCACCAACAGTTCCTGTGCCAGAGAACCCAAGAATTAGGGACGTGTGTGACAGAAAACCACCTAAAAGACTTCAATACTTTGTTACTGAATTTGAAATTAATCCAATCTTGGTTGTTATAAATGGAAGGGATGTATTTTATTCTATCTAGTAATATTTAAAGACACTTACCACTCGAGATGGAAAAGAGAGTTAGAGGATAGACAGCATTATTATGGTTTTTCTCCCTCTGCATTAATAACTCTGGGATATGAAAATGCCAGGGCCAAGCTTAAATAAGATTATATGAGATGGAGTGACAAATTGACCAGGGCTCTTTGGGCAACCAAGTTCTGAGTTTTAGCCTTGCTAGATATTTAAATTTGATAACAGTACCAAAATATTGAATGGCTTTGACTCAGGCACAATGTAATGCCTTACAAACAGCAGTTCTGAAAGGGAGATATCAAAAAATCCTCTAAAAAGAACATACTTGTCACTGCAACTAAGGAGATATTGAAACGACGGCATGCACACACTCCTTTATTGTCAATTTTATTGAGATATATGGCATAAATATAGAACTCCTCTTATTAGTTGTCATCCAGCTGTACAGATTCTTTTTTATCTTGATTACCTTTTAACTGACAAGAATGATAATATCTTATAATGTGGCTAAATTCTGTTTAATAGCCAATAAAGTTCATCAGGAGCTCACTAAGAACCTAGTCTATATTACCTGTATTATAACCTTGATGGGTTATTTTGCTGGGCTTTGTAGCTATTATTTTCTATTATTCTCTATGCAGCTATTATTCTAGCACTGGTCTCTGACTGTAATAAAGTATTGAATTGAATTGAAGTAAGATTTTATGTTTTGTTTTTGAGAAGCTTGTCCCAGTGGGGATCCTGTAGAGAGGGCGGGGGCATGGAATCAGAAAGGAAAAGGGAGGCACAGGAGGAGAAAAATGGAGTGATTACTGAATAAACTCTTAGTTAAATCTACATAAGATTACCTTGTGTTTATAAGGGAAGCAGCTATAAAACAAGTGCCATAGACCTCTCTCTGACTATTTTGTTTTATTTAATGGTATGTGGGAACAAGGACATATAGATGTATTTATACTATCAAAGAATAATATGATATATTTCTTAAATATATATTTTATTGTTATAATCCTTAATATCTAAGCAAATTCTGTTTACAGATACAGAAATATGGTTGGTTATTTGTTTGTTTGTTTGTTTACATTTCTAGCCCGCCCTATACCCAAAGGTCTCAGAGCGGGTTACAATAAAACCCATGTGGGCCCTCTGCATTCTTTGGGGGAATTCTATGAGACTCCTTTTAAAATGTTACATATCACATTCTTTGTTCAATTGCCCTACTTCAGTGCAACATGAATATGCTATTGCCCATTTCTTTGACATTTTGTTTTAAAAACAAAGTAAACAAAGATTATTTATGGACAAAAGTATTCCCTAAAGTTTATTGTCCAACTATGTAGTGGGTCAACCTTGTAAATAAATCCAATTAAAGTACTAGCCCAGAAAAAAAGATTAGTGTGTAAAAATGTGGCCTAAAAGGAAAACAACACATTTTTGAAAAACTTCCTCACCAAGTCACCTGGAGGGTTTGTTTTATTTATTTATTTATTTATTTAAAACATTTATATCCCATCCCTCCAGTACACTACTGCTCAGGGTGGCTCACAACATTAAAATAGATACAATGTAAAATAAAACTAATCAAATTAAGTAAACAAGATAAAGGACAGGCTAAAACCACAATCAGAATTAAGTTCCAAATTAAAAGTTATTTTAAAAGCTAAAAAATGAGAATTATAAAAACTAAAGACTAAAAACCTACCATCTTTAAAAAGATGTGTTTTCAGTTGTTGTTGTTTTTTTTTTTAAAAAAAAAACCACTGAGGGAGGGAGCATGAAGTTCTTCAGGGAGGGCATTCCACAGCTGAGGGGCCACAACCGAAAATGCCCTGTCTCTAATCCCTGCCAACCAGATTTCTGTTAGTGGCAGGGCCTTGAGCAGGGCCCAAGATGATGAGCGGAGGGCCTTGGCAGGTGAATGTGGTCCAACAGATACCCCGGCCTCAAGCCATGTAGAGCTTTAAAGGCCAGCACCATTAATCTAACCCAGAAGTGGACCAGTAATCACTGAAGCTGCTGCAGGATGGGTGTGACACTCATGAAGTGACTTGCGCCCATGAGCATCCTTGCAGCAGCATTCTGGACCAGCTGAAGCTTCTGAACCGTCTTCATGGAAAGCCCCACGTAGAACACATTGAAGTATTCCAATCTGGAAGTTACCAAAGCATGAGTGACTGAGGTCAGGTCTGACTTCTTCAAGTAGGGTCGCAGCTGGTGTACCAGCCGTAGCTGGTAAAAGGCACTTCTGCACACCTCCTCCACCTGAGCCTCTAAGCACAGCATCGGGCCCAGAAGCACCCCCAAACTACGGACTTTGTCTTTCAGAGGGAGTGTGAGCCCACCTAAGACCAGATGTACCTCATTACTTGGATGATCAGTTCTACCAACCCAGAAGAACACTTCCCTCTTATGTGAATTACGTTTCGTCTTGTTTGGACCCTCCAGTCCAGAACAGCCTCCAAGCCCCGGTTCAGAGCATCCACTGTTGGCTTTTCAGACAACAGGTTTTACTGTGGGTTTACTGTGAGTTCGGGCTAAGTTCCAAGGCAGAGGGGAAAACCTGAATCATCTCTGAAGTGCTCTCTGCAATATTGTACAGACTTCGGGGTAAATATGGCCTATATGTGAACACACACACCCCCTCCCAAGGTAAAGTTGTGGTAAATTCGCCATCTGAAATGGCTCCTGGAGGCAAATAATTAGGCAGTGTAGAAGTATTATGCTGACAAACCACACATGGGAACAAGGTTTGTTGGCGAGGTTATAAGCACTTCACGAACAAGCCCTGGGACAGATTTGGTGCAGGAAATTCAGGTTGCTTACTTGTAACAGAAGTTCTTGTAGTGGTCCATTGTCCTCCATTAGATGTTTGCGCCTGCGTAGACAGGACCTCAGGACCTTCTAGAGCTGTAAGCTATAAGCTTTTTGGTGGTAGCCCCGCCCACTTAGTGATACACATATCACCCCTCACAGATTACCTCCCTTAGTCCCTGACCACCATGATCATACAGAACAGGTATGTGACCACTACAGCAGGGAGGTGGGAGGTTGTGTGAAGGACAATGGACCACTACAAGAACTACTGTTAAAGGTAAGCAACCTGGCTTTCTTGTTAGTGGTCCTATTGTCCTCTACACTTTGGAGATTAGTGAGCTATTCACCAGGACGATGGGAGAAGTGAGCATCTACTGAAGAACTGTGTCGAGGATTGCTGCTCCAAACTCTGAATGGGCTCTTGACCTGGTGTCCAAAGCATAGTGGTGTATGAAGGACAAGGGTCTTTTCCATATTGCTGCCTGACAAATGGCATCTAATGGAATTCCATGGAGGTAAGCCATAGAAGTCGCCACTGCCCTTGCAGAATGCATGCTAATGGAGGGCAGTAGTGGCTTCTTAGCAAGTGTGTAGGCCTGTCTGATGGCAGATGTGATCCAGGCTGACAATCTCTGGCAGGAGACTTGTTTTCTTTTGTTTCTCCCAGCATAGCAGATGAACAAGGAGGCGGACTGATGAAATGGTCAAGTACGATGAAGATAAAAGGACAACGCATGTTTCACATTCAAGGTATGCCAAGCACATTCTTCAACTGAAGACGGTGAGGGAAAGAAGACCAGGAGGCAGATGTCCTGAGAAACAATTTTATTGATTGATTTTTCTCTCCCTCACATGGTATTGAGATACCACTTCAAGTAAGTATCAAATGCCCAGCCTGAGTAGGACCTTATCCTGTCGGAAGTTTATGAAAGGGGTGGGGGTTAACACTAAGAGCCCAGAGTTCTCATACTCAAAGGGCAGAGGTAACTGCTAAGACAAATGATGTTTTAATGGCCAAGTATTTCAGTGAGCATGTAGCCAACGGCTCAGATGGTTTGTGCATGAGCATAGAGAGAACTAGCTTGAGATCTCATGGAGGGGCTAATCTTGGAGTAAAGGGGTACAAGTGGAGCAGTCCTTTGAACATTTTTTGAACAGGGTCCAACAAGAAAATATGAACATGGGGAGTGTGGACTGCAACTGCAGGAAGATGAACTTTCAATGACGGAACAGCAAGATTTAACTTTTCCAAATGTAACAGATAAGAAAGAAATCCAATGAGGCCTTTTTGGGGTTGACCCCTTGAAGGTCACAAAAATGGTAAACTGTGTCCATTTTGCCCTGTAGGAGTGTTGCATTGAAGGTTTCCTGGCAGCAGAGATAATACTCAGGACCTCCTGGTCTCAGATCACTGGCCAGTGATCCTCCAGGCTTTGAGATAAAGACACTTCACGTCTGGATGAAGTACTGATCCTTGCTCTCTGGTAAGTAGTTCAGGATGGCAGGGTGGAGGCAGATGCTTACCTTTGGCCATCGCTAGCAGAGTGGAGAACCAGGCTTGTTGAGGACACCAGGGAGTGATGAAGATGCAATCTGCAGCTTCCTCTCTGATCCTGCATAGAACTGTTGGTATGAGTAGTAATGGAGGAAATATGTATAGCAGTTCCTTGCTCCAAGACAGGAGAATTGCATCTCCCAGGGAGTGGCATCCTTGGCCCACACTGCTGCAGAACTGTGTGCATTGTTTGTTTGCCTTGGTGGCAAAAATATCTATGCATGGATGATCCCATCTGCTGAAGATACCCAGCACCACTGAGCGGTCCAATGTCCATTTGTGGGATTGTGTTGGTTTTACATAAGAACATAAGAACAGCCCTGCAGGATCAGGCCCAAGGCCCATCTAGTCCATCATCCTGTTTCGCACAGTGGCCCACCAGATGCCGCTGGAAGCCACAGACAGGAGTTGAGGGCATGCCCTCTCACCTGCCATTAATCCCCTGCAACTGGTTCTCAGAGCCATCCTGCCTTTGAGGCTGGAGGTGGCCCACAGCCCTCCGACTAGTAGCCATTGATAGACCTCTCCTCCATAAAGTCATCCAAACCCCTCTTAAAGCCATCCAGGTTGTTGTCTGTCACCACATCCTGTGGCAGAGAGTTCCACAAGTGGAACACACGTTGTGTGAAAAAGTACTTCTGTTCGTTGGTTCTAGACCTCCTGGCAATCAATTTCATGGAGTGACCCCTGGTTCTAGTATTGTGTGAGAGGGAAAAGAATCTATCTCTCTCCACTTTCTCCACACCATGCATGATTTTATAGATCTCTATCATGTCTCCCCGCAGTCGTCTTTTTTCTAAACTAAAAAGCCCCAGGTGTTGTAGTCTTGCCTCGTAAGAAAGGTGCTCTAGGCCTCTGATCATCTTGGTTGCCCTCTTCTGCACCTTTTCCAGTTCTACAATGTCCTTTTTAAGATGTGGTGACCAGAATTGTACGCAGTACTCAAAGTGTGGTTGCACCATAGTTTTGTATAAGGGCATTATAATGTCAGCTGTTTTATTTTCAGTCCCCTTCCTAATGATCCCTAGCATTGAATTTGCCTTTTTCACAGCTGCCGCACATTGAGTCGACACTTTCAACGAGCTGTCCACCACGACCCCAAGATCCCTCTCCTGGTCCGTCACCGACAGCTCGGATCCCATCAGCATATACTTGAAGTTGGGTTTTTTCGTCCCAATGTGCATCACTTTACACTTGCTAACATTGAACCGCATTTGCCATTTTGTCGCCCACTCCCCCTGTCTGACTCAAGGTCTTTGTCCACTCCCGCTTTGTCCACTCCCCCTCGTCCACTCCCCCTGTCTGACTCAAGTCTTTGTCTGACTCAAGGACACAAGCCCATATATTTTCCTTCCTTGCAATGTGTATTGCGGAAGGCCAGACCCAGAGATGGAGGTACCACATCCAAATACTGATGGCTATGTGTGATGATGCTGGAAAGTGTGTGCCCCCTGATAGTTCAGATATGACATCATGGCCACATTGTCTGTCATAGCCTGCACCAAATGGCCTGTTAGCAGTGGCCGCCTCATCTGAAGGTGTGTCAAAGATAGGAAGCTGGTAGGGGATGCCATGAACCCAGCATCTCTTGTACGGACTGCGCTGGATGAGTGTGTGATGGTTAAGATCATGTGGGCCATGGCCCTGATATCTGTTATCCCACAGGAAGGCAAGGTTGCAAGAATCTCCTAGGAATCTACAATGGTGCCCAAAAACTCTATGGTCCTTGAAGGAGCCAATGTTGATTTCTCCATAATCCTTGCTTGCCTAGAAGGGTCAGCATGGGATGGATATGTTAGTGCAACTTCTCTTTGGTCCTGGAGACCAAAAGGCAATCATCTAAAATGGGAACAGACAGACGGCCTGTTCATGGAGGTGTGCCACCACCACCACCGTGCACTTGGTAAAGGATCTTGCTGCGGTGGACAGACCAAAGGGCAGGACCTTGTATTTGGTAAGTTCTCCTCCCAATGCAGAACTGTAGGTACTGTCTGTGGTGCTGCCAAATCAAAATATGAAAATAGCTCTAATAGGTCTAAAGTCTAATAGGTGTCTTTAAAGTCTAAAATCTATTGCCATGAACCAGTCATTGTGAAACAGAAGCTGTAAGATCTGGGTGAGAGTGGTCATATGGAACCAACAGGAGCAAATAAAACTGTTGAGGCCGCCAAGGTCTAGAATGGGCCTCAGGCCTCCATCACATTTTGGGATCACAAAGTATACTGAGTAAAAACCCCTGGCTGTGTTTGTGCACACTGGTTGAAAGGCACCTTTCTTGAGAAGTGATTGAACTTGCTGTTGTAGGACAGGGATAGATTGTGTACAATGTGTTCCCAAAGAGGGTGGAAGTGTATGGAACTCTATTGCAAACCCCAATCAAATTATAGTCATCACCCACTGGTCTGTAGTAATTGCCTACCATGCTTCTGAGAAAGGGAAGAATCTTGAGCCAGTCACCATGTCAGGCCCTTATATTGTAGGCTGGCTTGGACTTTGGAGTGGTTTTCTGCGATGGTGTCATTGACTTGCAAAAGGAACCGTAAGGCTGGCCTCCCTTATGCCATAAATCCGTCGTTCGGCTGCTCTTCATCCTTTCCCCCTTGGCGCAGCAGCCATTTTAGAGGTCGCTATGCCTGCACAATAGACCTCTGCATGGCCTGGATCATGCCAGGCCATGCAGTGGTACATATGTTAGTAACCTCCAGGCTGGATTACTGCAATGCCTCTATATGGGTCTGCCTTTGTGTGTAGTCCGGAAACTACAATTGGTACAGAATGCAGCAGCCAGGTTTGTCTCTGGGTCATCTCAGAGAGACCATAGTACTCCCGTATTGAAAGATCTATACTGGCTGCTAAGTTTCCGGGCAAAATATAAGGTGCTGGTTATAACCTATAAAGCCCTAAATGGCTTGGGCACTGGGTATTTAAGAGAATGTTGTCTTCGTCATGAACCCCACCGCCCATTGAGATAATCAGGAGAGGTCTGTCTGCAGTTGTCACTGATTCGTCTAGTGCCTACTCGGGCATGGGCCTTCTCTGTTGCTGCCCCAAAGTTTTGGAACACGCTCCCTGTTGAAATAAGAGCCTCCCCATCTCTGACAAATTTTTAAAAGTCTTTAAAGATTCATCTATTCACCCAGGCTTTTAATTAAATATTGTTTTAATAGTTTTAACATTGTTTTAAAACATTGTTTTAAAATTTACATTGTTGTAATGTTTTAACTTTTATTTATTTATTTATTTATTTATTTATATCTGTGTTAACTGCTTTGGAAACTTTAGTTGAAAAGTGGTATATAAATATTTGTTGTATTGTATTGTATTGTATTGTATTGTATTGTGTATCATTTATTTTGTTTTAACTAATGTTGGTCAAAGGCCAAAATAAAGACTATGCTATGCTAACTAATGTTTTAATTTTTGTTGTCATTTATTTTAACTAATGTTTTAACTTTTTCTGTTTGTTTGCTTTGTTGTAAACCGCCCAGAGACGTGAGTTTTGGGCGGTATAAAAATATGTTAAATAAAAACCTCGCATGGGCGTCAGCCTTTGTATCAGGCACAGCCTTAACTGCTGTCTCTTTTATCTCAGGTTTGGGTACTATATTTTTCCTATTAAAGAAAGGAGAGCATGAAAAAAAGTGTTATATTCACACATGTAGCCTCCCATTCACATGCAAACCAGGGTGGACCCCGCCCAGCAAAGGGGACAACCCATGCCTGCTGCCACAAGACCAGCTCTCCACCCAGCTGGATTTGGGCCTATGGTGCCTGGGGCTACGACTGTAGTGGTAAGCCCTGCCCCTCTTTCCAAGTCCCTAATAACTGTGCCCATGGTGATATACAGCAGTTAAGAACATAAGAACAGCCCCGCTGGATCAGGCCCAAGAAGGCCCATCTAGTCCAGCATCCCATTTCACACAGTGGTCTACCAGATGCTGCTGGAAGCCACAGGCAGAAGTTAAGGGCATGCCCGCTCTCCTGCTGTTACTCCCCCACAACTGGTACCCAGAGGTACACTGCCCCCGAGGCTGGAGGTGGCCTACAGCCCTCCAACTAGTAGCTGTCAATAGACCTCTCCTCCATGAAGATATCCAAACCCCTCTTAAAGCCATCCAGATTGTTGGCTGTCACCACATCTCGTGGCAGAGAATTCCACAAGTTGATTATGTGTTGTGTGAAAAAGTACTTCCGTTTGTTGGTCCAAGATTTCCCGGCAATCAATTTCATGGGATGACCCCTGGTTCTAGTGTTATGTGAGAGGGAGAAAAATTTCTCTCTAGACACTTTGTCCACACCATGCATGATTTTATAGACCTCTATTATGTCTCCCCGCAGTCATCTTTTTTCTAAACTAAATAGCCCCAGGTGTTGTAGTCTTGCCTCATAAGAAAGGTGCTCTAAGCCCTTGATCATTTTGGTTGCCCTCTTCTGTACCTTCTCCAGTTCAACAATGTCCTTTTTTTAGATGTGGTGACCAGAATTGTACACAGTACTCCAGGTGTGGCCGCACCATAGTTTTGTATAAGGGCATTATAATATTAGCCGTTTTATTTTCAATCTCCTTCCTAATGATCCCTAGCATGGAATTGGCCTTTTTCACAGCTGCCACACATTGAGTCGACACTTTCTACGAGCTGTCCACTTCGACCCCAAGATCCCTCTCCTGGTCAGTCACTGACAGCTCAGATCCCATCAGCATATACTTGAAGTTGGGGTTCTTTGTCCCAATGTGCATCACTTTACACTTGCCAACATTGAACTGCATTTGCCACTTTGTCGCCCACTCACCCAGTTTGGAGAGATCCTTTTGGAGCACTTCACAATCAGTTATGGATTTCACTACCCGAATGAGTTTGGTATCATCTGCAAATTTGGCTGCCTTGCTGCTTACCCCTGCATCTAGATCATTTATGAATAAATTAAAAAGCACCATTCCCAGTACAGATCCCTGGGGGACCCCACTTCTTACTTCCCTCCATTGCGAAAACTCTCCATGTATACCTACCCTCTGTTTCCTGTCTTTCAACCAGTTAGCAATCTACACATGTACTTGTCCCCTTATCTGATGATTGCTAAGTTTCCTCAGGAGTCGTTGATGAGGAACTTTGTCAAAAGATTTTTGGAAGACCAGGTATACTATGTCAACTGGATCACCTTGATCCACATCAGTTCTACCTACATATATTCTACATATAGAATATACGTAGTAATATATATGTAATACATTCAACATATGTAGTTCTACCTACATATATTCATCATGTGGTCTGTGGCTGTCATAAGTGTAATATTTTGGGGAGGCTCAGTAGTGAGGTCCAGGCGAGTAAAAAGATCCCTTGCTCTCCCTCTCCCATTCTCCACCCCCACTGGGATGCTTACTCTTGCCATGCCTGTCCCAGTCATCATATTCATAGCTAGAGTAAGGTTCCATATCTGACTGTTCGGAGCTTTCTGTATCAAGTTTCCTGTCAGCGTTAGCCTCCACTTCTGAACCCATTTCGAGTTCCTTGTGCTCCTTCTTGGAGTCAGCCTCACTCACAGGCATAGGTGAGGTCGCCACTAATACTGCTGTTGTCTTAGCTGGGGTGGGGGGGGGGTCTTTCTTTTTGTGCTGTTTCTTCACCCCAGCTTGGTGCACTGGCTTCCCTTGTTTAGCAGGCTTAAGCCCCGAGGAGGAAGCCTCTGGTGTTGGCAGCACCTGCCCCTTTAAGAGATGGCGTGTGGGGCCTGTCTTCGGTACTGGCGTCAGCTCTTGGATTCCTGCAAGCACAGCATACCAGAGCTAGTACAATGCTCCTGGGATAGCTGGCTAGTGGGTGGTTTGTAGGGCCAATGTAAGGAGGCATGTAAGGCCTTCTTCCACAGCAAAGCACGCAGGCTGGAAGTGTGTTTGCATCGGGCCTGTCTAGTAAAGCCCCAGCAAATAGCACAGAGGTCAGTTCGGTGGGACTCCCCATGGCACGCTAAGCACTCCTTGTGCCTGTCTGAAATGGAGCGTTTAACAGAGCAAGTAAGGCAGCTCTTAAAAGAGACTCGAGCAGCCATATACTGCCTCAGGATCTCTGAAAGGAAAAGTGGGGGTAAGGTAAAAGGTAAAGTGTGCCATCAAGTCAATTTTGACTCCTGGTGCCCACAGAGCCCTGTGGTTTTCTTTGGTAGAATACAGGAGGGGTTTTCCATTGCCTCCTCCCACACAGTATGGGACATAGGAACATAGGAACCTGCCATATATTGAGTCAGACCATTGGTCTATCTCGCTCAGTATTGTCTACACAGACTGGCAGCAGCTTCTCCAAGGTTGCAGGCAGGAATCTCTCTCAACCTTGTCTTGGAGATGCCAGGGAGGGAACTTGGAACCCAGATGCTTTTCCCAAAGTGACTCCATCCCCTCAGGGGAATATCTTACAGTGCTCACACTTCTAGTCTCCCATTCATATGCAACCAGGGTGGACACTGCTTAGCTAAGGGGACAAGTCATGTTTGCTACCACCAGACCAGCTCTCCTGATGCCTTTCAGCATCTTCCTATATCGCTGCTGCCCGATATAGTACCAGCGGGGATTTGAACCAGCAACTTTCTGCTTCTAAGTCAAGCATTTCCTCGCTGTGCCACTTAAGGTGACTCAGTAGGGGAGAGGCTATTAATTAAAGACATAAAATGAGAATGACTGAAAAAGTGAAAGGATAGACAGAATAAACAAAAATCTAAATTAAAGAGAAAGTGTAAGAGGTTTGTTTGTTTTTGACAGCTCTCCTCACACGAAGCGCAGCAGAAGGTCTCCCGAAGTCGCTATCGCAGTGGTCGGAAGAAGACTAAGGGAGGTAATCTGGGAGGGGCTATATGTGTGTCACCAAGGGGGCGGGGCCCTGCCCAAAAGCTTATAGCTTACAGCTCTAGGAGGTTCCAAGGCCCTATCTATGTAGGCTCAGACATCCAAAGTGTGGAGGACAATAGGACCACTAACAAGAACTGAATACTGCGGTGGTGGTGGTGGTGCTGCTGCTGCTACACAGAACAGGCTTTACTTCTAATTTCGCAGCAGCAGAAGAACCAATGATCAGTTAGAGTACTGTATAGGTAAGCCCTCAGGACAACTGACGGTGGAAATGAACTCAGGAAGAGATGCCATGCAAAAAGAAAAGTCTAGAGCCCCAAATTGGGCACTATGAACTCTTTGCATAGACCTGCCTTCTTGGCCTTTGTTCAATAACGGAAGGCCTGATTTTGAGGCAATTCAGTTCTTTAATTGTGTGGACAAAAAGTGCCTACAATTTCAGCCACAATTTGCACAATTAGGTAATTGCACACACAAATGCATGCAATTAGCTGATGGAATTTGTAGTTGGCTGATCTGCACAGGGAAGTATATACTTTTTGTGAGTAAGCTATCCTTTTGTTTGCAAGGTTGTGGAGAGAAAATGCAAATTCACACGTACAAAATGTTCTAAGTCCAGAGATCATGTAAGATTGTACATAAACCAATGTGCTCAAGACAGACCAGGATGTGCATCGCCATCACTATTGCAAAGCAGGTGGAAATGGATGCTTCTCTCTATTTTATTAATGTTGTGAGCCTCCCCAAGCAGTAGTGTACTGGAGAGGTGGGTACAAATATAAGGAAGGAAGGAAGGAAGGAAGGAAGGAAGAGTCAAATTACGAAACTTCCCTCAGACTACCCATATGGGAAAAACTGGAATGGGCAAATCTGTCCATCTGTACTTTTATCTCTATACCTGTACATATTTCCAGCTAACGTCTTCGCAAAATTAACCTCATGGTTAGTAAGCCAACCATAGTCTGCCTTCTTGGGGAGAACCTGGGATAAGCAAGATCCTTATATGTTTTCAGCTAACACCCTAGTCAATTTTCTCATGAGCTTGTAAACTCCACCAGCTCACTGCTGCTTGCTGAGCGAAGTGAATGGCAATCAGCCCCTCTGCATTCCGTTGCTGGCCTCACTCCAGGGTGGGAGTCAAGGCTGACATAGCCCCACCCTTGCTGGCCCCATCCCTCACTGACTCCACCCCTGACGAGATGGCCTGCTGAGCCGTCTCGTCTTCCCCCTCGCTGCCTCACCACCTGTGGCAGCTGCCAAAGGACTGCCAGCTGGCCACTCCTCTGCATTGGGAAGAGAGAGCAGGGAGGGGGAGCTGCCGTTGGTGCAGTAGCTGTCTCCACCCCACCCTCCAGCTTTCTCTTCTCAGTAAAGAGGAGAGGCCAGAGCTGGTGCTTCTCCATCAGCTGAATCAGGCAGCAAGGGAGCAGAGGGGTGGGTGGTGCCTGGGCCGGCAATGGAGGTGGGGTGGGGTCAGTGAGGGGCAGATCCAGCACGGAGGGAGGAAAGATAGAAATTGGGGGACAGCAGCAGAATCCAGGCTGTGGTGGAGGAAACAGGCAGGTGAGCTGATACCCCATGGTATGGGGTGGGTGGGGCAGGGTCCCATGGGGTGCCACCCTGCCTGGAAAGTGCTAGCTGTGGTCTTGATCCAGTAAGACAACCTGTATGCATAAGTAGCATCTGTGTGGTTATATCCCTTCACAAATCGATGTGTTGAGATTATTTATATGGTGTAGGAGGGTTGACTGGCCTTCCCAATCAGCTGTCTGATGGCATTGTAAATGGGAAATGAGCTGTAAGTGGTACCTGGAAGTTCCTGGTGTGCTGCCTTTTACCCAGTTGCTCCTCCCCTGTTTACTTTCCACCAGGAATTTTTTTTTTGACAGGAAACAATTGCTTCCTGTCAGGAAACAAGAACTCAGGAAACTCCCACATAGGCTTCGTGGGAGGAAACTCAGGGAACTCCCACATAGGCTGCATTACTCATTAGTGCAGTTGACACCAATCACATGGGCCCCATGAGTGCCCGCAAGCAGCAGTGTGGAAGGACTGTGCATTTTCTGGAGTGTTAATGATTGGATGATGCCTTGAGCCACGATCCCAGAAGACCCTGTTTACAGGCTCATCCATTTCAGGTCATGTACTGGATCCACACATCACGGTACATGTTAGGAAAAAGAAGGAGGGAGTACTTTAGTTATGCATGTGAGCAGTGTTCCCTCTAACAGGGATTCCCAGATGTTGTGGACAACAACTCCCATAATCCCCATCCAAAGGCCATTGCAGCTGGGGATGCTGAGAGTTGTAGGGAACAACATCTGGGAATCCCCGTTAGAGGGAACACTGCCTGTAAGGATCTGGAGGCAATAAAACCAGGATGTGCATTTTCAAAAGGTAGGATGTGGGACGAGCAAGAGAAACCTGGTGTGGGGAAACATGGTGGGGACATGGAGCAAACTGGTACATGTTTCACAGTGCAAACTGCAGGGTGGAGGCAGCAGTTCACCAAGCCACCTCAAGTGTCAGAGGGGCTAGGCTGAGCATGTCTCTCTGAAACTGCAGCTTTCCCAAACTTTTCTCATTTCTGAAATCAAGCAATAATTTTCAGGCACATTCACTCCTGATGGTACCAGCGCTGCCACAAAACCTGAAAACAAATAGTTATCAGAGTTATCTGACAGGCCACACCAATCCACAGACTTGCTCAGTCTTTCTGTGTGTAACAGCTATCCTGCAGGGATGAGCAGAATGTTTCAACATTGAAACGTTTTGACCAGGGCATTTTGAGTGTTTCAAGCTCGAAACAGAACACCCTCTAAATAAAGGGCATGTTTTAAGCTTGGAACGAAACAACCCCGTTTTGAGTTGAAATGTTTTGATTTTTCAAGTGCCATTTAGGAAGCCTGTTTTCCCCTTGCTGGTTGGTTATAATGCATACAGTGGCGATGTGAGTGTGCAGTTTCCATTGTGGGTAGAAATGCATTGGGGAATTGCTGTGTATATAGCCATCCTATCCATCATTTTTGGAAAATATACCCCTGATGCAAATTTACCTGCCTGCCCCTCTGGTTGTTTGTATAGATTTCTTACTACTTTTTTTTGGCGGGGGGGGAGAATTGTATGATCCTGCCTTTCCACTCCGAGAGTGACCAAGGTGGCTTGCTATAAGAATAAAAAGGCAATTAAACAATACAATCAGTTGTTAGATGGCCTTTCAGTGGCAGTTGTCTAACCATTGCCGACAAAACCAAGCCAAGGTGTTCCATTGGCTCTTCCTCCTGGCTCCTGACTGGTCCCCCTCACCTCAACAGAGGTACAGAATCTAGCTGGCAAAACTTCTCTTCTGCTTCTCTGTTCTCTCAGCGCGGGAGGCACAGTTGCCACTAGCATGAAGCCCACTAAGGCAACAGTAACTCTCATCACTCCCTCTCCAAGTTATCATGTGAACAACCTCCAAAAGTTTCAGTAGTTCAGCAGCTCCAGCTGAGTCCTTAGCTGTATGATGACTTTTTACAAAGAACATAGGAAGCTGCCTTCTACTGAGTCAGACCATTGATCCACCTACTTCAGTGTTGTCTACACAGACTGGCAGCAGCTTCTGCAAGGTTTATTGGTTTATTTATTTATTTGATTTATATACCACCCTTCCAAAATGGCTGAGAGCGGTTTACAACAGAATAAAAACAAGTAAAACCAGTTAACAATTAAAATCAAAACTATAAAAACAGAATAAAACCAATTAAACATTCAAACAGCTAAAAACCCCGGAGAACCAGTGCAAACATTAAAACAATTATAACAAATCAAAAACCCTGATAGGCCAGGCCAAACAGATGGGTTTTAAGGGATCACTTGAAGGTCAGTAAGGAATTAAGATTACGAATTTCTTCTGGGAGTGCATTCCACAGCCCGGGAGCAGCTACAGAGAAGGCCCGCCTCTGAGTCGCCACCAAATGAACCGGTGGTAACCTCCTCAGATGACCTTAACATGCGGTGGGGATCATGTAAAAGAAGACGCTCTCTGAGATATCTCGGGCCCAAGCCATTCAGGGCTTTAAAGGTAATAACCAGCACTTCGTATTTTGCCCAGAAACATATTGGCAGCCAGTGTAACTGTTTCAAAACAGGGATAATATGGTCTCTCCGGGTTGCCCCAGAGACCAATCTGGCTGCCACATTCTGAACTAACGGAAGTTTCTGGACTATGTACAAAGGCAGCCCCACGTAGAGTGCATTGCAATAGTCAAGCCGTGAAGTTACCAGCTGATGCACCACTGTTTTGAGGTCATCCTCTTCAAGGAATGGCCGCAGCTGTCAAATCAGCTGAAGCTGAAAGAAAGCACACCTGGCCATGGCCTCCACCTGAGATACCAGGGTGAGGCCTGGGTCCAGGAGTACTCCCAAGCTGCGCACCTGCTCCTTCTGGGGGAGTGTAACCCCATCCAGAACAGGAAGATCTAACTCACCCCTCAGATTCTGAGCCCCCACAATGAGCACCTCCGTCTTGCTTGGATTCAGCTTCAATTTGTTATCCCTCATCCAGCCCATTACTGCCTGTAGGCAGGCATTTAGCGAATGAGTGCCATTTCCTGAAGATGAAAAGGAGAAGTAGATTTGGGTGTCATCAGCATACCAATAACACCCAGCACCAAACCTCCTGATGACCTCACCCAGCGGTTTCATGTAGATGTTAAAAAACATTGGTGACAGATTGGAGCCCTGAGGGACCCCATATAACAGCTCTGTTTTGAGGAGCAACTGTCACCAAGCTCCACCATCTGGAATCTACCCGAGAGATAGGAATGGAACCACTGCAAAGCAGTGCCCCCTATCCCCAACTCCCCCAGGCGACCCAGAAGGATACCATGGTTGATAGTATCGAACACCGCTGAGAGATCCAGAAGAACCAGCAGAGTCACACTCCCTCTGTCAATTCTCTGGTAAAGGTCATCCATCAAGCTGACCAAGGCTGTCTCAACCCCATAGCCAGCTCTAAAGCCAGTTTCAAATGGGTCTATATAATCAGTTTCCTCTAAGACTGCCTGGAGCTGGTCAGCCACCACCCTCTCAATCACCGTGCCCAACCAAGGGAGATTGGAGATTGGCCTGTAACTGTCCATCGCTAAGGGGTCCAGGGAAGGCTTCTTTAAGAGTGGTCTAACTATTGCCTCCTTCAGACAGGGGGGCACTCTACCCTCCCTCAGCGATGCATTTATGATATTAACTAGGCCACCTCCAACAATCTCCCTGCTAGATAGAAGCAGCCAAGTCGGGCAAGGATCCAGAGAACAGGTGGTAGGCCTCACCGCCCCAAGCAGCTTGTCCACATCCTCAGAAGTCACAGATTGAAACTGATCCAATCTAATACTGCAAGAGGGATTGCTGGACATCTCCTCCATAGGCCTTGCAGAAATAGTGGAGTCCAAGTCAGCCCGAATACAGGAGATCTTATTTGCAAATAACCCATTAAAGGCATCACAGCAGAGCAACTCCGGGGACCGATTGGAAGTACGAGCAGAAACCAAGCTCCTCACAATCCGGGATAGCTCCGCTGAGCATAAACCTGCAGCCACAATGCGCGCAGACTAGAATCTCTTTTTTGCTGCGCGCACTGCCACCACATAAGCCTTCAAATGGGACACATGCTGAATCCTGTCAGATTCGAACCAAGTTCTCCTCCACTTGTGCTCTAGTCGCCTACCCAACTGCTTCAGCCCCTGCAGCTCCTCAGTATACCAAGGGGCCATTATTGCAGCAGGTCGGAAGGGACACTTAGGAGCAATCATGTCTACTGCCCTGTTGAGTTCCCTGTTCCAGGTTCCCACCAGGGCATCGACAGAATCACTGGCCGCACCAACGTCAAAATCCTCCAAGGCCTTTTGAAATCCCACTGGGTCCAGCAGCCTTTTTGGACGGACCATCCTAATAGGTCCACCACCCCTGCAGGGGTGGATTGCGGCTGTGAGACCAACCTTAACCAGGTAGTGGTCCGTCCATGGCAATGGGGAAACCACTGGATCCCCCACCTACGGAACACCCTCTTGATCCTAACAAAAGACCAAATCAAGTGCATGGCTGGCAACATGAGTTGGTTCAGAAACTAATTGGGATAGGCTCATAGTTGTCATGGCCGCTATGAACTCCTGAGCTGCACCAGACAAGCCAGCCCCAAAGTGGATATTGAAGTCCCCCAGTACCAAAAGTCTAGGAGACTCCAACACCAACTCTGCGACCAGCTCCGTCAGCTCAGTTAGGGAGTCAGTTGGGCAGGGGGGTGGATGATACACCAACAGAATCCCCAATCTATCCCTAGTACCCAGCCTCAAAAATATGCACTCAGTATAAGTCAGCTGTCTCACAGGGGCCCTGGTAAGGGAAATGGTATTCTTATGGACCACAGCCACTCCACCCACCCCCCGCCCACTTCCCCTGGCCTCCACAATAGAGTAACCTGGTGGGAGAAGCTGATACCACACTGGACCCCTCGCCTCGCCCAACCAGGTCTTGGTTATACATGCCAGGTCAGCTCCCTCATCAACGATCAAATTGTGGGTAATTTCAGTCTTATTCTGAACTGACCTGGCATTGCAGAGGAGCAAGGCCAGATCCTGTGGGTCATTGTAGCTGCTGCCTAAGGCCTGAGAGTTGACAGGGCAGTTGGAAGTGGAAACAGTTACTAAATTACTGATTTCCCTTCCCCTGTAACGGCCAGCTGCTCTGCCAGCGCCAATTCTTCTATTCCCCACCACTACAGTAATAGCTGCCCCCGAACTGCCAAGCACACCCCCAGCACCATCCCACTCAAGAGAGCCCAAACATACCCCCAAAATAACCCCAAATTGACCTTTGCTTTGCAAACAACTTTGCAAAACATCCCTCACCCCTCTTTTGTGTTCAATAATCTGCACGCAGAGAGGAGTCACCGAGCAGGAGCTGGATGGCTGAGCCCACTTCTCAGCAGTGCACGCTCTTTAAGTTTCCTCACGCATAGCTGGCGTACCCGGCAGCAGCCCCGGCTCTTCAGATTTGTTTTGGGGGGTGGTTAGTGGGTTCAGTTCAGCACACAGGTAGCAGCACACCCTGTGGGAAATGGCAGCAGCAGGGGTAGTGGCGGGTAGTGGTAGTAGCCGGTCAGTGACATGCTCTCTTTCTGAGCATACACAGAAGCGTGGCATTGCGCGTGAGAGAGAGAAGGCCCGTGGAGCAGCTATGGGCAACAAGCAAACATGCGTTGGTCGACGTCACTGAATAATATAGGAGGAGGGAGGGAGCACGCGCGGGGTGGGTTGCTTGCACCTATCAGCCACACAAGAAGAAGGGTGATGGGCAGGCAGGCAGCCAATTGGAATCGGGTGGCAGCCAACTCAGGAGAGAATGGGTGGCAGCACCAGGCAGAGAGGAGAGAGGCTGCACAAGTAGTCGAGAGCAGAAAGGAGAGGGGCAGTTCAAGCTGGGTGTGCGGGGCCCTCAAAAATATGGGGCCCGTAGCAAGTGCTACATTTGCTACTACGTTGATCCGACATAGTGGACCCTGCTTAGCAAAGGAGACAATTCATGCTTGCTACCACAAGACCAGCTCTCCTCCCAGGTTTGGCATACTGGACAAACAGAAGACATAACATCATCAGAATGTTTGTTTTTTGTGCAGGTGCTGAACTCCTCTAAAAAACCCAAGTTTGCAAAATATTTTTTTCTGGAACTCTCTTGAAACGCTTTGTGAATTTCACAACATGCTACCAAAAATAATATTTTTAAAGGTGAGCAGTTGCTTCCATTTGGATGTCCTTCACATATTTTCCATCTTAACACACAAACAATAGAGGTACTATGGGGTGGAAGAAACTTAATATGAATATATTGTTTATGTCTTTAAAATGTCACATTCTGTCATTAGCAGCTCTGTATAGGACAACTAGCATTATATTCCATCCCTACAAAAGAGCTGAACTTCTTGCTTTGTTATTTGTTCATTGTTCCATTTTATGAGTACTTATGGTTCTGAAGAGTTTTATTACATTTTTAAATGTTAACCATGACAAAAGCAATGGGAAGGCATATACATACATTAGATTTTTTAAAAAAATAGGTGGAGGGAGCCATGGACACAAAAGTGATGGCTTTAAACAATAGGGGAACAGACAGCCAATTAATCAATTTTAAAATTACTTAAATGGGATGTAAAAACCCAATGTGTACATGTGTGAACACTGTAAGATATTCTCCTTAGGGGATGGGGCCGCTCTGGGAAGAGCACCTGCAGGCTTGCATGTAGAAAGGTCCAGGGTCCCTCCCTGGCATCTCCAAGATGGGGCTGAGAGAGATTCCTGCCTGCAGCCTTGGAGAAGCTGCTGCCAGTCTGTGAAGACAATACTGAGCTGGATGCACCAATGGTCTGACTCGGTATAAGGCAGCTTCCTATGTTCCTATGGACATGTTCCAAGCTATGCTCCTCCCTGTGGAGATTTATGGAAATAAACTGGTTATTTGAACCCATGAGACCCAAAAATAAAGAGGTCATGCACATGGTAACTTGCCAAGTTACCCCTGATAACTTGGCAAAGAGGCACCTTTTAACGTGGTGAGTCTCTTTTATTTCGCAGGGGGAGAGTAACTGGCCCTATCCACCCCCAGCACAGTACCTCCATTACTGTTGTTGGTGTCTATCTTATGTTTCTTTTAGATTGTGAGCCCTTTGGGGACAGGGATCCGTCTTATTTGTTTATGATTTCTCTGTGTAAACTGCCCTGAGCCATTTTTGGAAGGGCGGTAGAGAAATCGAATCAAATAAATAAATAAATAAAATGACCCTTGGCTGCCACTTGGGAGGGCCACAGGGAAGGCAGGCACTCAGCTGCCTTCCCCAGCAGACGAGGGGCAGCCCTCTTTGCCTCTGTCACGCCGCGCACCCACGTGAGCGGTGGTGCGGCAAAGGCAAACACTGGGAGAAGGAAGACTTTCCCCTCCCGCATCCCAGAGGGCCCCACGCCACGAGCGCAGCGACTGCTCGCATTATGGCAACCCGCACACTCGGTGCAGTTGCCCACCACCACCACTACCACCGTGGCTCGTTGTTGGAAATGGAGACAGGCTTGGCAGAAGCTTTTTGACCTGGCAGTGATCATTCGCATGATCATCTGCTGAGGTTAAACAAAGCACAGGCTCATTTAACTTTAGTAATCCCCCAGGTCAAAAAGCTGGGCTACTCTCTTCTGGAACAGTTGACTGCCCTCCGTTACCAGCGCTCCAGACGACATGAGCTGCCTGGGTAACCCAGGCAGCTCGTGTCATGAGAAGAGCCCCAAAGTAGGTTTATATGTTTCTCAACAAAGACTGCAGTAACAGAGCTGGAAGGATCCAATGGAGGTCATCTAGTCCAGCCCCCTGCTCAGTGCAGGAAAGGAGAGGAGAGCTGGTCTTGTGGAGCTGGTCTTGTCCCCTTAGCTAAGCAGGGGCTGCCCTGGTTGCATATGAATGGGAGACTTGATGCGTAAGCACTGCAAGATGTTCCCCTTAGTAGAGGATGGAGCCGCTCTGGGAAGAGCATCTAGGCTCCAAGTTCCCTCCCTGGCTTCTCCAAGATAAGGCTGAGAGAGATTCCTGCCTGCAACCTTGGAGAAACCGCTGTCAGTCTGTGAAGACAAGACTGAGCTAGATAGGCCAATGGCCTGACTCAGTATATGGCAGCTTCCTATGTTCCTATGGAATCTAGAGCTGGAGCATGCCCAACATATGGCTGTCCAGCTTCTGCTCAAAGACCTCCAGTGAGGGAGATCCCACCATTCTTCAATCCTTGTCTTCTTGGTTCCATGTAATATTCTAATTTTCTGAGATGGTGGGTTTGGGGTTTTCATGAGCTGTATGCCATGATCATCACAATTATAACAAATTAAGTCTTGACTTATCTCGCTTTGCATGTAATGCGTCTGTCTCATATATCAGTTTCACCTTTTAATTTGCATTACTGAAATTAATGGACTTTTGCACGATATTCTAATTTTCCGAGTTTCACCTGTATAGTAGAATAGACTAACACAGAAAGTTTACTTGTGGTAAAGGTTTTAAGATCAAGTGTGATAAATATTATTTCTTTCCTAATGACTGTTGATAATCTGGTTGCATTTGAAGATAGTTTCAGGTTTAAAGTACTGTTATTTAAAGCACCACAGGAAGTGGCCATAACTCAGTGGCAGAGTACAGACTTTGCATGCAACAGGTCCCAGGTTCAATCCCTGGCTTCTCGAGGCAGAGTAGAGAAAGACCCTTGTCTGGAAATCTCTGGGGTAACCCAGGGGTTCCCAACATGTGGTACTCCAGATGTTGTTGAACTACAACTCCCATCACCCTCAGCCACAATAAATTATAGCTGAGGATGATGGGAGTTGTAGTTCAGCAACATCTGGAGTACCACAGGTTAGGAATCCATGGTGTAGACAAAATTAAGCTAGATTAGTTGGACTAATGGTCTGACTTGGTATAAAACAGCTTCCTATGTTCCACCTATTTTTTTGAAGTACTTTTAACTCTACATGCCACAAAAACCCTATAAACAAAAAAAACTGCACACAAAGCCCACCACCACAACAAAACAGAATTCAGGTTGAATATTGTGGGGCTGGAACTCCGGAATCCTGATCTGAAAATGCTAGCATCAAATCCGCCATGTTTTTTGATAAATCCCGGCTAAGTTTTGATTATATTGGTTCAGCATTTGCCTGGCTGTTCTGCCTTCCACCTTGTCCATAAATTAAAATGTGATGCAGCCACCCACCACCATGTAGAAGCCTTGTACATATGGCCAACTTTCACAGGCATTATTCTTTTTTCTGAATCTGCTGTGAATCAGATCTCCACATGCATTGGCTTCTGTGTGAAGGGTCAACATCACACACTACTTAAGGGACTTGGTAGGAAATAGATATGTACACCCTGAGTTTTCATCACACAAAATAATTAACCAGCCATATACATGTCTCAGCTGGTGCATTGTTCCTATCTATATCAGCCATAATGTATTCTCATGATACCTGCATTCTTGCAATATTTATGCAATCTAGAAAATGAATGCACAAAACTAAGATTGTTTTTCCTCTGAGAAAAATAGTTTGAGATAGCCTACAAGATTGTTCTAGCACTTCAGTTAAGTCAATTGTTCTAGTTGGAATCAGTTGTCCCCATCCCCCACAATCACTAGAATATGAAAACAATTAAACATGAATGGTCTGAGTTTGAAAAGTGATGGAATGTTCAGGAAATAATAATAATAATAATAATAATAATAATAATAATAATAATAATAGTTGTTGTTGTTGTTGTTGTTGTTGTTGTTGTTGTTTACACAGTCAGACAGGTGTTGTTGACTGGTTTGTTTTATCCAGTCATCAAGTCCTTCCCAAGGACCTGGGATACCTGAATTTTATTATCAATATTGTTGCTGTTATTATTATAGATATCATCGCAGAATATAGGCTGTTCCCAGTAAAGTTGCTTTTGTAATTGGCTGATGGTGATTTCTGTGGCCTCTATGGTGTTGAGGTGCTCTTCAAGTTGTTTTGGAATTGCACCTAGGGCGCCAAGTATTATTATTATTATTATTATTAGACCCATTTTAGAGCAGCTAAAAAGTAGCTAGTGGGAGCAACGTGGTCTGTATAGCTGATTAATACATGACTGATTAATTAAAAGCTCGTCATTTAAAATGCTTAGAGTGTAACTGAAAGTTGTACTGGATGAAATGAAATCAGTTCAAGATTTACATTATAATAAAACATATTACTATCTAGCATTTATTTAGTGCTGACTGTGTGCTAATAATCTTTGGCTGCATTTGCACGTAACACAGACCCACAGTTGAACAGGCCCGCAGTTCCGCAGACGTTATTAAATGCAGGGAACTGCAATTGGGCACGGCGATGAAACTGAGGGTTCACATTGGAACTGCAATCTGAACCCTCAGGTTGTAGTGAGTTTTGTCACCGAGGTTCCAGGCAGCCTGCAGTATGTCTGAATTCTGAACTTCAGGCTGTTGGCCCTGGAACTGTAGTTGAGGGAGGAAGCTCTTCTCTCAGCTCCAGCGTGATTGGCTGTGTGGGCTGTCCTTCAGTAAAGAAGGAAGCCTGCACAGCCAGCTCCTCCACTTCTCTGCAGTCTCGCTGACTACAGAGAGACAGCTCTCCTGAACATCTGAATTTGGATGGGAGAGCAGAGGGAGGGGGTACGGAACCACGGATCTCTTGAACTGGCAGGTCCACAATACATGTGAATGCAGCTTGTATCTCTCATTGTCAGGGGCCAGTTTTTCTTTAAACCGTGCCAGAGGTTCACATACAAAGTAGTCGACCTTTGGGAGGCTAGTGTGATTTCTGAAAGGCTTGACAGAAAAAGTGGGATTTGATAGGGAGCGGTACCACTTAAGGATGCTGCCAGGTTTCTGTGCATATAGCAACCATTTTTATCTCATGTAACAGTACCTATATAAAAATAAAAATGGTGGTGCCAACCACATGGCAACAGCAAGATCAGGTAGTTGTGTGGGCAGTCAGCAAGTAACATTGGTGGGATAGTATTATGTGTCTCCAAACTTCATGAACCGATTTGGAGGTTCAGCTCCAAGATTTGAATTGCTTAGAATGAAAGCAGATATAGTACAAAAGGGCCCTGGACAAGATGACCAGTTTGGTTACTTCCATTTGGAAATTCAGTGATTTTACTGAGTCTCTGCTTTCTAAAAGGTTGCTCAAAAATCTTCCATATGTGGGATAATGCCAATTATTAATGCTAATTGGAGGGAGGGGCAGCTTATTCTTTAACCATTTCATTATGGTCAATTATTCCCTCTTTTTAATTTCTCATCAGCACCACCCACTTAGTGACTGATGAGTCTACGCCTTTCTTAATGCTGCCAGGGTGTATGAGTGAGAATGACTGAGTGGGCGAGTGAGGTGGGAAGGCTGGGGAAATAGAAGGGGAGGGTTGGAAAGGGAGGGTGGTGGGGGGAAAACAGATGAAGAACAAGCAGAGGTCAAAGTAGGGAGGAGAAGAGAAACATGGAAATTAAGGAGCACAGAAGAGGCTGCGGGAGAAAGGCCAAAACGGATCAAGAGAGCAAGGGGAAGTTGCAAGAGCGGGAGAAATATCTTTATACAGATATATTATTTTTAAATGAGTAGCTGAAAAATCATCTACCTTTTGACCAACAAATTTCTTAAATCTATATAAATGTGCAAAACACCATACATTTTAATATAGGTGCCTTTTTGAGATTTTGAAGCAATGATGAAATACAATGTAATAATCAAAAGCTATTTATTATTCATTGTTAGAAGAAACAGCAAAGCCAGTTCTGTGGTAGAGCACCTGCATTGCATGTAGAAGGTCCCAAATTCCATCTCTGGAATATCCAGGTAGGGTTAGGAAACACCTTGTCTGAAGCTCTGGTGAAGCGCTATTGGCTGGCGTTGACAATACTCAGCTAGATCGACCAATAGTCTGGCATGGTTGAGGCAGCATTCTATGTTCCTGTGTTTGACTTGCAGCCCAAAAGTTGGAAAGAGAGAAGGTTGCCTTGTGATTTGCCTAGGAATTAAAAACTGTCTGGGAGATGCAGTGGAATATCTACTGCACTGCACTGCCGTGTTGGCCCAGTCAGGGCACAAGGGAGAAGTCCAGCTTTCCCTATCAACTGCTCACACCTGCCTAGAAAAGCCCATCTCACATGCTTAGAACCACACCTTCAGACCTTTCTCACTTGCTAAATATTGTGTGTGTATCTATCTATCTATCTATCTATCTATCTATCTATCTATCTATCTATCTATCTATCTATCTATCCCTTAAAAGTTCCTCCTTATGCTGTGACCTCTCTTTTTCAGCCCTGGTGTCACAAGGGCCCTTAGGCATCTCTGCCTCTCTGGTCTCCATTTGCTTAGCTGCTCAGAAGGCCTGTGCAAGTTAAACTAGACATCATGTGCTAAGGAGAAATGGGTAGAACTGGAATTTCAAGGTCCACAAGTAACCTTTGTTATGTTAAACCTCATATCTTGTGCAGATGTCATTGGCTTTCAAATGATACGTTGTGCATACAAATTGGCTGAGCGCTTTCAGGGCTATATAATGTACAGTTACTGACTGCAGGCCGATGAACAATCCATGCAGCTTATGACATAGAGAGGTCGTTCACATGACCGGGCAGGTAGGTCGGCAGGTGAGTGGGTGGGTGGGAGGAAGGCTTGTTTTACTCACCTTCCCTCCCAGATGAGCGATGTTATGATTCTGGAAACATGGACAGCACTCCCAGACGAGCAGAACTAAGTTGCACAGCATACAGCTCCGGAGGCTGGGATGATGCATTCCGGCCTCTGGGAATCCCACGAGGCACTGCGTGACATGCAACCATCTCTGCACCAGTACTCTAGGCACCCGTCTCTGTGTGCAGTCGTGCTGGAAACAGCCCATGCTCACACACAAGCAGATAGCTCTCTCCCTTAACCTCAGCTAACAGCTGGGCTGAAAAGCTGGGCTGGGCAGCGCTGGCCCGCCAGGATTGGGCCCGCTCCTGGCAGTTCTCACATACAGCCTAACCTAGGCTGGGCTTCCCTAGCCTGAGTTAGGCTGTGTGGGAGAACAGCTTCAAGATATATCATACCCAGTGCTCCTAAATGCTTGCCTCATAATCCACACGGTCCTGTGATATAAACATACTTCCACCCAGAGGAAAATTTACACTCAGTGCCTTGACTACAGTTGTCACTTTTTCCTAACAGAGGCTCTGTACCTTAAATAATAGCAGACACAGTAGAAATTCAACAGATACAGCCTCTCCCAACACTTGCATGAAAGAACAGCTGGCTTTCATGTTTCAATTAAAACGCGGCACTTCTGCCAGGGGCAACCAAGGTGGCAACCCTATCTAACTTTAAAGTCCCTGACCATGCCGCACCACTTGACACATGATTAAAGGAAAGCCAGCAAAATCACATCATGATTTGCATGAATTCATTCTATTCATTCATTCTATTCATAGCATCAGATTGCGCTAAAAGAAAACATTAAAATGTTTCATATGGCTTTGCTTAAAGGCTGAAAACTAGACATAAATCTCCTGTTTCTTTTGCAAGACTTTTAAATCGGAGCTGTTTGTCTTCATTAGTCTCAACATAGCTGAGGCCTGGGGCAGAGTTTTGTGTCAATACAGCAGCTCAGATTCAGCAAGACTTCATAAGGTTAAGAAGTTCAGGTAGTAGGTCATTGCAAAGGAGGCTACAAACTGCATCAAAATCCATATGAACATAGGAAGCTGCCATATACTGAGTCAGACCATGGTCTATCTAGCTCAGTATTGTCTTCACAGACCGGCAGTGGCTTTTCCAAGGTTGCAGGCAGGAATCTCTCTCAGCCCTATCTTATCTTCCCCCCAGGGGATGGAGCCGCTCTGGGAAGAGCAGAAGGTTTCAAGTTCCCTCCCTGGCTTCCCCAAGATAGGGCTGAGAGAGATTCCTGCCTGCAACCTTGGAGAACCTACTGCCAGTCTGTGAAGACAATACTGAGCTAGATAGACCAATGGGGTCTGACTCAGTATATGGCAGTTCCCTATGTTCCTATGTTGGAGAAGCCAGGGAGACAACTTGGAACCTTCTGCTCTTCCCAGAGCGGCTCCATCCCCTGAGGGGAATATCTTACTATGCTCACACTTCTAGTCTCCCATTCATAATCAACCAGGGCAGACCCTGCTTAGCTAAGGGGGCAAGTCATGCTTGCTACCACAAGCCCAGTTCTCCTCTCAAGGCTGAATACTAGATCGTGTCTCTTTAAAGCTAATTAACAAAGTGCTCGACAAAGTGCAGATTAGTAGGCAAAGACTTGAGCTGGGTTGTGGAGGGTTTTTTTTAAAAAAAATGTACCTAGCTCAGCAATTGGTGTTGGTGAGTCTTAATTGCCAATAACAGTGGCCGACATGATGGGCAGCCCTCCATTGATGGTAGGAATTTGCTGGGGGGTGCTGAGCAACATAAAAAGAGCCTTGACATTATAGTGACAGAGCTGCTGCAGAATGCCATCAGCTGCTTCAAGGCAGCAGTGCAGCCGAGCGTAGGGGTGTGCACAAATGGTTCATTGCAAACCGGTTCGTCTCGAACCAGGCCTGGCTCAGAGGTTCAGTCTGTGACCAAACTGAACCAAGCCTGGTTTGGGCAAACCAGTTTGGCAACTGTAGGGGGCAGCCGGGCGGGGGCGGTCAGAGAAGTAATAAGCTCCTTACCTGGCCGGTGCAGCTGCTGGCACCACCACTCACAGCCACTTGCCCTCCTCGCACGGCCCCAAGCACGCTCCTCCCTCTTTTATTGAGTCGCCACCGAGCTGGCTGCTTGGGGCTGTGCCAGGAGAGTAAGTGGCGGTGGGCAGAAGCGCCAACCACTGCGCCGGCCAGGCAAGGAGCTTATTATCTTTCTCGCCACCCCCACCCAGCCACCCTTTGCATTTGAAAGAGTCCCCTACCCCTGTACTTGTAAAGGGGCATTGTCACTGGATTCCCCTTTACAGGTATATTGGCCGCCCAAACTGCCAAACCGGTTCGGTGAAACAGACTGGATCAGCCAGTCAGTTCAACTAAACCAGTTTGGAGCAACACAGTGCAGTTCGAATTGATTAGAATTTGAACCAACCCATGTTTTTTGGTTCCGTGCATACTGCTAGTGCACTGCCCCTTTCCAAGGTTTCCAATGGAACGAGCACAGCTGCCCGGAAGTGGTTTTCTGCAGCAGCTACTTCATGCTACATCCTCGGGGCTCCCTTTTAAGTTGCACAACAGCTCTAGCGGGTTCCCTACTGTTGACGGAGGGCTGGCCAGCATGTCGGCTATTGTTTACAAAGTATCTAGGAAAGTAACATGGACTAGAACACCTGCTGGGGATCAAAGAGGGGCAAGACCTCTGTCCACATGTAATAGCTAGCAGCTTAGGTTTACTGGGATTTGGATGAGATGTAATAATGTGAGTTCTATTACTAGAACTCCCAACATTTCCTCCCCCGCCCAAAAAAACACACAGCCAATTTAGCCCAGAGCCATGATGCTGGGGAAGGAAGAATCTAGCCCCTTTTCCCTGTGGTGTGCCCCCAGTCTTGTTGATAAGTAACTATATCAGATTGCGATCCATCACAGATGATGTACAAGCTGGAAACCACAGCAGACAATAGTATGATTTGCTGACATTTTCACCTACCATATCCCTATTCCTGCTTCATCTTCAGTGTTGAACTGAGCCTAACTGGTATGAATCCAACTGGGAAAATAGCTGGTAGCAGCTACTGTATAAGCTGGTGTGGGCAGAAGTCATTAAACCTCCATTGTGGAACCAGCGAGCAGCCTTACTCAGGCAAAATTCTTTCTAGGATTGCCAGTTCCTGATGCTTAGTACAGTCGTTTTGAAAGATGCTACCATTATTACCTCTTACTGCTCATGGGACAGTTTGGATGATACATCCAATCAGCGCTACCCACAACACGATGAGGGATGTGAAAGCGCACAGCCCGATCCCCTTCCTAGCATGCCATTTCATTTTTCATAATCACATGGGGTGGTTAAGGTGAACTGCCTCCCGACACACAATCAGGAAAAGAAGAATGGTGTTTTTGGAGGGCCCCCTAAAAGTGTGGGGGATAGGACCAGTTGGATGCATAGTCTGAATGAGCCCCATGTGTCTTCTTCTTTCAATGAATAGCTGATGAGGTCCAGTGGATCCAAGGTGGTTTTACTGAATTGCTATTTCTCATCCTTAGCATCTTCAAGAGATCCTGAAGAACCTGTTTAACCGATCTATTTGTGAGAACAAATGAGATAATGTTGCTGATTCCCCCCCCAGATCATTCACAGCCTTATTGCATGTGTGTTCTGCAAATTAGGCATTAGAAGTATAATCTAAAATAATATTTTATACAAAGCCAAGCTTTGAGGGGTGGAACAGTGGGGAGACCTTACATACATATTGTACAGCTTAAAAAAAACACACCCTTCTACTTAAAATCTATTTTTAAATCAATTATTTCTGAAAAACCAGATTAACAAATAGCTCTGTGCTGCATCAGATTCAGACTAATCTATGAAAGAAAATAAAAATCTCAATGATATATTCTTTTTAAAAAATTAAAAGTAGTATTTGAAGTTATTTTTCTTTCTCTGAAAGGGGAATTAAACTATTAAAGGACACCTTGTTAAGTAATTATCTAGCAACATCACCGCACAATTAAATAGCCATCAGTCCCTGCAGCTGAGAAATTTCAGGTAATTATTCAAAGATAATTTAATAGGAGAATTACTGTATTCAAGAAAGCATTAGCTAGTAATCTACCTCAATTAAAGCAGCCAATTAATTTCAGCACCTTGATAATAGTTGCCTTTTGCAGAATCATCCTCCCTCTACCCGACATACTTGAGCGTACATTTAAAAATATTCTTATAAACATGCTAAGCTTAATGAATTTGTTCAAAAGTCTAGTCCAGCAGTCACTAGAGTCCTGCCAAGAAAATATTTTGATGAATGCCAGCTGACATTTATATATCTTCACATTTGCAGAATTCTGAACAGCTGTTTCATTAAAAGATGGTTTATATGTGTGTATTGGATAGCCTGCCCACATATTGGGGCTCATTGGGCCATCTCTCTGTCAGCAGCTGCTCTGCCAAATATTATTTTAAACTCCTATAAAGAGGGGGACTCAGTAAATGGAATGAAAAGAACAAATATTGCTGCATGATTGAAGTTAAGTAGATGTAGACCTGTTAAATAGACCTGGAAGACTACTAGAATCGTACACACACACACACACACACACACACACTCTCTCTCTCTCAAGAACTATTGCCTGTACTATCTTAAGTCATGGATGTAAATGCAGAAAGAAAAGGGAGAGACATGACCACTTCCGATCTTCAGCAGTGACTCCATGAAAAATCTGGATTCCATGAGCTCTACCCAAGATCCCAGACTATGTACTGACAAGCTTGAATTTTAAACTTTTTTAAAAAAGTGTTTAGCCCTTAAATAAAAGTTATCAATGATACTGAAGAATACACATCTTGGTTGCATTCTGGGTATTCTAGTCCTTGAGAAACTGGAGAAAGAGAGAACATCACCCACCTCAGAAACTTATCAGTTTTGAATGGGCTGGTGTGTGTGTGTGTTTCAGTTTTGAATGGGCTGGTGTGTGTGTGTGTGTGTGTGTGAGAGAGAGAGAGGGGGGGGGAGGGAGGGAGGGAGGGAGAGGGTCTTTATGGGCTCTCTGTTTTATTATGGGTTTCTAAAGCCATGAGGTGCTCTGCTCCTTCACTTGTTCTAGGACTCTCCCTCCACCTCTGTGGACATTAATCTCTCTCCTCCCATCCCCCACAAACCAATGAGTTTAATCCTTTTTGATGCTCTGGGCCCAGACTCCATCAAACCCATTGAATTCCTGTAGTTACACTATATACAGCTATCTATGGTTAGGCCGTTGCTGAAAATAAATGCTCCACGAAACAGAGAAAGACATCTCTTGTTGACCAGCCAAGGTCACTAATGACCAACCACTAATGACCAATTTAATAACCAGCCAGGATATTTTGATGCTGGAAGAGGCTGAGTCACATGGTCTGAGAAAAGTTGCAAAGGAAATTGGGACACAATTCTTGGGAACGTGCTTGATGGCACACGGTCCAAGTCTTGCATTCCTTCAAGCATCCTTGGTGACATTGGAAGGAATCCCGGGGTACAACTCATGCCATATCACTGCTCACTGGTGCCCCTAAAATCATTTATTGGATGAAAGCAACCATTGGGTAGTGGTGGGGGGGCGGTTGGGACAGTCCTATATGCAGAACAGCACAATGGAATGGAATCCAGAGCAGCTGGTAATGGAGCAAACACAACTCCCCTTCCCCCTTTTTGTAGTAACTATTTGCATCTGATATTAAAAGGAAAATGTCTAAATTCAGACAGGGTCTTTAAAAAGCTATTATGCAACCAAAACAAGTCATTGGCAACATTTATCCGACCTAAAGCTGCAATTCTCTTGGCATCCAGAGTTAAATTATAAGTTTTTCAGGTTTTCTCTGTCACAAGTGTACTCCCCTGAACTATATAATCCACCTGATTAGGGATCATCCAAAGTATCTCCAAGACACTTTAAGGATTTATTTTTTCCACTGCAGTGCCACTTGCAGTTCTAATTATCATTTCATCCAGAGCTACCTGCAATTTTCTTTTAAGATCTCCCTCCCCTTAATGCATGCACAATGTGTGTATGTGTGGTGTGTGTGTGTCTGTACATCATCTTAATGTTTAGTAGGAGTTTATTATTAATGATTCAAGAGATTGCCTACGATGGAAAATGGGGGAAAGGAGTTATATTTCAGATTCAGGAGATAAAGCTGTTTATAGGTCAGAATTTAAATTGCTCCCAGGAAATTGTAGAAACCCAATGTTGATCCTAGAATGGATCACAGTGCAAGGATCTACCACGAGAATAGCAGAAACAGCGGGGGGGGGACACCCCATGCATATGTATCCATGTGGATCACTAATGGTTTAGCTCTGAAATAACTCATACATTTCTAATTTTGTGAAGTAGTTAGTTCAACTAAGTTAGCCTAACTTAAGTGTTGGGATAATGGGTTTGAAAAAGCCTTATTGAAACAGCCTTATGCAGACTTTTATTCCTATGATGCTCTGCATTCCTGAATTCTTCTATGCACATAAGGATGCATTCAGAACTTCAGAGCAGGCCACCTTGGACAAGATTAAGTCAGAATACTCCACAAGCATGAAATGCCATGGCCATCATAAACCCATCTCTCTGCATATCACAGACCATAAATTTGTGGCAGTGCTTCAAGGCCTTTGCAGAGAACTAGTGCATCAGTAGGGGGTGGAAACAACAGAGCACACCATAGAGTCTTATAAAAGCCTCCTAGGCTATCCACAATTTTTTCTGCTCTAGCTGGAACTGCCAAATGGAGTTCAGATGGAATAGAATTCAGCATTCAACTTTTGCTGATTTCTCACAAGCTTACAAGGATCGCATCTGCAGAATTACTACACAGGAGAGAGGTATAAAGTAAACTGAATGCTGTTGAGATCTGATGCATCCTTAGAACCTGCTATATGAAAAGCTGCTGAACAGAAAAAGCGATACTATTCTTCAACATGGTTTCTTTGCTAGAGTACAACAACCTGGAATTCTTCAAAAAGGAGAGCATTTTATATTTCCTCTCAAAATTGTTGAGAAAAGGGGTTTGTATTAGAGGTGCATAGAACGGATTTCACAGTCCATTCTGAGCTCAGAACAGAATGCGGATGGCTGGAACATTCCAAGTTTGTTATGTCAGAACAGCTGACTTCTCCAGAAGAAAACCAGAACAATTTGAGTGCTCCGAGTGTCCCAGCCTTAGGGAACGGATGGAGCTGTTCTGGGAAGAGCAGAAGGTTCCAAGTTCATCTGGCATCTCCAAGATAGGGCTGAAAGAACTTCCTGACTGCAACCTTGGAGAAGCTGCTGCCGGTCTGTGTAGACAATACTGAGCTAGATGGACCTATGGTCTGACTCAGTATATGGCAGCTTCCTATGTTCCTATGTTCCAACAATGGGGAACTCAAAGCACCCCATTGTTCCCAATGGATGGTTCCTAGGGACACCAAAGTGGGTTGGGTGGTAGGTCATGATGGGTGCTACCTACCACCCAGCCCACAAAAGAAATGGGCAAGCGAGTGATATTTATTTATTTATTTATTTAAAAACTAACCTCCCCCCCCCAAGCCCCCATAGGGATCATTTTTAACCTCCCCCGCAAACCCCCATAGGATCCTTATAGTACCCAGAATGTTGGGGGCAATATGCTAAATCATTGTAAACCGCTTAGAGAGCTCTGGCTATAGAGCGGTATATAAATGTAAGTGCTATTGCTATTGCTATTGCTATAGGGGTTTTGGAGAAAGGTTAATTTTTTTTAAATCACCCATTTCTTTTATGGGTTGGGTGGTGGGTAGCACCGATCATGCCCTACCACACAATCCTCTTTGGTGTCCCTAGAAGCCACCTATGGGGGGGGGGGTGTTTCAAGTTCCCCGTTGCTCCCTATGGCCAGAACAGTATTGCACTGCAATTTGCAATGTGTTTTGCAACCCTGCCTTCAAAAATGCAGCTGCACACAGTAAAAGATAATCGGTCCCCCCCAACACAGAACAACACACATTTTTAAAAACCGTTCAAAAACAGCCAAAAAAAGAATAACTGACCCAGAACGTTCTCCTTAGTCACCCCTGCTAACTAAGCAATGAGGCATCTTTCAAAGTGTTGCTTCTCTTATATTTATCGGGGAGAGCAACTGGCCCTATCCAATCCCAGCACAGCATCCTTCCAGTGGCTGTTGCTGGTATCTGCCTTATGTTTCTTTTTAGATTGTGAGCCCTTTGGAGACAGGAGAACTTCTTCTTGATGCATTATTCATTTTCCTATGTAACCGCTTTGAGAACTTTGGTTGACTAGCAGTATATAAATATTATAGAGTAGTAGTAGTTGTTGTTGTCGTCGTAATCGTAGTAGTCGTAGTAGAATCCACTGCCAGCCACAGTGTCTGTACTGCAGTAACATCATTAGCACAAGTTGCTCTCTCACACACAGAATTATGACTCTTATTGCAACAGCTGCCATAGCAGCACCCTTACTTAGCAGCAACCATGGTCATACACTCAACTTGAGCAACCACAGCCACATCTTGATTGAGCACAGCCAGACAGTAAGGCGAGTCTCACAATCAGTGAGACTCACCTTTAGGGAGTTTGTGGGGAGAGCAGGCTTAGTCCGCTCTCCCCGCAGATGATCAAGAAGCCCTGTGTGGCCGGATCGGCCGCCCACATGACTGCCGGCAATGTCATGGAGCCAGCGGGGGCTGCAGGATCGGGGGTCGCGCTGCCTCCGGAAGTTCCAGCGAGCACGCAGGGCATCCTGGAGAGACCCCCAGGGTCGGGAGGCTTGTTTCAGCCTCCTGCCGGGGGTCTCCTCGTGTGTTGCTGTGGCCCAGAGCTGTGCTGTGGCAATACACGATCACAAAGACGGGGTTAGCGGAGCACTTGCTAAGGGGAGGGGGAATTAGGAGAGTTTGCTGCTCAGAGCTGTGCGGCTCCCGTGGGAGGCAGATGATCAGCAAAAAGCAGGCTAGGCTCTCTTAGCCCGCTTTTTGCTGATCGTGAGACTCACCTCAGTTAATCACAAATTCGTTGCAAGGCCAGACATGGTGCTCTTCACAGCAATCACCAAGAAATATTATGGGGGTGGGGGGAGTCAGAGAATGGCCACTGTTCATTTCTCACCACAACACTATCTCACAAACAAACCACAGCTTGAGGAAGGAAGGCACCCAAGTTCTGCATTTGTCAATCAGCCCTGTTTTGAAGCCTGAGCTATAAGTGAGGCAGGAGAATGAGCGTGTGCCCCCCTACCTGGACGTGTGGGTGGCTGGGTTACTGGCAGTTGTTCCCGAGCTGGTGGCAGCCATCTTAACTGAGGAAGGAGCATCCCAGCAGCAGGCAGATTTCCCAATGCACCACACTGCTGGTGTGCATTATTTGCTATCTGGCAACCCGGCTTCCTTCCCCCAATTCCCTCTCTCCTCACCATTCATCACCATGTGGCTCATCTGGGCATATGGGTGGTGAAGCCCAGTTCGGGCTCAGATCATATGGGGGAAAGCGGTAGGCTCCTGCCTCTCCCCGCCCCTCCACCTGAGTCTTCTACCCCAGCCACTTTGGGAATGTGGACAACCTAACAATGTTATTCAGTACTAGACCTTAGTCCCAGTTCAATTCCTTTTATGTAAAAGTCAGTTCTCAACATTCCATCAAACTCTAGATTGTCAAAGAAACCAAAACGGGGCCATGCACACAGAGGGGCCAGGTCTATTCAGCTAGGATCAGGTTTGCTTCTCAGTGACTGAGGTCACCAGGAGCAGGGAGCAGATTTAGCCCCGATCCTGATAGGAACATAGGAAGCTGCCCTATACCGAGTCAGACCATTTGTACCGTCTACACTGTACACCTAGCTCAGTGCAGTCTACCCTGACTGACTGTGGTTCTCCAAGGTTTCAGGCAGGAATCTTTCCCAGCCCTACCTGGAGATGCTGCCAGGGAGTGAACCTGGGGCCTTCTGGATGCAAAGCAGATGCTCTAAGTCCCCCACCCCACAACTCTTCTGTTTCCTCCTATATACATGAATGTTTGCCATTCACTAGAATACGAGGTGCCATACGTAAAGTCATAATACAATGGCTCTCTGCAATTAGTGCTTTAAAACATTATGGGCTAGGTAGGGATCACCTGCCATAGGGAGGCTGGTTTGGGCAGCTTGTGGTTACTGTAGCATGTGCTTTGACCCTAAGGCACAGGAAATTAAGCTCCAGAAAAGTTGATTACAAATTATATTCACAACAGCTGAACAATGCAACAAATACTTGGTAGCTATGGAACGATGAAAGGTGATATGGGAAGTGGTATTCAGTATGCTCAGTATGGGATAGCACTCTCTCTGGTGCACAGCCTGAGGGTTAAGGATGTGCAAAAAATTTTGGGCACAGAACGATCTGTGCCCGAAATGAACAATTTCGGGTGATTCAGGGCTGAACTGAATCACCCCTGATGTACCCCGATATTTTTCGGGCACGAGCCGAATCACCCGAATTTCAGACCCAAAAAATTCGGGTGATTCGGTTCATGGTTGATTTTTGGCGATTTTTTGAAGTTTTAGTGACTTTGGGGCAGTTCGGGGGCATAGCATGGGATCTGGGCAAAAGGAGTGGAGTGGGGTGGTAGTGCCTAATGGGTTCAGGCTACCACCCCAATTTCAGGGGGATTGGGCAAAGGGCTGATTTTTGGTAAATTTCTGAAATTTTCATGTCTTTGGGGCAGATTGGGGCAGATTGGGGCAGAAAGTGGGGCCTGGGGCATAATAGTGGGGTGGGGTGGTAGTGCCTAATGGGTGGAGGATACCACCCCAATTTCAGGGGGTTTGGACAAAGGGGTGATTTTTTGAGAATTTTTGAAGTTTTAGTGACTTTGGGGCAGTTTGGGGGCAGAAAGTGGATCTGCCCCAAAGGAGTGGGGTGGGCTGGTAGATAGTGCCTAATGGGTGGAGGCTACCACCCATCCCCAATTTAAGAGTGATTGGGCAGAGGGGTGAATTTTGGTGAATTTATTTTTATGAGGTTTGTCTTCATAAGGTGAAGTGTGCTAAATTGATTACTTCCTCATATTATTCATAGTAATTGAGGTGTGAAAAAGTGAAAGTGGGGTCATGAGAGTTGTTTAATTGAAAAAAATCTCATTTGCTATGATAGAATGAGAATTCACACCTCAGAAAAAACTTCCACCCCTACTGAGGGTGTCCCTGGATCCAACTTTGCTCCTGAAGGTTCAGATGCTGACCATGGATAGGAGCACATCTGTACAGCTTTGACTGTTCACCAATTGCAGCTCTTCTTGGAGAAAACAGATCTAGCCATTGTTATCTATAGCAGCCTGGATCGGACGAAGCTGCTGCTTCCAGAAGAGTCAGCCATCATGGTTATGGCACTTCCCCATGGAGAGGAGAGCTGGTCTTGAGAAGCAAGCATGACTTTTCCCCATGGCTAAGAAGGGTCTGCCCTGGTTGCATATGAATGGGAGACTGGAAGTGTGAGCACTGGAAGATATTCCCCTCAGGGGATGGAGCCACTCTGGGAAGAACATCTAGGCTCCAAGTTCCCTCCCTGGCAGCGTCTCCAAGATAGGGCCGAGAGAGATTCCTGCCTGCAACCTTGGAGAAGCCGCTGCCAGTCTGTGAAGACAATACTGAGCTAGATAGACCAATGGTCTGACTCAGTATATGGAAGTTTCCTATGTTCCTATGTTCCCATCACACAAACGGCACTGTAACTGTGAGCGCCCGGAAGGAGGAGTGAGTGACAGTGGTAGGGCGAGGCCCCCTCCCCACGTTTGCAGCTGTAACTGTGAGCACTGCTGCACTCAGTAACGTCTGAACCAGCCTTAAGTCTCGGTCATATCCTGGTTAAACAACTGCAACTGGGGCAAAGCCACCATTGTGCAGATGTGTTCATGAGCCACCATTTCCCTGGGGCCTCCCCACATCCCCTAACCAAGCCCCCTGCATCTGATGTTGATTTGTGATGTTGATTTGTGGCCAGATTAAAAAATGGTGCGGCTCAGCCCCATTCGTGAGGCTCTTCAGCCAGCTCTGCATTCTCAGCCTGGGTGGGACCACCTCTCTCTGTCTCACAGAGCAGAGAAAGGTGCTCTGAGCCAGGCTGGAAACACAGTGCTGGCTGAAACATCTTGCGAGCAGGGCTGAGCAGCCCAATTTTTGAATCTGGCGATGCCCCCTGCACCAGTGTCAGATGCAGGGTGCTTGGTTAGGGCTGTTGGGATACGCAACTGCTGCAGCTTAGCTTGCTGCATAGTTTGTATGCAATCTACTACAGAGCCAGAGGGGACACTATACTTTCCTCTGTATTGGTTGGGCTCGCTAGGAGTTTCTATTCTTCCTGTACCTGTTTGTTCCCGTTCCTTGGTATGTGAGTCATCAAGTTTCTGCACTGACCTCTTAGTGCCTTTGTCTCTCAAGCAAAGTTCTCTTAAAAATCTTCCACTGGTGTTTGCTCTGTACTCCACATGGAAATAACACACTCTGCAAAAAAGGGCATGCACGTCTTTGGATGATACGCCAACTGCGCCCGTTTCTTGAGGTTCATGATCTCAGAACAGTAGTACACTTGCTGGTAACCTCCAGTCTTGATTACTGCAATGCGCTCTATGTGGGGCTGCCTTTGTATGTAGTCCAGAAACTACAATTAGTACAAAATGCAGCAGCCAGGTTGGTCTCTGGGTCATCTCGAAGAGACCATATTACTCCTGTATTACAGGAGTTGCACTGGCTGCCAATAAGTTTCCAGGCAAAATACAAAGTGCTGGTTATAACCTATAAAGCCCTAAACAGCTTAGGCCCATGGTACTTAAGAGAGCGTCTTCTTCTGCATGATCCCCATCGTCCACTGCGTACATCAGGGGTGGATCATCTGTGGCTACCTTCATGTCGCCTGGTGGCCACCCACGCACGGGCCTTCTCTGTGTCGCCCCGAGACTTTGGAACACACTTCCCGTGGGAATAAGAGTTTCCCCATCTCTACCGGTTTTTAAAAAGTGCCTGAAGACTCATCTTTTTACTCAGGCTTTTAAAATTTTTACATTTTAGACTGTTTATTGATTTGTTTTAAATTGTTTTTAGAATTTTAATTGATTTTAATGTTTTGTTTATTGCTTTGTTGTGAACCGCCCCGAGACCTTGGTTTGGGGCGGTATACAAGCACATTAAATAAATAAATAAATAAATAAATAAATAAATAAAAAAAACAGAACCGGAGATGCTGGTGGGGGCTTGTACCCCAGTCGTCGACAGCTTCCTATGCCCCTGAGTACAACATATTATGTATCAAGCTGCCCTTAGAAAGTGTTTGAAAACCAAGCAGTGCTAAATGCTGCCAGCAGCTTGGTGTCAGGGCAGGGCCACAGGTATGGAGCACGTTATCCCTATTTTGTACATCTGCAATGATTTCCTGTTTTTTGGGGGGTAGAATTCAAGATGCTGATCATTACCTTTAAAGCCTTACCTGGTTTGAGTCCCGCATATTTAAAGGGTTGTGTGTTTTTTTTACTTCAATGAGTCTGCCTGCTTATTGACAAGAGAAGGCTGTCTTCTGCACACTGACACCGTTGGGGATGTGGCGCAGAACACATGTGACAGAGCCCTCCCCATGGCTCTGCATAGGCTCTGGAAGCCCCTCCCTTGGGAGGATCATGAAGAGCCATTCATTCTGGCCTTTTGACTACTAGTAAAAACCTAGTTGCTCCAGTGTGCATTTGGGATTGGGTGGCTGATGTGGTGAGGTCTCTGATCTATAGTTGTTAGCACTATTGATTTTTGCTGATGTGGTGCTTTTATTGTTTTACATTTTATTTTACATATTTTTAGTATTTGTAAGCTACTCTGAGGATCCCCCGCCAGCAAAAGATGACCTAAAAATGGAAACCAGTAAATAACAAGGTAAAATGACCCACAGTGATTTTTTGGCTTTTGCTGAACATTCACCTGGACCCGACCTCCACCAGTATGAATGGCAAAAAGCCCATCAAAAACAGTCATGTCAATCAGCATCCCACTCCTCATGGCACATTAAATGGATTCATGGAAATTTCATTTATAAGTCTTAAATGGGTATGGCTTGCTGTGTTTCCCCACTGATCGAGATCTTCATTGCCCAGAGGGATTCAAAACTATTGCAGGAAAGAGCAGTGCCTTTTCAATCATGGCCCCAAGGCTTTGGACCAGACTTCTAGAAGAAGCCAGCCATTTTTATTTACTTTTTGATAGTTTGGAGAAAGTACAAGGCCCATCTATTTGCATAGGCTTTTAATAGCTGAGAAAGAAAAGGTTGTATATTATTCTAACAACTGTTTTAAAATATTTTTATGAGACATACTGGTTTTTAATGTTTTAACTATTTTGAATTGCACTGCTTTATTGGTGCTTTTAGATTTGGTGAGCTAGAAACAGCAGAGTAGCAAGGAAATAGATATATTAAACATATAAGTAAAGAAGTCCGAACTTTGCATCTTCTTCCTTGCTGAATGCTAAACTTGGATAGGAAAAATAAGATGGTGAGAGTGGATGGAGGTAGGAAATCTACCCCACTACATTAAATGCATATACAGTTATTAAATGAATGATTCAGTCTGAAACCCTAATCACAGGGCAATCAGTTTTTTTCTGTGATTAGATAGTAATCATCTGAATCCCGTTATCAGCAAAAAGGGTCAATATCTTACAATGAACCAGACATAGGTCACCGGCCATCTCTTATACACTATCATATTAAGAGATTTTGGTCTGCCGAGGAACATGAAAAAGAAAAACAGACCAGTTTCCCCCAGTTACTGCAGCAATTAGAGTAGCAGATTTCATTTTATTTTTGTGGATTTGGTTGTATGTGTGCGTGTGTGTGCATGTTTAAATCTAAGCCTGGAACCAGTAGGCTACAACTTTGCATGTCCCCAGGACACTAAAATAATACTCTTTATGGAACAGCAGGGTGGACTGTTTTAGGCTTCAGCTTTCTAATTCTAACAAGTTTTGTTTTGTTTTTTTTTAAAAAAAAATTAAAGATGCTAATCACAATCTCCAGTTGTGCATTGCTGAGGAGTAAAAATATGAGACCACAAACTGTCATGACAGCAAAGCATTGTGCTGCTAAGAAGGGGACATAAATAGGTGGAAAACTCAAGATGTGAGGTCTGGCTGGGCTTGATATATCACAAAAGTCCACATAATTGGCCACATACAGCAGAATCAGCCCCCACCATCTCCCGTCCGCAACTTGGCCACAGGGGAAGCCCAGTCTTCCAACAGGGCTAAGTGATGCCCTGAAGCAGGAGAGATGGGGGGTTTCGAAATATTAGATGTAAAAATTAAGAAACTCTGAAGGTGCCATCAAATTTAGCCTTTAAGATGCCTTGTAACCAGCTGAGTTGCTGGGGCCGCAATCCACCACCTACTTACTTGGAGGAGTCTCATTGACTTTCTTGTGAACTGAAATAAGGAGGAGAAAAGGGAGAGAGTCTAGAATTGTTTTGTTTTATATGGAAGAATAGAAGGGAGTCAGATTTATTGAAAGTACAACATTTTATAAATATGTTTTTTAAATTAAGCATACCAGACTTCCATTCAATGCTATTATTATATTGTCCTATTTAACAATAACACATGATTACTAACTTGATAAGGTATATATACAGACACACAACACACAAACGATAGATAGATAGATAATATTTCTATACCACCTGACATGTGCATCCCTAGGCAGCGTACATAAGTTAAAATACAACAAATATAAACATAGAATAACATGATTAAAACAATTTTATGCTATAAAACCAATTAAAATTTATTAAAAGCCTGAGAAAACAGGTATGTCTTAAGGGTATTTTTAAAAACAGCCAGAGATGGAGAAACTCTGGTTTTAACAGGGAGTGCATTCCAGAGCCCCGGGGCAGCCACTGAGAAGGCCCAGTCCTGAGTAGCCACCAAATGAGTTGATGGTAGCCCTAACCAGACCTCCTCAGATGATCTTTATAGATGGGAAGTTTCATGTCAAAGGGGGCACTCACTTAAAAACCTTGGACACAAGCTGTTAAGGGTTTTATAGGTAATAACCAGCACTTTGTTTTGCCTAGAAACATATTGACAGCCAATGCATTTCTTTTAAAATTGGTGTTATATGATATCTTCGGGTTATCCTAGAGAACCGTCTGGCTGCTGCATTCTGTACCAACTGTAGTTCAGGACTACATACAAAGGCAGTCCCACAAGGAATGCATTATACTAGTCTAGCCTGGAGGTTACTGACATATGTACCACTGTTGTAAGGAAATTTTCCTCCAGAAATGGGCATAGCTGACATATCTGTCAAAGCTGATAATAAGTGCCACGGGCTGTTGTCTCAACCTAAGAGACCAGAGAGAGTATTGAATCTAGGAGTACTTCCGAACGACGTACTTGTTCTTTATGGGTGAGTTTAATCCCATCAGGAGCAGGCAGATCCAGGGGCAGCTCATGAACTCACCTCCGGGGAGGGGCGGTGGGCGGCTTCTTTAACTGTAAACGGAGCCAGTGCTCTGTGCCTCCCAGCAGCCCCCGCGGCGGGGAATCGCCTCCACCACTCACCTGGCCGCTGGCGGGGGCTCGTGGTGAGATGAGATTGATATGGAGAAATAGATTTGGATGTCATAAGAACAGCCCTGCTGGATGAGGCCCAAGGCCCATCGGGTCCAGCATCCTGTTTCACACACTGGCCCACCAGATGCCGCTGGAAGCCTACAGGCAGGAGTCGAGGGCATGCCTTCCCTCCTGCTGTTATTCCCCTGCAACTGGTACTCAGAGACATCCTGCCTCTGAGGCTGGAGGGGGCCTATAGCCTTCCGACTAGTAGCCATTGATAGACCTCTTCTCCATGAAGTTATCCAAACCCCTCTTAAAGCCATCCAGGTTGTTGACTGTCACCACATCTTGTGGCAGAGAATTCCACAAGTTGATTATGCATTGGGTGAAAAAGTACCTCCATTTGCTGGTCCTAAATTTCCTGGCAATCAATTTCATGAGATGACCCCTGGTTCTAGTGTCATGTGAGAGGGGAAAGAATTTCTCTCTATCCACTTTCTCCACCCCATGCATGATTTTATAGACCTCTATCATGTCTCCCCGCCATTGTCTTTTTTCTAAACTAAATAGTCCCAGGTGTTGTAGCCTTGCCTCATAAGCAAGGTGCTGTAGGCCCCTGATCATCTTGGTTGCTTTCTTCTGCACCTTTCCCAGTTCTACAATAGATCATCTTGGTTGCTTTCTTCTGCACCTTAGACCTGGGTATTTAAGAACATAAGAACAGACCTGCTGGATCAGGCTCAAGGCCCATCTAGTCCAGCATCCTGTTTCGCACAGTGGCCCACCAGATGCCGCTGGAAGCCACAGGCAGGAGTTGAGGGCATGCCCTCTCTCCTGCCATTACTCCCCTGCAACTGGTACTCAGAGGCACACCCTTGAGGCTGGAGGTGGCCCACAGCCCTCTGACTAGTAGCCATTGATAGACCTCTCCTCCATGAAGTCAGCCAAACCCCTCTTAAAGCCATCCAGGTTGTTGGCTGTCACCACATCCTGTGGCAGAGAGTTCCACAAGTGGATCACGCGTTGTGTGAAAAAGTACTTCTGTTTGTTGGTCCTAGACCTCCTGGCAATCAATTTCATGGAGTGACCCCTGGTTCTAGTGTTGTGTGAGAGGGAAAAGAATCTCTCTCTCTCCACTTTCTCCACGCCATGCATGATTTTATAGACCTCTATCATTTCTCCCCGCAGTCATCTTTTTTCTAAACCAGGTGTTGTAGTCTTGCCTCGTAGGAAAGGTGCTCTGGGCCCCTGATCATTTAAGAGAGTTCTGAACCTCACAGTTCTGAGATTCAGTCCAGACTGGTTCTTTCTTTCTTTCTTTCTTTCTTTCTTTCTTTCTTTCTTTCTTTCTTTCTTTCTTTCTTTCTTTCTTTCTTTGTCTTTTGCTGTTGAATGTTTTCAGCTCTCCAGAGAATTACTGCTCTCTGCCAGTGATTTCTTGGCTCTTTTTTGTCCCAATTCTGATCATCTCTCAGACTCTGCCAGCAAGACTTCAGTTCTTCTTCTTCTTGAACTCCTTTGCCAACAATGAGTCCCATAGCTCACTGAGATCATCCGGAGAGGTTTGTCTGTGGTTCATCAGGTGGCTACTCAGGGACAGGCCTTTTCTGTTGACGCCACAAGACTCTGGAATGTGCTCCCTGTTGAAATAAGCCTCCCCATCTCTGACAGCTTTTAAAGTCTTTAAAGGCACATTTATACACCCAAGCCTTTAATTAGAACTGTTGTTTAAATTGTTTTAATGATTTAATTCTTGTTTTAATTTATTTACATTGTTGTGAACTGCCCAGAGACATAAGTTGGGGCAGTGGAGAAATATAATAAAGTAAGTAAGTAAGTAAGTAAGTAAGTAAGTTGTTGGATAAATATTGCCTCACATCCATAGCAGCCTTTCAGTAGGGTTCCAGGAAAACACCCTTCCCCATTTCTGCTCCAGCTATCAGCTTTGGGCCTGCAGGAGGGGGCTGTGAATTTTAATGATTTGCTCTGGCTTTGAAGTGCTCAGTGCCCCTCAAAAATGTGTCCCTGAGGGCCACAAAGCCCTCAGGGACATATTCTGGGGTGACAAAGGGAATATCCAAAACTAGAGCAAATGGTCAAATTTCTCTCCCCTCTGCTATGTGCTGGGGGCTGCATGGCCCCAGCACAGTTTGGGAAGCTCTCCTGTACTGGTGTGTCTTCCACTTGTATTACTTCAAGGTTGCTCTGGATGTCATCAATTGTTGTGCAGGACTGTAAGCAATGTAGAGTCTTCTTTGAATAGGAAGGACAAATATTTCATGCATCAAAACCAAAACCAAATTATATTTTGTAAGTTAAAGCACTGACCTTCAGGCTTTCAGATCGTGTCTAGTTTTAACCTCAATCTGCAACATAGGATGAACTTTCAATTTATTAAAATCCTATTTATTGGTTTTACCTCTTCTTCTCTCTCACCATCAAACTTTCCCATCTCTCTGTGTTCTCCAAGAGACCACTGTGGTATTGCTCTTATGACCCACCTTAGCCAGTTTGGGACATTATTCTGGGTTCCTAACCTCCCGTTGAGAAGCTGCAGTTTAAAACATTGTTAGGCTACATCTACAATACAAACTTAAATTGTTACTTTGGTCACACCCTCTTCTGGAGAAGTCAGACCTGTTCTCTGTCATTCATGCCCTAGTTACCCTAATTTAGGTTGGATTACTATAATGCCTTCTATGAGCGGCTGTCCTTTTAGGCTGACTAGAAACTATAATGGGGTGCTGCAGATAAAGTGTTGTCTGGGATCATCAGGATGGTCCATATTGTGCTAGTCCTCTGTGAGCTGTACAGGTTACAGTTGGTTTTAGAGCTCAACTCAAGGTGCTGTCTTTGGCCTTTGAAGCACTAATTGGCTTTGGAAAGTGTATTTTAGGAATCTTCTCCTCTCATCCAAAAAACTTTTCTCTGTTTCTGAGACAGACAGAAGCGTGACTGGTGGGGACAAGAGACAGGGTGTAGTGGTTGTGATGTCCAAATCCCAAGAGTGGCGCATCTGGGCCCTTCATTGATTACTTCTAAAAGTTCTAAAACTTGCTTTATTTCAATGAGCACTTTTTAGTTAAGTCCTTTTAAATGTTTGTACACTTTTAGGAGAGAAGGTTCAGGTTGGAAGCATAATTCAAAAAGCAGTGAGAAAGAAGTTTAATAAAATAATTTGTTTATAAAGAGGCCGCTTTCCTTACAGAATATTGAAGTATCCATCCTTCTCTGTGTGAAAGAACTGGCTGAGAAATCAATTAAGTATTCCATTTTAAAACAATCCTCCAAATAATTATCCAAAAAGGAAAGTGAGTTTCTGTCACAAGAGCTCTTATTGATGTCTTTTCTGAGAGTGCAAACAAATCATTCTACAGGATTTTGTAAAGAGAGGCTTCTCATTTATAGAGTATGTTTTAGCTGCCTATGGCATTGACTGCACCATTTGATACAAAGATTTTGGGTAGCGATGCTCTTCAAGTTTATTTAAGTGAGAATTGTTATCACTGTGTGTAGTATCCCATCCTTGTCGCCAAAGGTTTTATAGCTGCTTCCCTCATACAAACAAGGAAATCTTATGTGGATTTAACAAAGGGTTTATTCAGAAAGAACTCCAATTTCTCCTAGTCCTTCCCCTCCCTTTTCCTTTCTGACTCCTTCCCCACACTTTCTACAGGATCCCCCTTAATGTCCAAACAAACAAACGGCAAAAATAGCTGGATAGGTAAATCCACATTAGATATCCCTGTGTGTATGAGGGAAGCAGCTATAAAACACTGTGCTTCACATAAAATATAGTTATTTCTGGGCATTAGTAAAGTATTACTCTCCTGTCCAAAGTAAATGATGATGTGACATTTAAAGAAGCAAAACTGTCAATTTCTGTGAAACAACTTTTTTCCTTGTATACGAACTTGTATACGAACAATACTATGTTTTACAAAATTCTAAATATGTTTTGCAGACATTTTTTACATATTAGAGGCAGAATAGTAAAGTGAATTAATGAGCCCTTTCTCACAATCCCATGAGCAGGCTTGAGGGCAGGCGGCCCTGGAAGGGTCTAGCAGCTTGCCTTCCCTGCAGACGATCCAGAAGAATTGCTGGACACGTGGATGGAGCAACAAACTGCTGCTGCCCGAGGAAGCTCAGAGGCTCAGGGGCCGGGACACATCATCCCAGCCCCCCGGAAAGAATCCTCTCCTACAATGCACCGTGCAACTGTGCAGTGCACTGTGGAGATCCCTCCAGTGATGGCCAGAAGCCCACTCCTGTGTCAGTGCTGGCTGAGGGTAGCCGACACTGACACACGGGCAGTTAGCCCAGGTTAAGGGTGTGCTCATGGTGGGCTCCCTAAGGGGATTTGCTGCCATGGCACTGCTGGGAGCCATACAGCTCCCGGCGGTTCTCACTGGTAGCCAAGCCAAGGTCTTAGCTGTTCGTGAGAACAGTCTAAATACTTGATAGTTGTGACTGAGAGGCAGAGATAGAGCTGTGCATGGGTTTTGCCAGTCCTGATGAATCTGCAGCATGCTCTTGCTGCTACAGAAGTAGATGATGCCTTCCTGAAACAAATTACAAATGTTTTAAGGAGGCAAGAGTTAATAATAATGGGGAACTTCAACTACCCTGATATCTGTTGGGATTGCCTTGCTGACAGTTTCCTCTTTCAGAAGGTGGAGGAAGGAATGAGGAGATTGGCTGTCCTTGATATGATCCTAACCAATTGGGATCACTACGGTTGAAGTAACAGGAGCATGGGGGGAAAGTGGCCATGTAATTCTGGAGTTCTTGATCTTATGGAAAGTTAAAGATGAATGTAGTCAAACATGTACCTTAAATTTCAGAGAATCTGATTTTAATAAGCTCAGAGAAGCTCTATGTAAGATTCCATAGTTAGATAAACTAATGGAGCAAAGTGCCCAAGATGGGTGGGAGTTCTTGAAGAAAAAGCAAGTAATGGCACCGTCATAAGTAATTCCAATGAGAAAGAAAAATGGGAGAAATCTTTAAAAAAAAAAGTCAATATGGCTGCACAAAAAGAAGATTGATGAGTTGAAAACAAAATAATGGCTTTTATAAGAAATGAAAGGGAGGACAGGAAAGGACAACTACAGACAGCTACCTCAGATTTGCTGGGACAGTGTTAGGAAATGACCTGAGGCTGATGAGAGGTGCTAAGAGCAACAAATGGGGCTTTTTCAGATATGTTCAAAGGAAGTGGCAGAGGAAAGAAACAGTAGACCTTCTGCTTCCCTGCTCTTAACTGATATAGGAGGGAAAGAATCCTCTCCTACCTTTCCCCTGAGTCATGTGCACACATGCAGCCTTTTCACTCAGCAGAATGCCATGCCACCTGTCTTCCCCTTCATGACTACTATAGAGTTCCATGGCCAGAGTGGCCAACAGGAAGCTGACACTGCCATAATGAGGTTTTTCCAGGCTTCTGGTGGTGCAGTGCATATTAGGAAGACAGCGGGCATGTTTGGAGGACCATCCACAGCAGAGTGGGGCTTGCAGCTCACGGTTTCAATGAAGTCCACTGCTGGAGCCTTGGTCATTTGGGTGCTGGGTGCAAACCTAAACTGAGGCCCTGGTCTTTAGGGAGTCATGAGATAGGAATGCTTCTGCCCTTTTAAAGGTAAAGGTAAGGTTGTGCTGTCGAGTTGGTGTCGACTCCTGGTGACCACAGAGCCATGTGGTTGTCTTTCGTAGAATGCAGGAGGGGTTTACCATTGCCATATTTCACGCAGTATGAGATGATGTCTTTCAGCATCTTTCTATATCACTGCTGCCTGCCCTTATCCACCCCACAAATGGTCATGTGAACAAACCTCCTGTTTATCATATTTGAGAAAATATTGAGACAAGGTGAGGTGCCACAAGGTTGGAGATGGACAAATGTCCCAATTTTCAGGAAAGGAAAGGAGGAATATCCATTCAGACTTGTATACCTGGGTAAATATTACAATTGATGATAAAGCAGTCAATCTTTAAGTATCTTGATAACAATACAGTTATTTGGAGAAAACAGCATGGATTTGTCAAGTATAAATCATGCACACCAATCTTATCTCTTTTTTAAACAAAATCAGGTTATTAAGTATCCATGGAGAAGTACAGAGCTCAAAACGTGTAAATGCTGGGGTTTTGCATTCAATAATATTATTCTGACTTGTCACCATGGAGTGTGTTTCCCCCCTTTCTTGGACTTTTTGGTGGCTCTGGTCCTTCTGCTTGTCCTCATAAGGAGCAATTTGGAAAGGCTGTTATAGGAAAAGAAGGTGAGACCCTCTAGCTCTAGTCAATTGGTTAAGATTGTGAGAAAGCTGTGTAGGTTCCCCCCCCCCCCCGCCCACAAAGATAAAGACCAGAAACTTGGTCTTGTTTAAAATGAGAGCTCAAGTACGATTCTCTGTTAGAGGCATTATTCTGTGTTTTCCAACTATACAGATTTCTCAGTTCTCAGAATATGCTGAGGAAACACATTAAAAAAGGGAAATGGTTGAGGGCAATGGGAGGGAAACCTCAACGACATGCAAAAGAAACAGAATTCCCATCTTGTTTTACACCATCTGCAGAAATAATAAATGTCATTTTAAAATTAATGTGCAGATTCACCCCCACCTTCATCTTTTTAAAAAAAATATTTAATCAGGAGCTTAAAAAAAAAATCTAAGAGAAATACAAATGCAAGACAAAAAGTACTTCGCCCTGCAGGAATACAAAAATTGTGAAAGCCCAGGCAGCACTACAGAGGAGCAGTGCCATTCACTCACAAAGAATTTTGTGCATGTAGATGGCTGATTAATTGTTGGCCTGCCTAGACGAAGCTGCAACGAGCCAGATACTGTCAGCATGCCATCTGTTACCATGGAAATGCACAATGTTCCTGTTTCCGACAGGCCCTTGAATACTGGATAGACTGTGCCATATGTAAATAAGGCAAATTAGTTTTCCTATATCTTCCAGACAAGGTTAGACTGAAAGAAAATAGATCTGTTTTAAACATACTCTATCCTCCAAGGTGTTCTGAACTTGGTGAACCTTGCTTATTTCTTGCAAAAAAAGAGTATAGATTATTGCTAATCCTGAAAGTCAAAATTAATTCTTAGCAACAATTAAGGCTTACACAACCCAATATTAAAAAGAGGGTCACTGTTTGTTCTTATAGTGATTACTATGGTCATCTGTTTAATCAAAGAGCTGCTTTCTTAATGACTCTTCTCATGTTAGGATATTGGTCATCGATTAGGAAATATCAGATCTTCTTTGCACTTGTTTCCACTTTGGTGGAAATACCTGTCATATCCTGTGGCAGCAACTAAAGGTCCATGCATGAAATCCAGCCCTCAATCAATGTCCCACCCTCAATCAATGTTGCCTGCTTGCCTCATACCTCTGTTTATTTCTTCTAGTGCCCTCCTTTACCTAATGGAATGGAGGAACAATGTATGCATTCACCCCCATCACTTCCAGGCAGAATGGTGGAGGGAAGTGATATGCAAGCAGAGCAAAGAGGAGCTAAGTGGACAGGGGGAGGCAACTAAAATGGGAAGGGACCAAACAGGCAAGAATCTGTTTTTTGCCTAAACAAAGACCTTGGACTGACTTGGATGTATTTCTAGAAACTGGTCAGGCTAGAGATAACCAGTGGGCGCCATATGTGTGTGGGGGTAGGGATGCTAGGAGGACCTCAGACTCCTCCAGTCTGAAGACCTGAGCAGCTCACTGTCTCATGAAGATCAGAAGGTTCCCACTAGTCCTGGCTGATCTTAGCATGAGGAAATTGAAGTTTTGCCAAACTAATATTGGCTTAGTGTTACTCTAGTACAGTGTACGTTTAGCCCACCAGTCTCTCCATTAGACACCGCACTAGACACCTATGGAACCATTTTGTATGCAATCTTTTTCAGCATATGGGTTTGTTTGTAGTTAATCTCCAAGGGCAAAAGTATACATGGCATTGGACTGACTTCAGAAACACACTTAAAAGTGGACCAGAAATGGTACTTTTATCTTTATATATATATTAAAAAGCTGGATAGGACCTTGATCTGGACCAGGAATGGGGCACACAGTGAGGAAAGACTAGCATTTTCCACTGCACCATTTTTGCCCCCCAAATTGCCCTCAACTGGCCTCTAAAGCGGTAATTTGCTGCAAAGTGCCACTGGAGGTATGTGCAATTTTTAGAGCAAAAGCAGCCCTTGAGAAAGTACTAATCCTCACACACACACACACACACACACACACATGCACACACACTCCAGGGCAACACTTCAGCTTATTTTTAGAGGAACCACTTTAAGGACATCTTCTAAAGACCGGTTTAACAGCATGTGTAGTTTGGCCCTAAGTGATAATTGCATGCATCATGATATGGATTGTAAGAGTCATATCCATTAAAATGTTGAAGTAGGCCTCAGGAAAAATTACTGTCCTGGCCCAGCAGCCTCTGTTCACAATAGCGACTCAGAGTCAGACACTGAGAAGGCAGAACCAGTACTAGTCTCAGCCCCTGGATCATGACATCAGAATGGAACCTGAGAGAGCCCCAGGGCTGGGTTTCCCCGGGGAATCTCCCACAGGGCCTGGGCTCTGTGGGGCAGCACCCTTGGAATCTGCCTTAGCCTCACCTCATCGGCAACCAGAACAGGACAAACACCACACTTCAGTGAACAGGGCTGCACTCAGTCCTACACAAAAGTCACACACACTATTAAGTAGGCTAGGTTTAGACATGATGACATGAACAACACTATGCAGTAAGTTTTCAGTGCTGCTTTGAACCTGGGTTTTACATACTGGGCCACACTGGCTCTTTGAATCCTGTACATTTATCACAACATCCCTGTGAGGTAGGCCATTAATATTTCTTGCAGATGAGGCACAGAGTAAGCATCTTGTGCAGGCATTTCATGGCTTGGCTAATATTTGAATGCAAGTCCCTCTAGTCTAGTGGTTTGTAACCTGGGGCCCATGTAGAGGTCCCTAGGGTTATGTCCAAGTGGTCCTTTGAAAATTTTTGCTATACTGAATTTAATTTGTTTCCTGGTTAGAATAAAATTTGTGTCCTTTATTTTTTATTGGAACTTTATGAAAATATATTTAAAGTGGGGGGGGGGGATGCCCATGGCTCATACTTGAGGATTTGGGGGTCCATAGGTGTAAAAACATTTAGAATCCTCACCCTGTCAAAGGTCAATGCTCTCCTGGTTCCACCACTCTCTTCATAATTCTATGGCCCAATATTCACAATTTCTGAAGCCAGAGAATGATATGAGGTCACATAAACTAGGTCTACTGTTGACCCTGATAACTGAGCAAAGAGGCACCTTTAAAAAGTGGTGATTCTCTTGATTTAGCAGGGGGAGAGAAACTGGCTTGATCCATCCCCAGCACAGCATCCCTCCATTGGCAGTGGCTGTTGCTGGTTGTGGCTGTTAGGGGTATGTAAACACGTTCAAATCCAAACCGGTTCAATATTGAACTGGTTTGGTTCAATGGTTCAGGGTTGGGCCGAACCACCCCTGGTTCAGCTCGAACCAAGACCAAACACACACACCAGGGGGTTCATTGAGCCTTTAAAAAAATGTTCCTTTTTAAAAAACTTACCCAAGGAGGCTTCTCCAAGATGGTGGGGGGGCTGTGGGGGTTCCCCCTCCCCCTGCCAAACTTTGTAAAAATCACCCCGTTTGGGCATCTTTGGCCCTTTCTGGGCCTATTCCCCGGTGCGGGTGGCCATTTTGGAGGCTGCCGTGCCTGTGCAGTGGCACTTTGCATGGCTAGGTCATGACCCAGCCTATGCAGCGTCTGACTGACAGGTGCAGCAGCCTGCAAAATGGTCATTGCGCAGGGGAATAAGCCCAGAAAGGGCCGAAGATGCCCGAACTAGGTGATTTTTACAAAAAGGAAGACCAGCAGGGGGAGGGGGGAATTCCACAGATTCCCCCGCCACCTGACAGAAGCCCCCCAGAGGAGGTAAGTAAAAAGAAATGTTTGACGAAATCTCCCCCCGAACCGAACGGGGGGGTTCGGTGGGGGCCAAAACCAAACTGGCCCAGTCCAGTTCGAACTGAACTGGGCCAGGTGGTTTTGTACACACCCCTAGTGGCTGTTGCTGGTGTCTATCTTATGTTTATTTTTAAGGTTGTGAGCCCTTTGGGGAGAGGGAGCCATTTTATTTATTTATATTTTGTTATTTATTTATTTCTGTTTATTTAATAAATTTGAATACCACCCACGACCAAAGTCTCTAGGCGGTTTACAGCACAAAACACACCAAGAATAGAACAAACCAAGAATGTAACAGTTAAAACATAAAATCAGATTAAAATATCCATAAAAAACATCAACTAACTAAAAATCTTGGCTAAAGAGATGTGTCTTCAATTGTTTTCTAAAGGTTAACAGGGATGGAGCTGCTTTAATCTCAGCAGGAAGTGCATTCCACAGAGAAGGCATGCCTTTGAGTTTCCTCCAGATGTGCTGGTGGCACCCTCAGACGAACCTCCCTTGAAAATCTTAATAGGTGTTGGGGTTCATACTGAAGAAGGTGTTCTCTTAAATACTGTGGGCCCAAGCCATTAAGGGCTTTATAGGTAATAACCAGCACTTTGTATTTTGCCTGGAAACCTATTGGTAGCCAGTTTAGATCTATATCTATGTAAACCACTTTAGGAACTTTTTGTTGAAAAGCGGTATATAAATATTTGACATATTCGTATTTGTCTTAAGATAAGCAGACCTAGTACTATAAGCTGACTGTATGTAAAATTGTCTGTGAATCACATATGATGCTTTGGAGTACATGCAGGGTATTTGTTAGGCTTGTGGATGTTTGCAAATTTCAGGATCGGGTCCAACCCGATCTGATCCAAACCCACCTATGTTGGTTCGGGGACCTTTGGACACTCCAGAATTTCGGGATCAGGGTCAAGATCAGGGTTGGAACAAGGTTTTTCCCCAGTGAAAATTCACATAGAAGTCCATGTGGAAAGTTTTTAAAATCACAAAAAATTAACCCCCTACTAAAAGGGGAGCTCTGAAAGCTGCCACACAAATTGGTAAGGATGGCCAGAATACTTGTATTTATTTACAAGTGATTCTGACCATTCTTTTATTTTGAATAACATTTTAAAAGTAACCAGGAAATTGTACTTGTGAAACCCAGAAGAAAAGTAATGTAACACCAGAGAACTGAACAGGAAGTGATATAACATCAGATAATCTAAGGGGAAATGATGTAACATCAGAGAATCTCAGAGGGAAGCCTGGAAATCCATCACTTTATTTCTTTAAAATGTGATTTTAAAATGGGCTAAAAACTGTTTTTTTAAAATGAGATAAATGCATGGGTAGGCAAATAGGACAGAAAATGGGTAGGGGGTTGCCATCTGCAATCACAGGGGAGGGGGGAGGAGAGAGCAGATTCCCATCATCATTTGGAGCTTCAGAAAGCTCAAATTTCTCCTGAACAAAGTCAGAGAAGTCCCAACTGAAACTGACTTCCCTAGTTTGGATTGGGACCTTCTCTGACCTCCTCTGAAATGGCTCCTATCAGGCCATTTCCAACGTTCCCAACCCAACATTGCACAGCCCTAGTATAAAGGTAATGAATAATTAAATAATCTCTGTGGCATGATTACCAACACAAAACTGCTTCCCTGTGATCAGCTTTTATGCCACTTTAGTAAAAGTGCTGGTCAGGTTTACTCTGATCATCTGAATGCTTCCCTCACCAACGTCTTAAGGTATGGCTGCTGGCCGTGGCAGTGGAAGGTCCTATATGAATCCAGGTGACTCATTTGATCAACAGCTTTACATCTTAACTAGCTGGGCCGGGTGCAGAGCATGTGTGCCTCTAGTTCTCCCCCTGCTGCTGCCACCATTTCCTCCCCCCACCCGCCAGCCAGCTGCCACCATTTTCTTTGTCTGCCACCCCACCGCCAATTTCTCCCCCCACCCACCCGCCGCCAGCACCATTTTCTCTGCCCACCCATCCACCACCACTGTTTTCTCCCTGCCTGCCTGACTGTCCAGGGCCACTGCTTTTTTCTTCCCCTGCCAGCTGTAACATGCAAATGTTACTCAACAAAATCAACAGGTAGCTGCTGATGTATATTTTTGCTGCAGGTGAACCATAGCCTCAGTAGCTATAGTAACTATAGGGTTATGCTCTTAGTAAACAGAGTATATATTTTAATGCATCTTTTACACTGCCTTTTTGTTATGGAAAAATATTGCAATAGCATAAGGTTTTTCTCTTGCAGCATATGCTATCCCCAGATCAGTACAATATAGGGACAGAAGGCTGGCTGGCTGAAAAGAAGGCATAAATAACTCCTGAATAGCCCCTACAAAAGTATTGATGTTGTTTGCTGGCATTCATTAAACATCTGTCCAGAACATCTGGCCTGGGCAGTATGCAGTTAGTAGCACACAGTTAGCTGGAGATACTTAGAGAGCGCATCCTGTGATTCTTAGGCAACATATCTCCAACTACATTTAATTTAATTTTATTTATTTATTTATTTATTATTTGATTTCTATACTGCCCTTCCAAAAATGGCTTAGGGCGATTTACACAGAGAAATAAAACAGACACCAGCAACAGTCACTGGAGGTACTGCGCTGGGGGTGGATAAGGCCAGTTACTCTCCACCTGCTAAATAAAGAGAATCACCACATTAAAAGGTGCCTCTTTGCCAGTTAGTAGGGGTATATGCAGAACATATGCTAAACATATGCAGTTCAGCCTGGCAAAATGGTTAGCCAACTAGTGGTGACCTTCTCAGAGCAGGTTTATCTGTCCTTGACAGCCCTACCAAATGTTAATCAATGGCAAAAAGTTTGCTCCAAGTTACACTTGTAAGGAAAAGCAAAGTATATTCATATGGTAAGAAAGGGGAATATCTCACACTTGACTGTTAGTTATTCTCTGTTGGGGTTTGCATGCAATAGGTAAAAATACAAATTTGTATTTCATGTGAGGCCTAAGCACATGTGCTCAGTAACTGGAAAGCCCTTAGTGCTAGATGGCACTAACTTTATTGTGGAACCCGATCACTCACTGAAAAAGTTTCTATCACTAAACAGACTTCTAGTTGTCTGGAGAATGAAATGGCTGACATGCTGAGACTATTCCCACGATCAGGAGAAATCAGGAAGCCTAGCCCAATTTCTCCTGACCGTGGGAACCACCGGGTGGTTAACCCGCCAAAGTTAACCTCCCCTTAAACCGAGTTTGTGCCATGTCTACTCACGAGTAGACCTCCGGCGGGAGGCTGAAAAGCAGGCCCCTGAACTCCTCAGCCCCTACCGGCTCCGTCACGGATCCGGCAGTCATGTGGGCCAGGGTTTCTCAACCTTAGGCCCCCCGATGTTGTTGGACTACAACTCCCAGAATCCCCAGCCACAAAGGCCATGTCTGGGGATTCTGGGAGATGTAGTCCAACAACATCTGGGGGCCCAAGGTTGAGAAACCCTGGTGTGGGCGACTGATCCAGCCGCCCAGGGCTCCCGCCCTGCTCATCTGCAGGGAGAGCGGGCTAAGCCGGCTTCCCTTTACAAACCGGGTCTCACTGATCGTGAGACCCAGCTCCCTGACTAGTGAAAGAATGTAAGCACCGTGATCCCACACAAAACTCCCCCAGTCCTCTTATGTGCATGTTGCTGCTCAAGAGGGCTGAGATGCCAAAAGAGCGCTGGAAGCTACTGACTCTCAGCAACATGCTTCTAATATTACACAGAGCACATCTGGAACCACAAGCAGCACTTGAAAGGCCTTGCCCTGTCGTTTAATATTGCACACAGGAGGACCGGGGGCGTTGCGCAGAAGCGCCTGGTGCATGCCTGCATAGCCTTCTTACATTCACTTTCTTTAGTCAAGAAGTCAGGCACTGGTTCTTGGGAACACATACGTCATTCATTCATTCATTCATTCATTCAATATTTTTTAATCCTGCTTTATCATCAGATCTCAAAGCAGCCCAACTATATCTGTGTTAAGTTATCCTGCCAAAGGAACAAGGGCTCAAACTAGATGGCACATTGCGATCTATCAAATCTTTTTAATACATGAAGCCAAAAGGTGCCTTTGAACTGGCCCTATCCAACTGGCTCTATCCAACCCCAACACAGCATCCCTCTTGTGGCTACCGTTGGTGTCAACCTGATGTTTCTTTTTAGTCTTGAGAGCCCTTTGGGGACGGGGAACCATCTTATGTATTTATTATTTGTTTTTCTATGTAAACTGCTTTGGAAACTTTTCTTGAAAAGTGTTATACAAGTAGTAGTAGTAGTAGTAGTAGTTTGAGCCTCTCTGTGATCATTGGGCGAGCTGTGAATTTAAGATGGAACACAGAAAACTATTCACATGAACATTTATCGTAACCCGTGTATGTTTTACATGTGCACTATAGTGACACATAAGGTGATTATTAAAGCTTTTTGTGTGAAAATGCCTTAAAGTTGTGATCCTGTGCATCACTTGAGAAGTAAACAAGTCCCACCAATCCAGCAGAGCCTATTTCTGAGCAAATATTTAGGATAAGTTTGTAAGATTCAAAGATCATTCTACTAGCCTAAAGGTGCTCAAAGAAATCTAGTTCAACTGTTACTATTACTTTGAAGATGTGAACCTCCATAACAAAGCTATCCTTTGTAGACTTTTTATGTTCTTGTTTTCCACAGGAGATACTTATTATTAAGTAGATTAGTACATTGTTAGTTCACATATAATTAATGATGGCAAAACATTAACATAAACAAACACATAAAGCAGAGAAAAGTATAAATGGAAAGTCACTTAGATGCTTCATAAGCAGTTTCTGAATATGTCATTTTAAGTAGAGTAAAACAGCAGATGCTGAGCAGACAGTTAGGAGCCAGAGGGTCAAACAAGTAGTTAGGAGCCAGAACATACAGAAGTCACCTCAAGTAGGCAAAACAAGGAAGAACAAACACATCAGCAGCAGAGAGACCTTCAAACTGAGGCAAGGTCTGCTCCAGACAGGAATCCTCTTGTCCTTTTCCAGTCTGCAGGGAAATCAATAGCAGGTCTCACAGAACAAGGCTAGCATAGATCCCAGAGACACAAATGTTTCTGCAGTGCAGTAAGTCACCACAAGGGGCAGTAGTAAGCAGAGTCCCAGCCTCAGGGATAATCAGGGGCGTATCTATGGTGGAGAAGGCAGGGCACGTGCCCCGGGCACCACTTGAAGGGGGGAGCCATTTTTAAAAATTAAATTTTTTAAAATGGCTTCCGAAAATTAAATGGCCACCGTGCATGCTCAAATGGCCTCTTTGAGGCCCTAGGCCATGCCAGGCCTCGCAGAGACAATTTGAGCATGCACGGTGGCCATTTTGTTTTCAGCGGCCTTTAAAAAAAAATTCAATGGCCACCACACATGCTCAAATGGTCCCTGTGAGGCCCTAGAGGCCAGCGGGGGGAGCGGGAACCTTTGAAGACCCCCTGCCACGGCCTTTAGGAAGCCCCCCAAAGGGGCTACAGATAATTTTTTTTTTTAAAAAAAATATAATATAAGTCACTATACACATTCAGTTGGGCACTATGTACAGATAATTGGGGCTTGTGAATACTGAGCTGTAGCTTATGAGCTAGGATTGTATTCATTTGCTCTTACTTTGCTTCTTGTGATAAGTGAGTTAAATGTGATGGCTTAATAATATGGCTATTAATGGTGAGTTTGTCTTTGAATCAGTATGAAATCCTTAGTGTTAAGGCCCACTGGGAGTTTCTTGCTCTCTTTCTCTCATTTTAACCGTCTTTCTGAAATACTAGAATATATTCCAAGCAGTGACACGGTTGACTCTGCATATCCTTTAATTATTTTCAGAGTATCTGGGAAAAGTCAAATTCTCCATTTATTTTTAAAACTTATGTAATAGTGATGCTACAATGCATAGTAGAGAATTAGACAGCCACTTCTGTTTAGTTTTCCAAGTACACCTCCACATAGTATTTGGGTATTTCATGAGCTCCAGCATACTGAAATTTGTAGTTTTCAAGCATTTTTTGGTCTGGCTACGTCCACTGCTAAATAGTTTTTGAAATATTAAAAGATTGACAAGCTTGACTTGTATTGTTCAGCTGATATTATGGTAAAGTTTTCTGAAAGATGGGTGTCAGATATTTGGGCAGGGGGTGCAATTTCAGTGCTTGTCCTAGGTTCTATTTTCCCTAGATACTCCTCTGGAGATAATGGCCCAAACAGAGACCTAGAAGACATGACATCAGAGTGGTTGTTTGACTCCAGGGAAACAAAAGGCTATCTGAGCACATCACAGACTCCAGTGTAGAAGAAGTTCTCCATGTCAGACTGGTAACAAGTACCAGCAGCCCAGTCCACTGGACTGGACAATCAAACCCTTTAAGAAGTCATTCTGCTAATTGCCAGAGACCCATATTCACCTATTCTCTCATGCATATAATGCCATCAAGCCCTCTGAGAGAAAACAGAATGCCAGTGGAAATTCTAGGTCAGAATGTGCTTCGTTAAGGGTTCTCTTCCTCTCTGATGGTAACAGGCTTGAAGGCTAATGGCCCAAGCTTTTTGTCTGGGAGCTGTCAACAGTCCTGAAGATATTTTAACCAGCTTTCTCCATGACTCGTCAATTACCTTTGCTGTTGCATTTGAATCAAATGCAACATTTGAATTTAGTCAAGTTATGGTAATAACTTGTTATTACCAAGTTATGGTAATAACCCTGTAATCTCTAGTTTGCCTCCTGAAGAATCCATGTGCTTTCCGTTCTCTAAGGCCTCTGCCTTGCTCCAACAGCTTCAACCAGCCAAAACAAGATACCCACAGGGGCTTCTGTTTTCATCCACAGGCTTCACTCCTGCCTGGTAATATTTCCATATTCTTCATGTGGCCTGCCCAATTATGGCTTCTGGAATCAACTACTGCACTAGAATCAAAATTTAGATTTATTTATATTTTTGCAGCATAGTCTTGAAAGTAAAGAACAAACTGCCCCTCCCTCACATTTGCAGGACAGCCCACCTTTTGTTGATAGGATCTTATCTCTGAGACCAACTACAAATGCTCAGTCTTATTTAGTGAAACCACACAACAACAACAACAACAACAACTCCATAACAAATATAAACATTCAGTGAATATTTGACAAAAAGGAACATTTGCAAGGCTCCCCAACCTTGACTATCAGAATTTTAACATGAGTTTATTACAAAAGAACACACAAACTTCTTCCCACATTTGAATGCCAATTTAGGGCAGGGACCTGTGCCAAAATCAAGCATACATTAAATATCTGAAATAATACTATTATATAAGTATGAACAGAGTGTACTGATAACAGCTGCCAAGTTCCACTTGTCCTATATGCCCAAACGGTACACTCATACACACCAACATATACCCATATAAAATACTACAATTGTCTTTTCTTATACAGAATTGTATAAAGCTGGGGTGGTTTTAATCTAGAATTATTTGTATTATAGCGGCTACGGCACCTTAAATTTTCAATTCCTTTATTAGGAACACAGTCAGCACAATTTATAAAATCCCAACAAAAAAACCTTACGTAACCTATAGGTTTGTGATACAGTAGTTAAGCGCATAGTTAAAGATCAAGTAACAATGATTCTTAATGAAATCCTGGTGGATTTTACCGGCTATTAAACAGAAAGCCACATTATAAGATCTCAGGTCATTCTGGTCAGCTAAAAGATAATCAAGAAAAAAGAATCTGTACAACCTGGATGGCAGTTAATAAAAGGGGTTATATGTTTATGCCATATATCTTGGTAAAATTGACAATAAAGGAGCACATGAGCCATTGTTTCAATATCTCCCAATTTGCATAGACAAGTACGTTCTTTGTAGGGGATGCTTTTTGATATCTCCCTTCCAGGACATTGCATCGTGCCTGTGTCAAAGCTCTGCAGTATTTTGGCACAGTTATCTGGTTTAGGTATCTAGCAAGGCTGAAACTCAGAGCTTGGTTGCCCAAAAGGACACCAAAAAGAACAGAGCCCTGATCAATTTGACGCTCCATATCATATATTCTTTGTCTGAGTTTGACCTTCACATTTTCCTACCCCAGGGTTATCAATGCAAAAGGGGAGAAACCATAATGATGCAGCCCTTCCTCCAGCTTGAGTAATAGATATCCTTTAGCACAAGTGGAGCTAGACCTGCAGGGTGGAAAACCAGCTTCAGTCAGAATTTGAAGATACTGGTCCATGCTCTGGCCTCTACTTTAAGCAGTCCTGCTTCCAGACGAAGGACAGCACTGGGCACACACCAGTGAACCTCAAAAATGTTCCTCAGGAACTTTGATTGCATGGCTTCTACCTTAGAGAAGTTAGAGTACATGCCAAGTTGAGCTCCATATAGGAGCTGTGTTCATACTTTGGCTGCAAAGAGTTTTATTGCAAAGGGGATAAATCGTGCACCCCTGCAGCGATGGAAAGATTGAATTGCTTGGGTACTCTTATGTGCATTCTGCTTTACATATTCTCTGTGTGCACCCCTTCTGCTTGAAGACTGGAATATTATGCCAAGGTATTTGAAATACTTAACTTGTTGTAATCTATGCCCATTTAGTGACTAGTTGGATCTTTGGTCTCTTTGCAAACACCAGGATCTTAGTTTTGTTATAATTAATTTCTAAAAGTTGTTCTTCGCAATAGGTAGCAAGAGAGCGCAAAGCTCTTCTTAGACCTATCAGAGTACACCTTAAAGATTTTCATAGTCAAGATCCAGCCAGGGAAGTGGAGAAATAAATGTTTAGGGGAGCTACTGAACCAGCAAGGAAAGGCTACGGCTGAGGGTTTCATGGCTAGCAGGGGCAGCCTTCCTCCTGAGGAGACACAGAGGCTGGTTTCCCCCTTGTCCCAACAAGACCCATCAGGAGGGAGACCATGAGAAGCCAAGCATGAACTCGGCCTGTGGAGCCAGAACTTGGTCCAGGCCTGACATTGCCTCTGCTCCTGGCTTCCCAAACCCTGTCTTCCTCCCCACAACCCTACCCCGATGATCACTGTTTAGCTGGTGCGTGCTCAGCCGTGCTCTGTACAGTGCAGAGCAGGATGGATTGATCTGAGGCCTGAGACTCGTTGTCCCAGCCTCCATGAATCCCACACTGCACCATGCAACATGTGTGCTGCTTTGGGGGATTCTCCCAAGAGATGGGCACTCTAGGCGCCCGTCTCTACGTGCGGCTGGGCTGGAAGCAGCCTGTGCATGCACATGAGCAGGTAGCTGGGGTTAAGGGTGCGCTTGCTCCCTTAACCTCAGCTAACAGTCAGACTAGGTGGCGCTGTCCCACCAGGATTGGGCCCAATCCCAGCTATTCTCACACACAGCCTAACCCAGACTGGGTGTTCCTAGCCTGGGTTAGACTCCACATGAGAACAGCCTCATCAGCTCTTTCCGTGACTGATATATCTTATGGCTTCTAATCTCATCCTTAATAGGGATAAGCCCGAAGCGTTTAGGCGCCTCTTTGGAGAGGCGCCGAAACGCTTTGGCTCCCTGGCACTGAAATGTTTCAATGTGGAGCAAGGGGTTCCCTTAAGAGGAGGCGGGCAGGTCCTACCTGCCCGTCCTCCAAGCCCTCACCGGCCCACCATGGAACTGTTTAAGCAGAAATGCTTCCGTGCAAGCGGCAGCTGGTGCCATTTGCCCCTTTAAAACGCTGCGCTGTGGTGATGGGATGCATCCCTTGGCATCCCCCGTGCAGCGTCAGCACATAAATGGCTTCAGTGCATGCACCATTTATGTGCAACACCATTTACGTGCCAATGCTGCATGGGGAATGCCAGGGGACACATCCCATTGCTGCGGTGTTTCAAAAATCAAAAGGGGTGGGGGGTTATTGAAAGGAAGGGTACAGCAGAAAGAAGTGTGTGGTTAAAAGCCACACTATTAAAGGTACGTTCAACTGCAAAGAGTTTTAGCTTAAAGTCCTAATTGTATGAATTCCTAGGCAGGCCAGAGAAAGAGGCTTTAGAGAAGGAAGTGGCTTGATTTAAGAAAAAGGAGCAGAGAGAGACAGATGGGACCACTGAGGGGCAAACGTTCATATTTCCTGAGCTTCTACTGACGCAGAAACCTCGGAACTGCCTGAACAACTGAGGGACCTCGTTCCTCAGGGACAGCTCGGTCAGAAGCAGGGGTGAGAAGACTTCTTCTATGTAACCATCTTTATTTATTTGTTCAGGCTTTTACCCCTTAGGCAGGCCTGCTCAACATATGCCCCCCAGCTGTTTTTGAACTACAGCTCCCACAATCCCCAGGCACAGTGGCCAGTAGCCAGGGATTATGGGAGTTGTAGGCCAACATCTGAAGAAGGGCCAAAATTGAGCAGCCCTGCCTTAGCGCCTGCCAGCTTTCTCTGCTCTGCTGCTGCTTTGTCTTTTTTTAATGGCTCTTGCTTTTTTTATATTTTTATGATTCATTGTTTTAACAGATTTTAATGTTTTAATGGAATCTTTATGGTGTTTTATTGTATTTTAATTACTGTAAACCAACTTGGGATTAGTTTTATGAAAGAAAATTGAAATTGAACTATAAACACACAAATACAAACAAGCCAACCCTTCAGATATTTGAAGATGGCTATATTGTCTCCTCATAGTCTCCTCTTCTCCAAGCTAAACATACCAATCTCTCTAAACTATTCCTCATACAACCTGCTTTCCATTCCCCTCAACATCTTGGTTGCCTTTCTCTGAACCTGTTATATACTTTCCCCCAATAAAAACAAGTTCTCAAAGTGATCTATATAGCAAATCTGTTTAACATATAAAGTTCCTCCTCCTCCCTTTCTGTTTCATCTATCCTTTTTGAACAGTTGCTACATTTTAGAGTAACCCAACCAAGTTTCAATAATACCTATAAAGTCATTTTTACCATCCTGTACTAGGAGATCAAATTTACTCTGTGCATCAGTGGATAGATGTTGCACTCCATTGATACTATGTTCCAATGTCTCTGCTGCTATTTTATTTCTGAATCCTTTTGCAGGCTAAGTCTGAAATTCTGAATCCTCTTCTAGGCTAAGTCTCCATCAAGGCAGGAACCCTGGAAGGATGCAGATCTGAGAGGAGAAAGGGAGAGGACTTTGGCTAGCTCCAAGCAGGAACCCACAAGAACTGGGTTTTGCAACAGAGTAGAATGTTGCTCCAGTGTCTTCTTGAAGACTATGATACTCTAGTTCTTCTGGTATAGGATGTTCCCAGCTGCATGGGGTTGCCCAGGGTCAGGATCAGAGTCTTCCCACCCTGACTGATCTCCTGAAATGACTGCCTCATCCTCCAACTGAGGGGTCCCAAATGTGGGGTCATGACACCCTGCTGTTTTGCCCCTTGATTCTTCTTGCTTCCTGTTTGTTACCCTTTTCCACAATTTTACAATAGTCTGATAAGGAGAGGAGTGGGACTCTCCAGTGGCCACCATGCCATAATAAACATGTTCACTTTTAAAGTGCCATAGGACTTTTGACTGGTTTTGTTAAAACAGATTCATATGATTACTCTTCTAAAATTTGGCTTTGTTTATTGTACAGGCAGTCCTCGACTTTACAATGTTTGAGTTACGATGAATGGCACTTCCAATGTAGGTAAATCGAGAACTGGTTTCACCTTTGCAACTGTATTTCAGTTCTACAACACTCAATGCAGGAATGGAGATTCTGTCAGACCACTACTGGTGTGCAAGCTAGAGGAGGAGGAAGAGGCAATGATGGCAGCTCAGGCTCACATCGTCACTGAGACCTGGTGGGAATTG